>NC_135234.1:770115514-770450429 GCF_051348905.1 Ranitomeya variabilis
CCGAATCTATATCGCATTGATCACCTGTGGAGAGATCTTACAATTGTTGTTGGGAGAAGACGCCTTCACATATGAAAGACCTGGAGCCGTTTTGGGGGGTTTCTGTGAAATTATGTCCAATTTGCCTTTTTTTCTATGTTTTTTTTAAGTGTTGTTCCAATACACATAAATGAAAGAAGGATATGTATAACTAAACGAGTGATTGTAATAATTTTCTGTGAGAAATACTTCATTTTCTGGAACAATTTCAAGGGTGCCAACTCTTTCGGCCATGGCTGTACCTCCTGCACAGTGTAGCAGCATGTCCTCACTCTGGTTTCACCAGGCACACTGTGCATGTGCCGAAACTTCATCAGCTTGCAATACAGGCAAGTAGGCCATGCTTACGTGCATTGCAATTGTGGTGCATATGTGGGATTATGTAACAATATAATACAGTAGATGATATATCATCTGAAGCTTCTAAAATCACAATTTTGCCTTTGTGGTATAGCTCTGGCGCATGCACAATAAAACAGAATGCATGTGCCAGGCTGCAACCGTGGAAATAATAAACTTGTTATATATCAGCTTGTGACAACATGTGCCAGAACCAAAAGACAATAGCGGATGCTGAAGATTGCATTACATGTACACCTTTCGAGCCTTTGAAATCCCCAATATGAGCCATTGCCTTGTCCTGGCGCATGCGCATTGAATAGAATGCCCATGCCTAGGCTACATCAGTGCACTGACCATGTGCTGGGAACTGGAAGATTGTCTGAACTGGATCACAGCTTTCAAAATTCACACATTTGTCATTGTGTTCTCTTTCTGGCGCATGCGCAGTGAAGCATCTGTCCTACGCGTTTCGAGCATTAAAACGCGCTTCGTGATAGCATGGTGCTATGACTAAGTGCTTTTAATGCTCGAAACGCATCGACCAAGTGTTCCTATTTTATCTATTTGGACAATAGTTTTAAGACAATGAGTTTCTGGCAGTAGCTGGATACCTGTTTTGGTCATAGTGACCATTTGACTTGGAACTGGACATAGGATTTTTCTGTGCACCGCACCCATCGAGGATAATTGCCTGCAGTGATGAGCTAATGTCTCCTCCATTTTTTTCCTATTTGTGCAGTGAAGCAGGATGCGCTTGCTTACACTACATCTGTGCCCTGGACATGTGCTGGATACCGAATAATATCTGAGCGCAAAATAGTTTTACACCTGCTTCAGTGCCAAAAACAAATTATGCATGCATGAGAACATATCACCAACTGGGAACGTGTCTGCGAGCCTTTGAAATCCCATGCACGTGCTATTGTCCTGTAGTTACAGCGCATGTGCAAGGAAACAGGATTCACATGTCATGGTGTCATTAATGCATTACACATGCGGTAAAACTTGTACATTTGTAATTCAAGCAAGTAGTAATGCATGCACAGTGACGCAGAGCGCACTTAGGAGTGTCTACGGAAGATCCAAGTTTGTTGTACACCCGTTCTAGAGCCAAAACACAATGGCGCATGCGCAGTGATGCAGAGCGCACTGAGCATGTGCAGGAAAGCTTGTTGTGCAGCCGCGTCACTGCGTAGGCGCAGGATTGCCAGAAAAATCTCATAATTGTGTAAAAATACTGCAGATTTTAACTTTATATGGCGATGTGTGACAAATCCACCTCAGGAAAAGTCTGCAACGTGTGAACGTTGTCCGAGCCCCAGGACATGGCCTGATAGTCCAGCACTTATACAGCATTAATGACATTAGGTGCGTCCCTTTAATACGTCATATTCATATACACGCTCCGGTACTGTGTGTTATTATTAATATCTCGTCCTTTACAGATACAATAATATATATTATATATATGTATATGAGTAAAAACATAGAAAAATAGAAAACGTTTTCTGTTAGTGCTGAGCTTGTATACAGAATACATCTGTGAGATTCAGAGAAAACCAGGAAGGGAGGGGTTAATTAACATTTTTCTACACAGAGATTAAATTGCTTCAAGGAGACCATTTGATCTTGATCGTACAGGTTTGATTGGATGATATCAGATCCATGTATATATGTCTAATATATATATATACACTAGTGTACAAGAAAATGGTGGCCTTAACAACCAATCAGATGCTGCTGCTCCACCAATCACTCAAAGGAGAGTCTGACTGCCCAGAGCAACCAATCAGATTTCAGCTTTCATTTTACCACAGATTAGAAATGAAGTCGTCTTTTCATTTTGCCTTGAATGTCAGACAGATTTTTCTCCCTTTTTTGATTCCACACAATTCACAGTAAAATGATTAGATTACACATTTATATTTCTCGGCTCTTTGTCTTCTTCTGTCCTGTTCTTAAAATTCTACTCAGAAACTTCATGATATCTGTCTGTGGGAAAGCTGGGAGACAACCAAGATGGCTTCCACAAGGAATATCAACCCAAACTCCTGAAAAACCAATCACTGCTGTATCGTTACATAACCAATATAACTCAGCAGTCTGGCAAAGATGGACACAACTAATATGGCCGACACCTAGCCATACTAGGGTGCAGATTAGACATACTGGGGTCCTGTATTTATTTAGGGATCTGAATTTATTGAGGGGCCTGGTCTTAGGTGTGTATTTAGTGGTCTGGTCTGGTTGGTTTAGGTGTAAGATCTGGGGTCTGTATTTATTGACGAGGTCTGATTTTGTATAAAAAATTTTTTGGAGGGGTCTGGTTTGGAGTCTAATTATTTTGGGGTCTGGTCTGGAGTCTAATTATTTTGGGGTCTGGTCTTCGGTCTGTATTTAGGGGTCTGGTCTGGAGTCTAATTATTTTGGGGTCTGGTCTGGAGTCTAATTATTTTGGGGTCTGGTCTTCGGTCTGTATTTAGGGGTCTGGTCTGGAGTCTAATTATTTTGGGGTCTGGTCTGGAGTCTAATTATTTTGGGGTCTGGTCTTCGGTCTGTATTTAGGGGTCTGGTCTGGAGTCTAATTATTTTGGGGTCTGGTCTGGAGTCTAATTATTTTGGGGTCTGGTCTTGAGTCTAATTATTTTGGGGTCTGGTCTTCGGTCTGTATTTAGGGGTCTGGTCTGGAGTCTAATTATTTTGGGGTCTGGTCTTCGGTCTGTATTTAGGGTTCTGGTCTGGAGTATAATTATTTTGGGGTCTGGTCTTCGGTCTGTATTTAGGGGTCTGGTCTGGACTATAATTATTTTGGGGTCTGGTCTTCGGTCTGTATTTAGGGGTCTGGTCTGGAGTCTAATTATTTTGGGGTCTGGTCTTCGGTCTGTATTTAGGGGTCTGGTCTGGACTATAATTATTTTGGGGTCTGGTCTTTGGTCTGTATTTAGGGTTCTGGTCTGGAGTCTAATTATTTTGGGGTCTGGTCTTCGGTCTGTATTTAGGGGTCTGGTCTGGAGTCTAATTATTTTGGGGTCTGGTCTTCGGTCTGTATTTAGGGGTCTGGTCTGGAGTCTAATTATTTTGGGGTCTGGTCTTGGGTCTGCATTTACTTATTAGATCTGGTGTCTGTATTTATTTAGGGCTCTCATTTAGTACTATACTTACTAATGCGTCTGGTCAGGGTTCTGTCTTTATTTAGGGCTCCGGTCTAGTTATTTATTTAGAGGTCTAGTGTCCAAGTTTATTTAGGGGGTCTGGTTTGTGATCTGTATGTATTGAGGGGTCTGGGACCAATATTTATTTACATGTGTGGTGGCTGAATTTATTTTCGGGTCTTGTCTGAGACCTGTATATACAGTATTTAGGGTTTGGGGGCCTGTATTTATTTACTTCTATATTTTTTTTAAGTCTGATGGCTGAATTTATTTAGGGGTATTGTTGGGAGTCTTTAGTGAAGGGTCTATGTTTGGGGGTTCTGGATTGGGGTCAGTATTGGATTAGATGTATTGCAGTTTGAAGTTATTGGGCCTGAGTGTAGTGCATCCAGTATGGGGTCCATTAGAGGACCTGTTTTCATTGTGGCGTGTACTGATTTAGACTAGGTTGGGGCATTCCCCAAAAATGACAGTCATATTGGTTGTCACCCAGCTATACCTGATAACATTTCTAAAATAGCAGATTTTTCATTCATTTGACAGATGGGTGTCTCTGGTTCTTATATTTTTAACGTTTTTTTGATTTTAGGGTATAACGCCCTTTGGATTTTGATATGGTCACTTCCTGAACATGGCGAACAGACTTTTCTTCTTGTTGATGTTTTCCAGGACATCTTCCACAGTAAACAGACAGAAGTTGATCTCCTCGTAAGGCGCCTCAACTCCACTCTCAAAGAGGATTGCAAATGTATTTGCATCCTTACAATCAGCAAGATCTGAGTATCCCGAGGGGCCGTCATGAATGACCCATGGCTTAGACCAGGCCTCGGACATCAGCGGTGACTTGTTAAGGTAGATGCCCAAATCTCGGCTATCTTTCTTTGCCGGGTGTGAGAAGAGAAGCCAGTGACGCCGCTCCTGACCCGGTTGTTCAAGACCTGGAAAACCCAAGACGCTGCCGGAGCATCCACCCTTCTCTGACTCTTTCAACTTACGACTTTTTTCGGCAATCTTGAATTCACCTCCGACGTTTAGCATTAGTGCCTCTACGCGCTTCTTGGATGTGCTCCGCGCGTTGCAGTACAACATTTTCTGGCCGTCTTCAGACATGATTTCTGCCAGTTGTGATTCTCCGCACTCGTGCTTTTCGATTCTTTCTGATATGCGCCACCGGTTGCCTTGGTCCTCGCTGTAAATGTAAAATGCATGAGCTTTGGTGGACCACCAACGTATGCACCAAAATTTGGCAATATACACATAGGCTGGGACCACGAGTTTGCCACATTGGGTCTGGATGCCATGGCCAGGAGACACATAGAGCGTGGCTAGGTTCCTGACGCCGCTTGTCACATCAGTGATGTCTATGGGAGCGCTCCACGTCTTCCCGCAGTCCTGGCTGGTGGAGTAGCAGAGCTTGGAACTGTTCCCCCATTTTCTCATGCGCTCTTCCGTTACACCTTTGGGGACACAGTTGAAGAAGAGGAACAGGGTCTTGGTGGCATCTTCGAAGACCGGACAGGGGTTGATCATACAATGATTTTTCGGGCAGATATCGTGTAAACTCTGGAGACCTTCCCACTGAAAATATATAAAATACAATGAATTGTAATGGAATACCACTGTATTTGTTTAGGGGTATGGTCTGGGGTCTCTGTTTATTTAAATGTCAGGCCTATAGTTGTAGATATATAGGGGTCTGGAATATTATCCCCTTTACCTCCAAGGGTGGTTTGCATGTTAATGACCGGGCCAATGTTTACAATTCTGACCACTGTCCCTTTATGAGGTTATAACTCTGGAACACTTCAACGGATCCCGTTGATTCTGACACTTTCTCGAGACATATTGTACTTCATGTTAGTGGTAAAATTTCATTGATATTACTTTAGTTTAGTTGTGAAAAAAACTTAAATTTGGCGAAAAGTTTGAAAATTTCGCAATTTTCCAACTTTGAATTTTCATGCCCTTGAATCACAGAGATATGTCACACAAAATACTTAATAAGTAACATTTCCCACATGTCTACTTTACATCAGCACAATTTTGGAACCAACATTTTTTTTGTTAGGGAGTTATAAAGGTTAAAAGTTGACCAGCAATTTCTCATTTTTACAACACCATTTTTTTTAGGGACCACATCACATTTGAAGTCACTTTGATGGGGGTCTATATGATAGAAAATACCCAAGTGTGACACCATTCTAAAAACTGCATGCCTCAAGGTGCTCAAAACCACATTCAAAAAGTTTATTAACCCTTTAGGTGTTTCACAGGAATTTTTGGAATCTTTAAAAAAAAAATGAACATTTAACTTTTTTCACAAAATTTACTTCTGATCCAATTTGTTTCATTTTACCAAGGGTAACAGGAGAAATTGGATCCCAAAAGTTGTTGTACAATTTGTCCTGAGTACGCTGATACCCCATATGTGGGGGTAGACCACTGTTTGGGCGCATGGCAGAGCTCAGAAGAGAAGGAGCTCCATTTGACTTTTCAATGCTAAATTGGCTGGAAACCCCCAAAAGTGACCCCATTTTGGAAAGTAGACCCCCTAAGGAACTTATCTAGATGTGTGGTGAGCACTTTGAACTGCCAAGTACTTCACAGAAGTTTATAATGTACAGCAGTGAAAATTAAAAATAAAAAATCTTTTTTTTTGTTCCACAAAATTTTTTTGTATTTTCCCAAGGGTAACAGGAGAAATTGGACCCCAAAAGTTGTTGTCCAATTTGTACTGAGTACGCTGATACCCAATATGTGGGAGAAAACTACTGTTTAGGCGCATGGCAGAGCTAGGAAGGGAAGAAGTGGCATTTTGGAATGCAGAATTAGATGGAATGGTCTGTTTGCATCACATTGCGTTTGCAGAGCCCCTGATGTACCTAAACAGTAGAACCCCCCACAAGTGACCCCATATTGGAAACTAGACCCCCAAGAAACTTATTTAGATTGTGGTGATCACTTTCAACCCCCAAGTGTTTCACGAAAGTTTATAACGCAGAGTGGTGAAAATAAAAAAAATCCTTTTTTTTTTCCACAAAAATTAATTTTAGCCCCCAGTTTTGTATTTTCCCATGGGTAACAGGAAAAATTGGACATCAAAAGTTGTTGTCCAATTTGTCCTGAGTATGCTGATACCCAATATGTGGAGGTAAACCACTGTTTGGGCGCACGGCAGAGCTCGGAAGGGAAGGAGCACGTTTTACTTTTTCAATGCAGAATTGTATGGATTGAGATCGGACGTCATGTTACGTTTGCAGAGCCCCTGGTGTGCCTAAACAGTGGAAACCTCCCAATTCTAACTCCAAGCCTAACCCCAACACACCCCTAAGCCTAATCCCAGCCCTATCCACACCCCTAACCCCAACACACCCCTAACCCCAACACACCCGTAACCCTAATCCCATCCCTAACCATACCCTTAGGGTATGTGCACACGTTGCGGATTCTTCTGCGGATTTTTCCGCAGCGGTTTTTGAAAATCTGCAGTGAAAAACCGCTGCGGTTTTCACTGCGGATTTTCATGCGGTTTCTTCTGCGGATTCTTCTGCGGGTTTTCAACTGCACTTTCCTATTGGTGCATGTTGAAAACCGCTGCGGAATCCGCAGAAAGAAGTGACATGCTCCTTCTTTTTTTCCGCAGCGGTTCCGCAATGAATTTTCCGCATCGTGGGCACAGCGTTTTTTGTTTTCCATAGGGTAACATTGTACTGTACCCTGCATGGAAAACTGCTGCGGATCCGCAGCGTCAAATCCGCTGCGGATCCGCAGCAAAAACCGCAAAGTGTGCATGAAGCCTTAACCCAACCGTAAACATAATGAAAAAACCCTAACTCCAACTCTAGCCCCCAACCCTAACTTTAGCCCCAACCCTAACTTTAGCCCCAACCCTAACCCTAATGGGAAAATGGAAATAAATACATTTTTTTATTTTATTATTTTTCCCTAACTAAGGGGGTGATGAAGGGGGGTTTGATTTACTATTCATAGCGGCTTTTTATGTTTGGCAGCTGTCACACACTAAAAGACGCTTTTTATTGCAAAAAAAATTTTTTGCGTTACCACATTCTGAGAGCTATAATTTTTCCATATTTTGGTCCACAGAGTCACGCGAGTTCCTGTTTTTTGCGGGACGTTAGTTGACGTTTTTATTGGTACCATTTTCGGGCACATGACATTTTTTGATCGCCTTTTATTCCAATTTTTGTTAGGCAGAATGAACAAAAACCAGCTATTCATGAATTTCTTTTGGGGGGAGGCGTTTATACCGTTCCACGTTTGGTAAAATTGATAAAGCAGTTTTATTCTTTGGGTCAGTACGATTACAGCGATACCTCATTTATATCTTTTTTTATGTTTTGGCGCTTTTATACGATAAAAACTATTTTATAGAAAAAATAATTATTTTTGCATCGCTTTATTCTGAGGACTATAACTTTTTTATTTCTTCGCAGATGAGGCTGTATGGCAGCTTGTTTTTTTGCGGGACAAGGTGACGTTTTCAGCGGTACCATGTTTATGTATATGCATCTTTTTGATTGCGTGTTATTCCACTTTTTGTTCAGTGGTATGATGATAAAGCGTTGTTTTTTGCCTAGTTTTTTTTACGGTGTTCATTGAAGGGGTTAACTAGTGGGACAGTTTTATAGGTCGGGTCGTTACGGATGCGGCGATATTAAATATGTGTACTTTTATTGTTTTTTTTTATTTATATAAAGAAATTCATTTTTTGGAACAATATTTTTTTTTCATTTATTTATTTAGGATTTTTATTTTTTACACATGTAAATATTTTATTTTTTTTGTACTTTTTTTACTTTGTCCCAGTGTGGGACATCATGGTAAAGTGTCAGTGCAGGAGTCTTGCCGGCGCCTGCTGTTAGCAGACGTTTGCAAGCCACCTCCCTGCAGGACCCGTAAGGCCCCCTGTGGCCATCTTGGATCCGGGGCCTGCAGGGAGGAGGACGGAGGAGATGCTCGGAACAACGCGATCACATCTCGTTGCTCCGAGGGTCTCAGGGAAGCATGCAGGGAGCCCCCTCCCTACGCGATGCTTCCCTGTGCCGCCAGAACGCTGCGATCATGTTTGATCGCAGTGTTCCGGGGGCTAATGTGCCAGGAGCAGTCCGTGACCGCTCCTGGCACATAGTGCCGGATGTCAGCTGTGATAGTCAGCTGACACCCGGCCGCAATCGGCTGATCGCGTTAGACGTACTATCCCGTCGGTGGTCATACGGGCCCATACCACCTCGACGGGATAGTACGTCTAATGTCAGAAAGGGGTTAAACTAGGGATCTAAGGCGAGTAGTAATTTAATGGTCTGGTCTTTGTTCTGTATTTATTTAGAGAGCCTGGTCTGTTGTGATATACAGGGTTTGGTCTGGGGTCTGTGTATATTAAGGGGTCAGGCCTGGCGTTTGTAGTTATTGAGAAGTCTCGGTTATATAATATTCAGATCATTTGTATGTTTTTGGGGGTCCAGTTTGTGGTCTGTATTTATTGAATGAGCTAGACAAGGGTCAGCAAATAATTATGGGTCTAAGGTCTCAAAAAATGTCAGGATCTCGTCAGGGATTGATTTTTACTGGTGTGGGGTCTTAGAAATTCTGTTTTCCAGATTTACTAAGTAGTTTGGCCTATTGTCCCAGTCTGGGGTTGGCACATAATTAGTCATCCGATCTGTAGTCGGGCGGGGGGGTGTTATATTTAATTAGGGTATCTGGTCTGAGGTCTCCATAAATGTTGGTCTGGTGTCTACACTTAGGAGTCCGGTCTGTAAGGTGACAGGTCTGGGATACTGTATGTACTGTATGTTTTATCGGTCTGTAGGTATCGGTGGTCTGTATGTGTTTTCGGGGCTGGTCTGGGGTGTCTATATGCTTTAGGATGTTGGTCTGGGGTCTGCATTTATTAAGGTTTCCATTCTGCAATCTTTGATAGCTAAGAGGACCCTTGAGAGTAATCTAATAATTTCCCCATTTCCACTAACCTGGATCAACCTCCTCAGTCCTTTTTCTACTGGGCTCTTATTTTGACCGCCGGAGGGTCCAGATTGTCATTGCTCGATGATTGGAATTTTACTTTACAAACTTGACTTCACACCTTGCTATCATTCGACCCCTTAAGAAAAGCATTTCAGCCCATAAACAAGAATAGTTCAATTCACTAACAGCAAGCGGAGGTCTTGAGAAAAGAAATATGGAATTAAAAATTGAAAATATATTTGTTCCGGTTTTTTTTTATTGTGAAAAATTCACACATATTAGGGCAAAAATGTGCAAACTTTTTACTATTTCACAACACGCTCTCCACTTTGGAAAGTGGTGATGTGTGTCATTCGCAAAAAAAGCATTTTTATTGGGGAAAGGGGGGGGGGGGGGGGGGGGAGAGTAAAGGAAAATGTGTTTGTGTTGCCATGTTCTAACACCAGGAACTTTTTAAAAAATTTCCGTCATTGGAGGTGTGTGTGGACTGAGATGGGGTTGTCTTAGTCTGTTACCCTCGGGCGTAGCTGCTTAATAAACTAGGCAATGGCCCAGGGCCCCCATCACCATAAGGGCCCCCAGCAATTACTAACAGAAACCGCGTAGATAATACTAATACTGCATGATCAGGGCAGTTTCTGATGTTAGAAGAGCAGTAGGATGATTGTTGACATCACAGTCATGTGACCATCATCTTACCAAAGGTCCTGTACCCTGCAGGAGCCTAGAAGAACTGAAGAAGAGTAGACAGGCCGTCCTCTATAGTGTATGAACTCATGTGCGTGTCTATACATGTGTGTGTGTGTGTGTGTGTGTGTGTGTGTGTGTGTGTGTGTGTGTGTGTGTGTGCTCTGCGTACACAGTCGCATGTAAAAGTTTGGGCACCCCTGGACAAAATTACTGCTATCGTGATCAGTGAAGCAAGTTGAAGATGAAATGATCTCTAAAAGGCCTAAAGTTTAAGACAACATATTTTCTTTGTCTTTTAGGCAAAATAAAATATATTGTCATTTTTTACATTTTAAAAATTACAAAAAGGAAAATAGAAAAATATTTAGACGTGAGAGTCCTCAGCGGTTGATACCTTTTTAATGGCTAACTGAAAAGATGGTAACAAATCGCAAGCTTTCGAGACTATGCAGGTCTCTTCATCAGGCACAGACTAATACAAGATCTGAAGAATCACATATTTATACACAACACAGCACAGAGAGAAAGAAGGCAATAGATAAGACAAGTGACGTGAAGCAGGATTATCATGTGAGAGGGATAGACATAGATATTGGAACAGTTCATAGATAAGGAAGTCTTAATGGTTTATGTCCAAGAATAGGGACATTCTACAGGCTTCCCAAAATCCACAAATCTGGAAATCCAGGGAGGCCAATTATTTCATGTGTGGGCACCCTTACTGAGCAGGTGTCTGGATGGGTAGAGGGTGTTCTTAAACCCCAGCTTCATTCAGGACACAACTGACCTATTGAATAAACTACCAGCAATAGGTCCTCTCCCTGAAGGAACCATCCTGGCCACCATGGATGTGGAATCTTTGATCAAACGTATGTGTGGAGAAAAAAGGGCACATGATTTCAGCAAAAGAACATCTCGACAACCATTAAGCATGGGGGTGGCTCAATCATGCTTTGGGGTTGTGTTGCAGCCAATGGCATGGGGAACATTTCACCGGTAGAGTGAAGAAAGGATTCAATGAAATTACAACAAATTCTTGATGCAAACATAACACCATCTGTAAAAAAGCTGAAGGTGAGAAGAGGAAGAGGATGGCTTCTACAAATGGATAATGACCTTAAACACACATCACAATCCACAATAGACGACCTCAAAAGACGCAGATAGAGGTTTTACAATGGCCCTCACAGTCCCCTGATCTGAACATCAATGAAAATCTGCGGCGAGATCTCAAAATAGCAGAGGAAGCAAGATAACCCAGGAATCTCAAAGAACTGGAAGAATTAATTCTCCAAGGACGAATGAAGCAAAATACCTCAAACAAGAACTGAAAGATTCTTGTGTGGCTACAAAATGCGTTTACAAGCTGTGATACTTACAAAAGCGCGAGCTACTAGGTACTAACCGTGTCGGGTGCTCAAATTTTTGCAACAGCCCATTTTCCTTTTTGCAATTTTTAAAATGGAAAAGATAAAAATATATTAAATATATTTAATTTTTTTTGTGTGCCTAAAATACAAAGGAAATGTGTCATCTCTAATTTTAGGCCTTTTAGAAATCATCTTTAACTTGCTTAACTGTTCACAATTATAGTAATTTTGACCAGGGGTGCCCAAACTTTTACATGCCACTTGTAATGATATTACGAATATGTTCATATCCAACGTATCATCCTAGAATTTTCCATTGCATATACATGCTTCCCTTCCCCACATTAGGTCTGTGTAAAGAGCACAAAGTAGCTCTTCTTTTCACTGCCAACTCCTCCCTCCCCTGCATATAGCTGTAATGTGAAACCAGTGTGCTGTGAGCAGGCCTACTCAGCCTTGTGCAAAAAGCAAGGTCGGGTGGCATTCCCTTTTTTCTCTTAAACTGGTATATAATCGCGCAGATTAGGTCTGGAAGCAGGACAAATACATTTTTGGCCTCTGCATTGGCTGGACCATCACAGAGGGCTTTTTCTAAGCTCAGCACCTGGCAGAATCTGAGAAACGCATTACTGCTTACCCGAGTCGCATAGCCAAGCCATATTTAGACTTATATGTAAGCTAATTTTGTAAGAAGTGATATAATACGTTCGTTGTCCTTCCATGAGCTTCTCCCCAAGAGATATGATAATAGAAGATTTGACATAACTTCCAGAAGGGGAGGGCATTCCAGGGCACAGCCCACTCAGTGAGGTCATCAAGCAGAGCATATACATTTAGGAGCTGAGTTAGGAGGAGTAGTCTTTTGCCCAGAAAGTCAGCTAACAGAAACTCTGCAATCTGCTTTGATGCATTGGGATGTGTCGCCCTTCCCCCAGCCGCATGGCCTGCCATGATATGAGAGACCCTGTCAGGAAATAGGAAGAATGTCTTGTTGTCCCAATTGCACTTCCGGGACTTTCCACTGCATTTGCTGATACAAAAACAAAGCCCTATGGCAGGCACATGCATGTGTATAATGGCACCGATCAGGGATAGAGATATAAAAGTTACATATTCCGAATGTCCACCGAGAGATCTATAACTCACTGAAATCGCTAGGATCAAAACCAAACGAAATGCAAGGAATGGATTTCTCCGTAAGTGGTGAGCATAATGATAATTTTGTCTTTCTTCTATGAGGTTTATACGCCGAGATATGTGTAGAGATGGTTATTCATATCCTTAAGAAAGGGGAGTATTCAGCGACCCAGTGAGGTCACCACAGGGGGAGTGCCTTGGTTTTGGGCACAAGTATAAGTGAGTGGAAGCTCATTTTTCACTAGCTTTGGTCCAGGGAGTCAGCTGAGAGAGAGGCTCTGCAAATCTGCCTGATACATTGGGACATATGCTCCCCTCCCCCCAGCCACAGGTTCTGCCATGATATGAAAGAACTGTAAGTTTATTTTCTTCCGTTAATCCCTTTTTATTTTGTAATCGTCTGTATATACATAATTGTCTCATTTTTATAATATCTTTTGATACTTTTGTAAAAACTGCCTACCTTTTGGAGTAAAATATATAAAATTACTAGCTTTGTTCCTGCTTGCTCTATAACGTACTTACACGTCCTCTGAAGTAAATTACACTACTGATTGGGTTGGCTCCTGACCCATTATTAAGGAACAGGAGCTGGTGACAGCGGAAGAGTCCTGCGCTGGTGGGTAACGCTGGCAGTGACGGAACAGGGTTTTTATAGTGTATTGCTTGGCTGCGGCTGGAAATAATTATATCACCATCACTGCAGTGTGTGCCCCACAGCCAGTACACAGCAGGCAGCCTATCTGGCAAATAATTATCTTAGGTGCAGTTCCCTGACCTGAGGGTAAGGGGGGTGCCAGAGAGCTGTGAGTCCAAATTGGAACTGGGAAGTGGGATGTAAATAAATCCCCTTCAGAAACTAATCGGGGACAACCAACAACCCCAGTTCATGACAGACCTGTAAGTGCTTTTCCTCTTTAAACCCTTTTATTTTGTAATCGATCTGTACATACTATAATTGTCTCATCTTGTAATATCGTTTTTTATACCTTTTGTAAACACTGTCTATATTTATATTTATATTTACTAGCTTCATTTTCCTTGCTCTAAAACGTACCTTCAACGTCCTCTGAAGTAAATTTCGCTACTGATTGGGTTGGCTCCTGACCCGATATTAATCATAGGAATAGGAGCTGGTGGCAGCAGAGCATACTGAGCTTGTTGGATATAGCTGGCAGTGACGGAAAGGAGTTTATAAGAGTATTGCCCGGCTGCAGTGGGGAATAGGTATATCACCCTCACTGCAGCGTGCCCAATAGCCAGTACATAGCAAGACAGCCTTTCTGGCGACTAATTATCCTAGGTGCAGCTCCCTGAGGGACCTGACGGTAAGGGGGGCGCCAGAGTGCTGAAAGTTCCAAACCGGAACTGGGAAGTGGGATATAAATAAATCCCTGAAGAAAGAACTGGGCAAACAAAACAACTCCGGTTCATGACATATTGGTGGCAGAGTAGTGGGAGAATAGAGCATTAGTGATCTGGTTTGAGCAATCATTCCTCTCACTAAAAACTTGCATTGTTCTTGCAAGGACTTGGCGCAAAAAAAAGTTTTGGAGAACGAGCTCAGTGTTTACTAGTCCTGAGACGATACCGCGTGTACTTGCCGATTACCCCCTCCTTTCCTCTTTGTTTTTCTATCCTATCTTATATTTGGCAATGATGGCTACGCTTGCAGAAGGCTGGTATAAGCAGCATAACAAGAACACTCTTGTTGCCATTTGTAGGTTGAGACAGATTGGCGCCACGGGCAAAAACAAAAGCCAACTGGTCGCGACTCTGGTGCAACTGGAAATCGCTCAGAGCCCAGCGGACGCAGAAGCCAGCCCAAGCGCAAATGGTGCTGCAGCAGAGGTCCAACCACGGAATGCCGGCCCTACTTGCAACCTACCTAACCCCCAAGGCTGAAAGGCAAAGCTCTGCAGGCATTTGCTTCTCTCTCGCCAGACCAAGATGGAGATTATGAGGCCATCAAGCAAGCCCTGATAAAGAAGTACCAACTGACCCCCTGAGGTTTACCGTAAAAAGTTATGGAACCTCCAACGTGGCCCACAAGACAGTTATAGCGATCTGGTGCATTGACCCAGGACCCACTTTGACCAGTGGATTCAAGGACTGTCAGCGACCACCTGTTAGCAGCTGCGAGACCTGATGACCAAAGGCCAGTTTCTACATCTTTCGCCCAGCTGAGGTGCTACAGTTCGTGATGGACCGAGAGCCCAAAGACATGGAAGAGCAGCGCAGATTGCCGACGCCTATGAGGCCAACCGTAAATCGGAAGTGCGGAAGCCAGTCAACACCAACAGTAGAGGGGGTAAGCCTGCAACCAACCCCAGTGCCCCTGCCAGCCGACTCACCGGAGGCCCTGCCCCGTGGCCAACAATACCAGGCCTACATCGCCTACATCAGACCCTCGCAAGTATTTTTTCTGCCATAGGACTGGTCATATCAGCACCACCTGTCCGGAGAAGCAGAAGAACCCCCAGCCAAGGCCTCAGGGCCTAATGCAGCAGTTCTTTTTGTGGGTGGGGCGGTTGGGAGGGTCAGTGATAATGTGCAGCACGTCACCGCGGGGAGCCGTGTCGCTACGGGCTCAAAAACACCGGGGCTGAATGAACCCTTATCCGACCCGAACTGGCGGCCCCTGAAGAGATTATTCTGGGGAAAACCTTGACTGTCACCGGGATTGGGGGCATCTGCTGTCCCCTGCCAATGGCCCGGGTGCATATAGATTGCGGTGCCAGGAGCGGGGTGAAGGAAGTGGAGTTGTCCGATAACTTGCCACAGATATTTTATTGGGGACTGATTTGGGGAGAATGTTTGTATATTACGATGATGGGAAATTGCTTGCCTTACCTGAGAGTGATTTATCTCAAACTGATGATGATGATCATGATGAAAATGTGCATGTTTTACCTCCCAACCACTTATCTCCTAATGATGATGTGTCTACAGGTGCAGGAGTGCTCAGCCACGTCACTCTGCGGGGTGAAATGGCTGAGGAACCCCTAACAGGAGCAAGCGATGGTGCTAGGGGAAATGGGGAGATGAATGGGAACGGTGAGGAAGGTGATGCCGTGCAACTGATCAGTGCCACAGAGGAAGGTAACAGCCCCATAGGTAGCACTGCTCCTGTGGTGATGGGATTGGATGGGGAGGTAGAGCCCATAGCAGCGTCGGCTGATGAGTCTGTGGAAATCCCGGGGAGACAGCCTACGTATCTGCTGTCACCCGTAGTCAGAGTGCCCGAAACGCAGATAACGTTCTGCATTCCGGACCCTCCTCAGTCACAGAGATGGACCCAGAACAGGTCCCAGAGGGTTCCCGTGGGGAAGGGACCCTGACATCACTTCTGGCTGCCTCCAGCCGGGAGTTCCAGGCTGCTGTGTACTCAGATGCGAGCCTGGAGAACTTGAGACACCTCGCCGAGACGCCCACCTCCTTGACTGATAAGGAGAGGGTGTTCTGGGAAAGAGGGAGGTATTACCGAGAGACAGTTCCCGGGTAATCCCAAAAGGACTGGTCGAGGGAAAGACCGCTGGTCATCCCGTACCAATTCAGGGGTGAGTTGTTGCGGATTGCCCACGAGATCCCACTCGCTGGACACTTGGGGATCAGCAAAACTAATGCCTGGCTGTTTCAACGCTTCTATTGGCCCAAGATGGGGACAGATGTGACAAACTACTGCTGCTCCTGTATCACCTGCCAAAGAGTGGGGAAGGCGGGGCCTGCTCTTAAGGCTCCCCTGATCCCTTTGCCAGTGATAGAGGAGCTTTTCCAGAGGATCGCGGTGGACATTGTGGGACCGCTGGCCGTCCCCAGCAGCTCTGGAAAGCAATATGTCCTCACTGTGGTAGAATACGCTACCCGGTACCCAGAGGCAGTGGCTGTGTCCTCAACTAGGGCAGATAAGGTGGCAGATGCACTGTTGGGCCATCTTTTCACGTATAGGATTTCCCAAGGAGATGCTTACCGTCCAAGGGACCTAATTCATGTCTCGCCTAATGGAGGCTCTCTGTGAGAAAATGCAGGTGAAGCATCTGGTATAAAGCCCGTATCACCCCCAGACCAATGGTTTGTGTGAGCACTTCAATGGCACCCTCAAACAGATGCTACGCATGCTGGTTGAGACCAAAGGACACGACTGGGAGCGGTACCTCCCCCACCTGCTATTTGCTTACCGAGAGGTTCCGCAGGCCTTGCCGGGCTTTTCCCCCTTCGAGCTCCTGTATGGCAGACGAGTCCGGAGACCCCTTGGGTTGGTAAGGTAATCCTGGGAAGAAGAGCCGAACCCTTCAGTAGTGTCCATCGTGCAGTATGTCATGCGCTTCCGTGACAAAATACAGACCTTGATGCAGTTGGTGCATGACAACATGGCGCAGGCTCAGGCTGATCAGAAGCACTGGTACGACCAGAACGTCCGGGAGTGGACCTACCAGGTGGGTCAGAAGGTGTGGATGCTGGTCCCTGTACCAAAGGATAAGCTTCAGGCAGCCTGGGAAGGCCCCTACGTCGTCCAACAACAGCTCAACCCAGTCACCTACGTTGTCACACTTGACCACACTCGGGGTAGACGAAAGGCCTTTCACATCAATATGATGAAGGCTCATCACGAACGTGAAGCCTATGTCCTACCGATCTGCAGCCTGCCCGAAGACGGAGAGGAAGACCCCCTCCTGGACATACTGGCCCAAACCAAGGCCGGTGGGTCCATTGAGGACGTGGAGGTAAGTGCCTTGCTATCCGAACCCCAGCGGTCGCAATTGCGGAACACGCTGGAACCCTTCCGGGCCGTATTCATCGATAGACCCGGAAGGACTGATTTAGCGGTCCACTAGGTGGACACCGGGAGTCATGCCCCACTACGGCTAACACCCTATCGGTTTTCCGACGAGGTGCAGCAGGTTATGCTATTTGAGCCAGCCTTTCTACTTATTCAGCATCTACTATCCTGAATACAGAGGTCTGTTACATTTGAGTGTGCTGCCTGGTTCACAGGGGTCTGTTTACACATAAGAGATAAGTATATATATTTTTGCTTCTTATATTTGTGCCTTGGCTACTTTAGCCAGTATAATTGTATTCTTAATTGTTACCATGTTTGATGGTCTATTGTAATCTATGTAAATTATTGTAGAATTACTGTCACATTTGATATATCATGGGCTGGTCTATTTAGACCTAATATTTATCGGCACGGCTCCTTTTCTAGCAGTAGGGGAAGGGATACATGTGTGTTTTTAATTATGTTTTAACTCTATTTTGTCAATAAAGTTTTTCCTTGTGCATATTATACAGTGGTCTTTTTCTTTTCTCTGCTTGCACATTTTGTTTCCACTGATTTTGCACCCCGTTGTTGCTTAACGATTTATAATATATCATTAGTTGTGCGTCTGGTGCACTTTTGTTGTATCCTAAAGAAGGATTGGACCACTCAGTTCTGCGTGGACTACAGGGGACTCAACGCCATCACAACCTCTGACACGCACCCAATGCCGCGCATCGAGGAGCTGCTTGAGAGGTTAGCCGGCGCCAAATACCTGACCATAATGGATATGAGTCGGGGATACTGGTAGATTCCCCTGAGCCCCGAGGCGCAGGAGAAGTCCGCCTTTATCACACCCTTCAGACTGTACGAGTCCACAGTCATGCCTTTCGGCATGAAGAATGCCCCTGCCACTTTCCAGCGGATGGTCAACCACCTGCTTCAGGGACTGGAGGAGTACGCGGTGGCGTACTTGGATGACATTGCTATCTTCAGTTCCTCCTGGGATGAACACCTGCAGCATCTACAGGAGGCGCTCAAACGAATTCACCAAGCAGTCCTGACCATCAAGCCGGGGAAGTGCCAGATGGGCAAGAGCAAGGTCCACTACTTAGGGCAATGGGTAGGCGGGGGCTTCATGAGGCCAGAGCCTGGGAAAGTGGACGCTATCGTGTCCTGGCCCACCCCCAGGACCAAGAAGCAGGCGATGTCCTTCCTGGGCACTGCAGGGTACTATAGGCGCTTCGTACAGAACTCTTAACAGCCTTGCAAAACCCTTGACGGACCTCACCAGGAAGAAGGTACCCCAGTCGACTGGACGGACAGCTGTGAGGTGGATTTCCGTGCTTTCAAAACAGTCCTGAGCAGTTCTCCGGTGCTAAAAGCCGTCGACAGCAGTCGGCCGTTCCTGGTACAGACCGATGCCAGCGTGTTTGGCCTCGGTGCTGCGCTCAGCCAGGTGGACTCAGGGAACCAAGAGCACCCCGTGTTGTACCTGAGACTGAAGCTTCTGCCGAGGGAAGTGGCCTATTTCACCATCAAGAAGGAGTGCCTGGCCATGGTTTGCGCCCTGCAACGTTTGCAGACCTACCTGTAAGGAAACGCCTTCACCATGGTGACCGACCACAACCTGCTGAGCTGGCTGCACACCATGTCTGGTACCAAAGGAAGGTTGCTACGCTGGAGCCTTGCCTTTTAACAATACGACTTTACCGTGAAACACAAAAAGGGTAGCGAGCATGGCAATGCAGATGGGTTGTCCTGCCAGGGCGAACCTGCCGAGGTGCGCATGGAGGAGTAACGAGAGGTCCTGCCTACGTAGCGCAATCCAGAAGGGGGAGGTGTAATGATATCACGAATATGTTCATATCCAACGTACCATCCTAGAATTTTTTATTGCTTTACCAGCATATATATGCTTCCCTTCCCCCCATTAGGTCTGTGTAAAGAGCACGAAGTAGCTCTTCTTTTCACTGCCTAGCTCCTCCCTCCCCACTGCATACAGCTGTAATGTGAAACCAGTGTGCTGGGGGGCATTCCCTTTGTTCTCTTAAACTGGCATCTAATCGCGCAGATTAGGTCTGGAAGCAGGACAAATACACTTTTGGCCTCTGCATCGGCCGGGCCATCACACAGTACTTTTTCTAAGCTCAGCGCCTGGCAGAATTTGAGAAACGCATTACTGCTTACCCAAGTCACATAGCCAAGCCATGTTTAGACTTAAATGTAAGCTAATTTTGTGATAAGTCATACAATACATTCGTCATCCTTCCACGAATTTCCCCCCCAAGAGCTATGAGTAATAGAAGATTTGACATAACTTCTAGAAGGGAAAGTCATTCCAGGGCGCAGCCCACTCAGTGAGGTCATCAAGCAGAGCATTTACATTTAGGAGCTGAGTTAGGAAGAGTAGTCTTTTGCCCAGGAAGTCAGCTAACAGAAACTCTGCAATCTGCTCTGATGCATTGGGATGTGTGGCCCTTCCCCCAGCCGCATGGCCTGCCATGATATGAGAGACCTGTAAGTGCTTTTCCTCCTTAATCCCTTTTATTTTGTAATCGTTCTGTGCATACTATAATTGTCTCATCTTGTAATATCGTTTTTTTTATACCTTTTGTAAACACAGCCTATTTTTTTTTGGAGTAAAAGTTATAATATTTACTAGCTTCGTTTTCCTTGCTCTAAAACGTACCTCCAACGTCCTCTGAAGTAAATTACACTACTGATTGGGTTGGCTCCTGACCCGCTATTAATCATAGGAATAGGAGCTGGTGGCAGCAGAGCGTACTGAGCTTGTTGGGTATAGATGCAGTGACGGAAAGGGGTTTATAAGAGTATTGCCCGGCTGCGGCGGGGAATAGGTATATCACCCTCACTGCAGGGTGCCCAATAGCCAGTACATAGCAAGACAGCCTTTCTGGCGACAAATTATCCTAGGTGCAGTTCCCTGACTGACCTGAGGGTAAGGGGGGGGGGGGGGGGGGGGCGCCAGAGAGCTGCAAGTTCCAAACCAGAACTGGGAAGTGGGATATAAATAAATCCCCGAAGAAAGAACTGGGGCAACCAAACACCCCTCGTTCATGACACCACTGTACGTGTGTGTGCTCTGTGTACACATGTGTGCATGTGCTCTGTGTATAGATGTGTGTGTGCTCGATGTATACAGTGGTGAAAAAAAGTATTTAGTCAGACACCAATTGTGCAAGTTCTCCCACTTACAGACATGAGAGAGGCCTGTAATTGACATCATAGGTCGACCACAACTATAAGAGTCACAATGAGAAAACAAATCCAGAAAATCACCTTGTCTGATTTGGCAAGATTTATTTTGCAAATTATGGTGCTGCCTATGAGACATCCGCAGTAAACTTACAGACACGTATCCGGTCTTGTAGATCCCCCTCCTCATGACCAGGCTGTCCGCCTCAGCGTCACTCTCACTCTTACGCTTCTCCGCGAACGCCAGGAACAGGTTCTCCACGGGGATGTAGAGGAGTGAGGGGATCCGGTACACACAGCCATTGGACTCTTTCTTGAACAGCGGCGTCCTCTCCGGTTGTGAGGCCTTCATGGCGGCGATGACGATTCTGGAAGACAAAACCGGGACACGGTCATAAGACTATCTCATAGATAAACCCATCAATCAATCTATGTATCTATGTATGTATGTACATTATGTACATACATCTATCTATCTGTTATCTATTTAATATCTATCATCTATCTATCATCTATCTGTTATCTGTCTCACATACTGCGCTGCTCTCTCCCCCACACTCACATACTGTGCTGCTCTCTCCCCCACACTCACATACTGCGCTGCTCTCTCCCCCACACTCACATACTGTGCTGCTCTGTTCTCCCCCACACTCATACTGCTCTGTTCTCTCCCCTGCACTCACATACTGCTCTGCTCTCTCCCCCACTCACATACTGCCCTGCTCTCTCCCCCACTCACATACTGCGCTGCTCTCTCCCCAGCACTCACATACTGCGCTGCTCTCTCCCCCACACTCACATACTGCTCTGTTCTCTCCCCTGCACTCACATACTGCTCTGCTCTCTCCCCCACTCACATACTGCCCTGCTCTCTCCCCCACTCACATACTGCGCTGCTCTCTCCCCAGCACTCACATACTGCGCTGCTCTCTCCCCCACACTCACATACTGTGCTGCTCTGTTCTCCCCCACACTCACATACTGTGCTGCTCTCTCCCCCACACTCACATACTGTGCTGCTCTCTCCCCCACACTCATACTGCTCTGTTCTCTCCCCTGCACTCACATACTGCTCTGCTCTCTCCCCCACTCACATACTGCGCTGCTCTCTCCCCAGCACTCACATACTGCTCTGTTCTCTCCCCCACACTCATACTGCTCTGTTCTCTCCCCTGCACTCACATACTGCTCTGCTCTCTCCCCCACTCACATACTGCCCTGCTCTCTCCCCCACTCACATACTGCGCTGCTCTCTCCCCAGCACTCACATACTGCTCTGTTCTCTCCCCAGAACTCAAATATTGCTCTGCTCTCTCCCCTGCACTCACATACTGCTCTGCTCTCTCCCCCGCACTCACATACTGCTCTGCGCTCTCCCCAGCACTCACATACTGCTCTGCTCTCTCCCCAGCACTCACATACTGCTCTGTTCTCTCCCCAGAACTCAAATATTGCTCTGCTCTCTCCCCTGCACTCACATACTGCTCTGTTCTCTCCCCAGCACTCACATACTGCTCTGCTCTCTCCCCCGCACTCACATACTGCTCTGCGCTCTCCCCAGCACTCACATACTGCTCTGCTCTCTCCTCAGCACTCACATACTGCTCTGCTCTCTCCTCAGCACTCACATACTGCGCCGCTCTCTCCCCTGCACTCACATACTGCTCTGCTCTCTCCCCCACTCACATACTGCCCTGCTCTCTCCCCCACTCACATACTGCTCTGCTCTCTCCTCAGCACTCACATACTGCGCCGCTCTCTCCTCAGCACTCACATACTGCGCCGCTCTCTCCCCAGCACTCACATACTGCACTGTTCTCTCCCCCATACTCACATAATGAACTGTTCTCTCCTCCGTCTGCTACAGTGACAGCTAGCCGATGATGGGACAGTATAGTCCCATCATCTGGCTACTGTGTGGAATAGTAAAAAAAAAAACACATACACATATATACAGTACATACTCACCATACAGCTAATCCCCAACGCCCTCGATCGCCTGCCAAAAAAATAAAATAATAAACCAACAGTATACTCCTTGTTCCAATGTAATCCATTTAATAAAGAGTGTCCGATGAAAATCTTCCATGTAGAGCTGTCGCATCAAGAGATGTGACCACTCCATAGGGGCCCCAGAGATACAATGACAGGAGATAATCCTCCCGCACTTCATCCCTCCACCACCTAGACATCACTGGAGTTTGTCCTGTCACTCGCAGCACCGCTCCGTAAAGTGAGAGCATGAACTCCAGTGAACCCTCAGTGATAACACTGCAGGAGCCATTGTCTCCTGTCAGTGTGACACTGGAGGCCCTGTAGAGCCTGATGTGACTGCTCTATATGGGAGATGATCGTGGGACACTTGTTATTAAATGGACTACATCGGAACAGGGAGTATTTGTGTTGGTTTATTTTTATTTTTTTTTTGCAGGAGAACGAGGGTGTCGCAGGAATTAGGAGTACAATAAAGATGGAAACTGTGTGTTTTATTTAATTAAAAGTCTTTATTCTGGCTGTCTATTTAACTCCTTAACAACTATAGGATTAGTAATGGATAGGTATCTTATAGACGCCTCTCCATTACTAAGCCGGGCTTGATGTCACCTTACAATACAAAGGTGACATCAACCCCACAACTATTACCCCATATGCCACCGCTACAGGGCAGTGGGAAGAGAGCGGCTAAGTGCCAGAATTGGCGTATCATAGAGATGCGCCATTTCTGGGGTGGCTGTGTGCTCGTGTTTGTAGCTGGGGGAGCAATATCCATGGCCCCTTCCTAGGCTATTAATATCAGACCGCAGCGCTCTGCATAGCGTTTTCTGGCTATAAATTATAGGGGGACCCCACGCCATTTTTTTTGGGGGGGGGCCCCCTTATTTTAATAGCCAGTAAAGGCTAAGTATACAGCTGTGAGCTGATATTAATAGCCTGGAAAGATCCATGGGTATTACCCCTTTCCCAGGCTATAAACATCGGCCCCCAGTCGCTGGCTTTCTCTCTCTGGTTTGGAAAATTGCACGGGAGCCCACGCAATTTTTATTCCCATTTTTTTTTTCAAATTAAACAGATATTGCATTTAATGCCGGGTTCACACTTGCGAGAAACTAACTTTTTTTTGTTAAATATAGATCTTTATTTAGCTTACAAAAAAGCATACAAATCCGCATCAAAAACGCATCAAATCCGCGCGGATTTTTACCTGCGTTTTCTGCCAAGAGAGGAAGAATCTGCGCAGAAATTCCAGAGGGAAGTCCGCAACGTGTGCACATAGCTTTGTCTGACTTTGGCTTTTTTACACCTTATGGGCGAGATTCTTCCGGTAACGTAAGTGGTGTATCCAGTTTGTGGGGTGACTATGAAGGCGCCAGTATTTGCCAGGTCCATATCTGTGATGGCGTAGTCTCCTTCCATATGGGAGATTAAATTCCATCTTCCAGGAGAGTCTCCTTGGTGCGGCCATTGAGTATATGAAGTCCTAAACTTTTTAAGCTCAGGATCTATTTGGCTCTTTTATAGACCGTACTGTCGTAGCCGTTTCTCTCTGTGTGCACTGAGTCATGGCCGTCAGTCTCTGCTCCAAATCTGTAGACGTTTCCATCCGTGGTCAGAAAGTCTTTTTCTCTCCCACTTCTTGCATTGAGGTCTCCAAAGATGAGAACTTCGCCCAGGTCCTGATAATGGGCGGCTTCAGCTGTGGTCCATGTCTCCAGGAGGATCTGAAAGTCTACACTATTCATTCTATGCTAAGCTACGGCAATGCCCTGCACATGGGGTAAGCGACACGGCGAATCAGAAGAACTATACTACATTGCTGATTGGAGGCATTTGCTAATATTATCATTATTACACCCACCATATATTGGGATAGGATCTTGGAGATGGGAAGACCCCGCTAAGGCTCGGTATCTGGCCCATTACACATGGAGGAAGTGATACAATGTGATCACTGCATGTTCTGTTGTAGATAGACATTTCCTTCCCTGTGTTTAATGTAGCGGGAAGATAAATGTGTCGGTTCTGTGCCGGGGCGCTGCGTGCCAGGATCATAGAGTCTAGGGCCGGCGGTGAATATTGCCAGCGCCATGTGCCCATTTATGGCTCCCAGGCTCCAAATTATCAATATAGTCACTAGAAACGGGGGAAACCAGGGTAGGGAGGGGGTCCGCACAGGAGCGAAAACCTGAAAGGGTTAAATTAGAAACTGAACACAAGGAAAAGGGGCACAAATCTGAAGATCAGAGGAAAGGTCCGAAAATATTCAGTGATGGAAATCGTCGCATATCGTTCCTAGGATACAGGGGGAGATGACGGCGCGGGGGTCCGGGGTCCAGATCTACGGGGAGTCTGGTCTCAGCAGTCATTAGTTTCGCTGGTCAGGGGTCTTGTCTGGGGTCACATTTAGGGGCTGGCTGCTCAGGTGGTCTGTATTTACGGGTCAGGTTTGGAATCTGTTTATGGGTCAAGTCTGGCGTCTATACTGTTGGGGGGTCTGGACGAGGATCTGTATTAGTTGTGGTGGTCTTATTTGCAATCTGTAGTTTAGTGGCTGTGGTCTGGTGTTTGTATTTGTTTAGGAGCCTGGTCTGGGGGCTTAATTAGTTTAAGGGGTCTTGCCTGGCATCTGTATTATTTAGGGGGTTTGGATTGGGGTCTGCATTATTTTAAAGGGTCTGATGTAGAATCAGTGTTAGCTTAAGGTCTGTGATCTGAGGTCCCCATTGACTTAGAAGACTGATGTAGGGTCTGTATTTGTTTAAAAGGTCTGATATGGGGGCTGTATTAAATTAGGGGGTCTTGTCTGGGGTCTATATTTGCTTATGGAGTCAGGGAGCTGTATTTGTTTATGGGAACTTGTCCGGCATCTGTATTATTTAGGGGGCTGATCTGGGATCTCTAGTTGTTTAGGGGGGCTGGTCTGGGATCTCTAGTTGTTTAGGGGGGCTGGTCCTGGGATCTCTAGTAGATGTTCGGGTAAGGAGGGTTCGGCCGAACAGCTACAAAAAGTTAAGGTTCAGGAACAGTACCCGGACTCGCACCTGAACCCTATTCACTTGAATGGGGGTCCCAAACATCGAGTATTTGCCGCGCAGTCATGTGCATGACAGTGTGGCAAACACCACTTCTGATTGGCGGTGAAATCATCCCTGCCGGTCAGAGAGCCGCGGTTCCCACGCTGTGATCGGAGGTATAAAGTTCACCTCCGGTCACTGGTGTCAGCTGAGGAGACTACTGCTCCCATCATCCGACACCTGCTGCCGCTAATAACAGTGAGAGCAGGAGCGGCTGATGGGTGTATTCATCACCCGCTCCTGCGCTGTAAATAAATAATTTAAAAAAAAAACGGTGTGGGTTCCCCTGTATTTTTGATAACCAGCCAGGCAAAACTCACAGCTGGGGGGCTACAACCCTCAGCTGTCAGCTTCAACATGTCTGGTTATCAGTAATTAAAAAAAAATGGCGTGGGGTCCCCCCCATTTTTGACAACCAGCCTTGATAAAGCAGACAGCTGGGGGCTGGTATTCTCAGGCTGGTAAGGGCCCATGGATATTGCCCCCCCCCCCTCCAGCCTGAGTTTTCTCATGGTGCTAGCGGGGATCTCACTGAGGTCACCGTAGTTCAGCCCAGCAGGGACGCAGCCTCAGTGACTGGAGATAACCTCGATGAGGTCACCGCCGGTCACTGACGCTGCGCTCGCAGCAGCTCATTCACCATTCTTTCTAATAGAGGACTTTATTCTTCCCGTGTGTTTATTTACGATGTAACTATAGGATTAGTAATGGAGAGGTGTCTTATAGACGCTCCTCTGTTACTAAACCGGGGGCTTGATGACAATACAAAGGTGACATCAACCCCACAAATATGAACCCCACTTGCCACCACTGCAGGGCAAGTGGGAAGAGCCGGGCAAAGGGCCAGAATTGGCGCATATAATAGATGTGCCTTTTCTGGTCAGTTGTGGGCGGCTATATTTAGGCTGGGGGGGGGGGAAGCGATGGCCCCTTACCAGTCTGAGAGGTTGTCAAAAATGAGGGGGGATCCCACGCAGTTTATTTTTTAATTATTTATTGATAGCCAGGCTTACTGAAGCTGACAGCTGAGGGTTGCAGTCCGCAGCTGTGGGTTTTGCCTGACTGGTTATCAAAAATACAGGGGAACCTAAGCAGGTTTTTTTTTATTATTTACTGACAGCACAGAAGCGGCTAATGAATGCTCCCATCCGCCTCTCCTATTATTAGCGGCAGCAGGTCTCGGATGATGGGAGCAGTAGTCGCTGACACCAGGACTGGAGGTGAGCTTTATACCTCCAATCACAGCTGAGCGCTCTTCTGACAAGGTGGGAACCGCGGCTCTGACCGGCAGGATGATTTCACCGCAGATCAGAAGCGGAGTTTGCCGTGCTGCCATGACAGAGCGACAAACACCCGGGGATCGGGCAGCCGAACCTGAACAGTAACACGGACGTCCTGGTAAAGTTTGTGTTTGCTTAGGGGGGCTGGTCTGGGATCTCCAGTAGTTTAGGGGCTGGTCTGGGATCTCCAGTAGTTTAGGGGCTGGTCTGGGATCTCCAGTTGTTTAGGGGCTGGTCTGGGATCTCCAGTTGTTTAGGGGCTGGTCTGGGATCTCCAGTGGTTTAGGGGCTGGTCTGGGATCTCCAGTAGTTTAGGGGCTGGTCTGGGATCTCTAGCTGTTTAGGGGCTGGTCTGGGATCTCCAGTTGTTTAGGGGCTGGTCTGGGATCTCCAGTTGTTTAGGGGGGCTGGTCTGGGATCTCCAGTTGTTTAGGGGCTGGTCTGGGATCTCCAGTGGTTTAGGGGCTGGTCTGGGATCTCCAGTTGTTTAGGGGCTGGTCTGGGATCTCCAGTTGTTTAGGTGGGCTGGTCTGGGATCTCCAGTTGTTTAGGGGCTGGGCTGGGATCTCCAGTTGTTTAGGGGGGCTGATCTGGGATCTCCAGTTGTTTAGGGGGCTGGTCTGGGATCTCTAGTTCTTTAGGGGGCTGGTCTGAATTGATTTTGAAGTCTAGTTTGGGGTTCTTATTAGTTTAGGGTCTGGGGTCTATTTTGATTTAGCAGATCTATATTTGTTTTGGGGGGTCTGGTCTGGGGTCTGTATTGACTTTGTGGTCCCATGGACATTTGTATGTGTGGTAGGTCGGATGCTTTATCTTGTATAAATGGACGAGGCATAAAACCAACACTTTTCCTCTTTGGAGCTGACGTGACAGGAGGACTACAAGCTCCTGGGTCCATGTGCCTGCTGTGACTTGTGGTTCCCTCGCTGCCTGTCCTCTCCCTTCTGCCTCTCCCCATTGTGGTGTTTGGGGTCTCGCCCGTAGATGTCACGGGATTGTACGGGGCGGTCACCGCTTATCTCCGGGGATTAGCGGCAGCGGTGCTGGGGCCCCTCAGCTATAAGGGGAATCCCTCCCGGGCCCTCAGTAATGGGCTCATCTCACAGGAAACGCGTCCCTGCCACAGACACAATCCAGGATTAGTTCCCCCGTGTCTGTGACTGCAGAGACCCCGTCAGAGAGAAGAGAACGATGAACCTACCGGGGTCCGCGGGGCTGGACGGGACCGCAGCGGGGGAACAACTGTCAGCGGCGTCCGGTCCTGAGGTAACGGCAGCAGATGAGGCTGAGGGGCAGCGGGACGGGGACCCTCCCAAACTAAACTTACAGGGACCCTCCCAAACTAAACTTACAGGGACCCTCCCAAACTAAACTTACAGGGACCCTCCCAAACTGCCCCCTGCTCTTACTGGCTGCAGCGTGCGAGGAGGGGCGCAGCTTCCCACTGCCTAGTACTGTGCACCCCCACTGTACTGTGCACCCCCCCACTATACTGTGCACCCCCCACTGTACTGTGCACCCCCCACTGTACTGTGCACCCCCCACTGTACTGTGCACCCCCCACTGTACTGTGCACCCCCCCACTATACTGTGCACCCCCCACTGTACTGTGCACCCCCCCACTATACTGTGCTCCCCCCACAATAATCCTATCCTGTGTGATACTGACTGCTGAGCTGTGTATCTAATCCTATCCTGTGTGATACTGTCTGCTGAGCCGTGTATCTAATCCTCTCCTGTGTGATACTGACTGCTGAGCCATGTATCTAATCCTATCCTGTGTGATACTGACTGCTGAGCTGTGTATCTAATCCTCTCCTGTGTGATACTGACTGCTGAGCTGTGTATCTAATCCTATCCTGTGTGATACTGTCTGCTGAGCCGTGTATCTAATCCTCTCCTGTGTGATACTGTCTGAGCTGTGTATCTAATCCTCTCCTGTGTGATAGTCTGCTGAGCCATGTATCTAATCCTATCCTGTGTGATACTGACTGCTGAGCTGTATCTAATCCTCTCCTGTGTGATACTGACTGCTGAGCTGTGTATCTAATCCTATCCTGTGTGATACTGACTGCTGAGCCGTGTATCTAATCCTCTCCTGTGTGATACTGTCTGCTGAGCTCTGTATCTAATCCTCTCCCATGTGATACTGTCTGCTGAGCTGTGTATCTAATCCTCTCCTGTGTGATACTGACTGCTGAGCCGTGTATCTAATCCTATCCTGTGTGATACTGACTGCTGAGCTGTGTATCTAATCCTCTCCCATGTGATACTGTCTGCTGAGCCGTGTATCTAATCCTCTCCTGTGTGATACTGACTGCTGAGCCGTGTATCTAATCCTATCCTGTGTGATACTGACTGCTGAGCTGTGTATCTAATCCCCTCCTGTGTGATACTGACTGCTGAGCCATGTATCTAATCCTCTCCTGTGTGATACTGACTGCTGAGCTGTGTATCTAATCCTCTCCTGTGTGATACTGGTTACTGAGCTGTGTATCTAATCCTATCCTGTGTGATACTGACTGCTGAGCCGTGTATCTAATCCCCTCCTGTGTGATACTGACTGCTGAGCCGTGTATCTAATCCTCTCCTGTGTGATACTGACTGCTGAGCCGTGTATCTAATTCCATCCTGTGTGATACTGTCTGCTGAGCCGTGTATCTTATCCTATCCTGTGTGATACTGTCTGCTGAGCCGTGTATCTAATTCCATCCTGTGTGATACTGACTGCTGAGCCGTGTATCTAATCCTATCCTGTGTAATACTGTCTGCTGAGCTGTGTATCTAATCCTCTCCTGTGTGATACTGTCTGCTGAGCCGTGTATCTAATCCTCTCCCATGTGATACTGTCTGCTGAGCTGTGTATCTAATCCTACCCTGTGTGATACTGTCTGCTGAGCCGTGTATCTAATCCTCTCCTGTGTGATACTGACTGCTGAGCCGTGTATCTAATCCCATCCTGTGTGATACTGTCTGCTGAGCCGTGTATCTAATCCTCTCCCATGTGATACTGTCTGCTGAGCTGTGTATCTAATCCTACCCTGTGTGATACTGTCTGCTGAGCCGTGTATCTAATCCTCTCCTGTGTGATACTGACTGCTGAGCCGTGTATCTAATCCCATCCTGTGTGATACTGTCTGCTGAGCCGTGTATCTAATCCTCTCCCATGTGATACTGTCTGCTGAGCTGTGTATCTAATCCTACCCTGTGTGATACTGTCTGCTGAGCCGTGTATCTAATCCTCTCCTGTGTGATACTGACTGCTGAGCCGTGTATCTAATCCCATCCTGTGTGATACTGTCTGCTGAGCCGTGTATCTAATCCTCTCCCATGTGATACTGTCTGCTGAGCTGTGTATCTAATCCTACCCTGTGTGATACTGTCTGCTGAGCCGTGTATCTAATCCTATCCTGTGTGCTACTGTCTGCTGAGCCGTGTATCTAATCTTCTCCTGTGTGATACTGACTGCAGAGCTGTGTATCTAATCTTCTCCTGTGTGATACTGACTGCTGAGCTGTGTATCTAATCCTCTCCTGTGTGATACTGACTGCTGAGCTGTGTATCTAATCCTCTACTGTGTGATACTGACTGCTGAGCTGTGTATCTAATCCTATCCTGTGTGATACTGACTGCTGAGCTGTGTATCTAATCCTATCCTGTGTGATACTGACTGCTGAGCTGTGTATCTAATCCTCTCCTCTGTGATACTGACTGCTGAGCTGTGTATCTAATCCTATCCTGTGTGATACTGACTGCTGAACTGTGTATCTAATCCTATCCTGTGTGATACTGTCTGCTGAGCCGTGTATCTAATCTTATCCTGTGTGATAGTCTCCTGAGCTGTGCATCTAATCCTCTCCTGTGTGATACTGACTGCTGAGCCGTGTATCTAATCCTATCCTGTGTGATACTGTCTGCTGAGCTGTGTATCTAATCCTCTCCTGTGTGATACTGACTGCTGAGCTGTGTATCTAATCCTCTCCTGTGTGATAGACTGCTGAGCTGTGTATCTAATCTTCTCCTGTGTGATACTGTCTGCTGAGCCGTGTATCTAATCCTCTCCTATGTGATACTGACTGCTGAGCTGTGTATCTAATCCTCTCCTGTGTGATACTGACTGCTGAGCCGTGTATCTAATCCCATCCTGTGTGATACTGTCTGCTGAGCCGTGTATCTAATCCTCTCCTGTGTAATACTGTCTGCTGAGCCGTGTATCTAATCCTCTCCTGTGTGATACTGACTGCTGAGCCGTGTATCTAATCCTATCCTGTGTGATACTGACTGCTGAGCCGTGTATCTAATCCTATCCTGTGTGATACTGACTGCTGAGCCGTGTATCTAATCCCATCCTGTGTGATACTGTCTGCTGAGCCATGTATCTAATCCTCTCCTGTGTGATACTGACTGCTGAGCTGTGTATCTAATCTTCTCCTGTGTGATACTGACTGCTGAGCTGTGTATCTAATCCTCTCCTGTGTGATACTGACTGCTGAGCCGTGTATCTAATCCCATCCTGTGTGATACTGTCTGCTGAGCTGTGTATCTAATCCTCTCCTGTGATACTGACTGCTGAGCCGTGTATCTAATCCTCCTGTGTGATACTGTCTGCTGAGCCGTGTATCTAATCCTCTCCTGTGTGATACTGTCTGCTGAGCCGTGTATCTAATCCTCTCCTGTGTGATACTGACTGCTGAGCCGTGTATCTAATCCTCTCCTGTGTGATACTGACTGCTGAGCCGTGTATCTAATCCTATCCTGTGTGATACTGACTGCTGAGCCATGTATCTAATCCTCTCCTGTGTGTTACTGACTGCTGAGCCGTGTATCTAATCCTCTCCTGTGTGATACTGACTGCTGAGCTGTGCATCTAATCCTGTCCTGTGTGATACTGACTGCAGAGCCGTGTATCTAATCCTATCCTGTGTGATACTGACTGCTGAGCCGTGTATCTAATCCTCTCCTGTGTGATACTGACTGCTGAGCCGTGTGTCTAATCCTCTCCCATGTGATACTGTCTGCTGAGCTGTGTATCTAATCCTCTCCTGTGTGATACTGTCTGCTGAGCCGTGTATCTAATCCTCTCCCATGTGATACTGTCTGCTGAGCTGTGTATATAATCCTCTCCTGTGTGATACTAACTGCTGAGCTGTGCATCTAATCCTCTCCTGTGTGATACTGACTGCTGAGCCGTGTATCTAATCCTATCCTGTGTGCTCCTGTCTGCTGAGCTGTGTATCTAATCTTCTCCTGTGTGATACCGTCTGCTGAGCTGTGTATCTAATCTTCTCCTGTGTGATACTGCCTGCTGAGCTGTGTATCTAATCCTATCCTGTGTGATACTGACTGCTGAGCCGTGTATCTAATCCTATCCTGTGTGATACTGTCTGCTGAGCTGTATATCTAATCCTCTCCTGTGTGATACTGACTGCTGAGCTGTGTATCTAATCCTCTCCTGTGATACTGGCTACTGAGCTGTGTATCTAATCCTATCCTGTGTGATACTGACTGCTGAGCCGTGTATCTAATCCCCTCCTGTGTGATACTGACTGCTGAGCCATGTATCTAATCCTCTCCTGTGTGATACTGACTGCTGAGCCGTGTATCTAATCCTCTCCTGTGTGATACTGACTGCTGAGCCGTGTATCTAATCCTCTTCTGTGTGATACTGTCTGCTGAGCCGTGTATCTAATTCTATCCTGTGTGATACTGACTGCTGAGCCGTGTATCTAATTCCATCCTGTGTGATACTGTCTGCTGAGCCGTGTATCTTATCCTATCCTGTGATACTGACTGCTGAGCTGTGTATCTAATCCTACCCTGTGTGATACTGTCTGCTGAGCTGTGTATCTAATCCTATCCTGTGTGATACTGTCTGCTGAGATGTGTATCTAATCCTCTCCTGTGTGATACTGTCTGCTGAGCCGTGTATCTAATCACTGACATACATTTGTGCAGATCAATGTAATTATAGCACAAAGGAGAAAAAAATAATCACAGTGTTGCAGTTCACATTGTCTCATCTTTATTAGCACCATGAACCTTCACTTAACAGTCAGTGTAGAGATTTAAAGGGGCAGCACATTTCAGATAAAAGCAAAGTTTAATCATTCTCAAAAATCTGCAGTCTCATGCACTGAGGTTATGGGGAAAGGGCATTAGTCTCCCAAAGGTGCAGCTCATGTATTTCCATGTCAGAGGAGTCTGGAGGGAGAACGGAGGAGTCTGGAAGGGGAACGGAGGAGTCTGGAGGGGGAACGGAGGAGTCTGGAGGGGGAACGGAGGAGTCTGGAGGGGAACATAAGAGTCTGCAGGGGGAACGGAGGAGTCTGGAGGGGGAACGGAGGAGTCTGGAGTGGGAACGGAGGAGTCTGGAGTGGGAACGGAGAAGTCAGAGGGGGAACGGAGAAGTCTGGAGGAAGAACGGAGGAGTCTGGAGGGGGAACGGAGGAGTCTGGAGGGGGAACGGAGGAGTCTGGAGGGGGAACGGAGGAGTCTGGAGGGGAACATAAGAGTCTGCAGGGGGAACGGAGGAGTCTGGAGGGGGAACGGAGGAGTCTGGAGTGGGAACGGAGGAGTCAGAGGGGGAACGGAGAAGTCAGAGGGGGAACGGAGAAGTCTGGAGGAAGAACGGAGGAGTCTGGAGGGGGAACGGAGGAGTCTGGAGGGGGAACGGAGGAGTCTGGAGGGGAACATAAGAGTCTGCAGGGGGAACGGAGGAGTCTGGAGGGGGAACGGAGGAGTCTGGAGTGGGAACGGAGGAGTCAGAGGGGGAACGGAGAAGTCAGAGAGGGAACGGAGAAGTCTGGAGGAAGAACGGAGGAGTCTGGAGAAGGAACAAGGAGTCTGGAGGGGGAACAGTGAACGGAGGAGTCTAGAAGGGGAATGGAGGAGTCTGGAGGAAGAACGGAGGAGTCTGGAGGGGGAACGGAGAAGTCTGGATACAACCATGCCTCTACTCCCTGTGTGTGGTCGCTCATTACTGTTGCAATAACACACGGTAATTAAGGGCTCCGCTACTTTGGATAAACCGGAGAAGCTGCAGAAATTAATCACATCACAATTACCATACAGGGGAAAAAAGAGATTTACAGAAGAGAAACGTCATAACAAATTTAAACAAAAGATAAAAAGTAAGAAACAGATTAAAAAAAACTCATAAAGCAGAATGGAGGCGGCTGCACGTCGCGGAGGGCGAGAGGTGCAGGGAAGAGACGGCTCCGGAGTGCGGCCCCACCGGGGGAGCGCTCCTTCTTCTTTCAGTCTTGGATTATCGCATCGTTACTTTTCGATTTCTATTTCTTTGTTATTTCCAGCTTTTCCCTCCCTTCTCGGTGTTGTACTGGGGTCTTATCCTGGATTTTACAGGGAGGTGACCCCTTTGACAACATTGGGGTCTTGTTTCTGCTCCTGTTTTAACCCATTTCTTACTTTGTATCTTGTGACATTTTCCGTAGATCTCACTGTTTCTGTGTAGCGCCGCTTCACTCACACAGGACGTGACGCCCCCTCCGATAAGACATGTGGATGGGGACCAGAAATATTGTTTATGGGACGACTCCTTTAAGGCGACCACAACCAAGAGGACTCAACAGAACCTGCTAATTACAGGGGAACAGGCGCCATGTAATGAGCAGGATGAGAGCGCGTATCGGGGGTCGTGACAGCGGTGGATGGCGCCATCTTGCGCCCACCAGTGCATTCCTATACTGGGTAACTTTTGGCACTCTGGAGACTTGGCGGATGCCCGACAGTAGTCCTCAGGGCTTGGAGGAATTGTTCAGCAGCTCATCCATCGTGAACCTCCGGAAGGCGATCTTCTCACATGCGTCCTTTCCACATTCAAACAAGCAGGCGAAGGAGTGAGTGTCCTGGCACACCGCCAAGTCCGAGTACCCACTGGGACCCTCATTGATGACCCACGGTGGGGTCCAGCTGGACGGCACAAGGGGTGACTTATTCAAGTAGATTCCTAAGTCCACGCGCCCCCACCTGCTGGTAGGGTGGGAGTAGAGCAGCCAGGATGTGGCGCTATGGTTGAGGCGCGACTCTTCCACGCCGTCCGCCTCGTCCTGGTGTGCCTCCAGGGGCTGGTAGCTCACCACACTGCCCTGGCACCCATGAGGCGGCTCACAGAGGCTTTTATTGTAGTGGGCATCTCCGAACTCCATGGACTGGGGGTTGCTGGTCGCCTCCACCCGGTAGTGCTGACTGGTCCTGGCGCTGCAGTACAGGAGGTCGTTGCCGTCGCTGCACGCCACCTCTGCCACCTCGCACTCCACTGTCTTCTGCCGCCACAGCCCGCTGCCCTTGTGCCAGCTCTCACCGTGGTCGTCGCTGTAGAAGATAAAGGAGTGGGGCTTGGTCTTCCACGGGACGGGCAGGCCGCAGACGCGGGAGTGGATGTAGTACAGGTACGCGGGTACGATTAGCCTGCCCGATGGAGAGCAGACGCCGTGACCGGGGCCCACCGCAAAGGTGGCGCAGCTCTTCAGGTCCTCACCTAGAACCTCCTCCGTCACGTCCTTCAGTAGACTCCACGACTTGCCGTGGTCATGGCTGGTAACGTAGCAGAGCCGGGCAGCATTTCGTCCAGTTAAGATTTGCCTTAGCTCGGAGACATCGGTTTTCACACAAACAAAGAAGAGGAAGATGGTGTCGGTGGCGGGATCGTACAGCGGGCAGGGGTTCATGGTCCGGTGCCCCGGTAACTTGGCGTGTTCCACTGCCACCGTGTCTTCCCACTAATGAGGCAAAACAGACGGAGAAGCTGGAAAGTCACAAGATCAGACGTGGGGAGACGATTCCTTCAGGTGTTACAGCCCGTACCTGCACCTTCCCGTACCTGCACCTCCCCGTACCTGCACCTCCCCGTACCTGCACCTCCCCGTACCTGCACCTTCCCGTACCTGCACCTTCCCGTACTGCACCTCCCCGTACCTGGACCTCCCCGTACCTGGACCTCCCCGTACCGGCACCTTCCCCGTACCGGCACCTTCCCCGTACCGGCACCTTCCCCGTACCGGCACCTTCCCCGTACCTGCACCTTCCCGTACCTGGACCTCCCCGTACCTGGACCTCCCCGTGCTGCAACTCCCCGTACCTGCACCTCCCCTGTACCTGCACATCCCCGTGCTGCAACTCCCCACACCGGCACCTTCCCGTACTGCACCTGCACATCCATTGTACCTGCACATCTCCGTGCTGCAACTCCCCGTACCTGCACCTTCCAGTACATGCACCTTCCCGTACTGCACCTCCCCGTACCTGCACCTTCCCGTACTGCACCTGCACATCCTCTGTACCTGTACATCCCCGTGCTGCAACTCCCCGTACCTGCACCTTCCAGTACCTGCACCTTCCAGTACCTGCACCTCCCCGTACCTGGACCTCCCCGTGCTGCAACTCCCCGTACCGGCACCTCCCCATACCTGCACCTCCCCATACTGCACCTCCCCGTACTGCACCTTCCCGTACTGCACCTCTCCTATACCTGCACCTTCCCGTACCTGCACCTCCCCGTACCTGCACCTCCCCGTACCTCCCCGTACCTTCACGTTCCCGTACCTTCACGTTCCCGTACCTTCACGTTCCCGTACCTTCACGTTCCCGTACCTTCACGTTCCCGTACCTTCACGTTCCCGTACCTTCACCTCCCCGTACCTGCACCTCCCCGTGCCTGCACCTCCCCGTACCTTCACCTCCCCGTCCCTGCACTGCTCCGTACCTGCACCTCCCCGTACCTGGACCTCCCCGTACCGGCACCTTCCCCGTACCGGCACCTTCCCCGTACCGGCACCTTCCCCGTACCGGCACCTTCCCCGTACCTGCACCTTCCCGTACCTGGACCTCCCCGTACCTGGACCTCCCCGTGCTGCAACTCCCCGTACCTGCACCTCCCCTGTACCTGCACATCCCCGTGCTGCAACTCCCCACACCGGCACCTTCCCGTACTGCACCTGCACATCCATTGTACCTGCACATCTCCGTGCTGCAACTCCCCGTACCTGCACCTTCCAGTACATGCACCTTCCCGTACTGCACCTCCCCGTACCTGCACCTTCCCGTACTGCACCTGCACATCCTCTGTACCTGTACATCCCCGTGCTGCAACTCCCCGTACCTGCACCTTCCAGTACCTGCACCTTCCAGTACCTGCACCTCCCCGTACCTGGACCTCCCCGTGCTGCAACTCCCCGTACCGGCACCTCCCCATACCTGCACCTCCCCATACTGCACCTCCCCGTACTGCACCTTCCCGTACTGCACCTCTCCTATACCTGCACCTTCCCGTACCTGCACCTCCCCGTACCTGCACCTCCCCGTACCTCCCCGTACCTTCACGTTCCCGTACCTTCACGTTCCCGTACCTTCACGTTCCCGTACCTTCACGTTCCCGTACCTTCACTTCCCGTACCTGCACATCCCCGTACCTGCACCTCCCCGTGCCTGCACCTCCCCGTACCTTCACCTCCCCGTCCCTGCACTGCTCCGTACCTGCACCTCCCCGTACCTGCACCTCCCCGTACCTGCACCTCCCCGTACCTGCACCTCCCCGTACCTGCACCTCCCCGTACCTTCATCTCCCCGTACCTTCATCTCCCCGTACCTGCACCTCCCCATACCTGCACCTACCCGTATCTGCACATCCCCATACCTGCACATCCCCGTGCTGCACCCGGCCTCGCCTCACCACCAGGTACAAGGCATCCTGGTCAGCAGGGGAGGAGCGCTTCTCCGCCAAGGCCAAGAAGATGGAAGGACCCGGGAGGTAGAGCAAAGCCGGGATACGATACGTGACCCCGCCAGGATCCTGCTGGAAGAGGGTCACCGTGTCCGGAAAGAGCACCGCCGCCATGACTGTACCCGAACCTGCAAGACAGCGGATACACAAGAATGACAGCAGAGAGCAATGGAGGGGTCTGAACCGAGCAATGAGACACTGTATCTCATCCTATCCTGTGTGATACTGTCTGCTGAGCTGTGTATCTAATCCTATCCTGTGTGATACTGACTGCTAAGCCGTGTATCTAATCCTATCCTGTGTGATACTGACTGCTAAGCCGTGTATCTAATCCTATCCTGTGTGATACTGACTGCTGAGCCGTGTATCTAATCCCATCCTGTGTGATACTGTCTGCTGAGCCGTGTATCTAATCATCTCCTATGTGATACTGTCTGCTGAGCCGTGTATCTAATCCTCTCCTGTGTGATACTGTCTGCTGAGCCATGTATCTAATCCTATCCTGTGTAATACTGTCTGCTGAGCTGTGTATCTAATCCTATCCTGTGATACTGTCTGCTGAGCCGTGTACCTAATCCTATCCTGTGTGATACTGTCTGCTGAGCTGTGTATCTAATCCTATCCTGTGTGATACTGACTGCTGAGCTGTGTATCTAATCCTATCCTGTGTGATACTGTCTGCTGAGCCGTGTATCTAATCCTATCCTGTGTGATACTGACTGCTGAGCCGTGTATCTAATCCTATCCTGTGTGATACTGACTGCTGAGCCGTGTATCTAATCCTCTCCTGTGTGATACTGACTGCTGAGCCGTGTATCTAATCCTCTCCTGTGTGATACTGTCTGCTGAGCTGTGTATCTAATCATATATGATACTGACTGCTGAGCCGTGTATCTAATCCTATCCTGTGTGATACTGACTGCTGAGCCGTGTATCTAATCCTATCCTGTGTGATACTGTCTGCTGTGCCGTGTATCTAATCCTCTCCTGTGTGATACTGACTGCTGAGCCGTGTATCTAATCCTCTCCTGTGTGATACTGACTGCTGAGCCGTGTATCTAATCCTCTCCTGTGTGATACTGTCTGCTGAGCTGTGTATCTAATCCTCTCCTGTGTGATACTGACTGCTGAGCCGTGTATCTAATCCTATCCTGTGTGATACTGTCTGCTGAGCCGTGTATCTAATCCTATCCTGTGTGATAGTCTGCTGAGCTGTGTATCTAATCCTATCCTGTGTGATACTGACTGCTGAGCTGTGTATCTAATCCTATCCTGTGTGATACTGTCTGCTGAGCCGTGTATCTAATCCTATCCTGTGTGATAGTCTGCTGAGCTGTGTATCTAATCCTATCCTGTGTGATACTGACTGCTGAGCCGTGTATCTAATCCTATCCTGTGTGATACTGTCTGCTGAGCCGTGTATCTAATCCTATCCTGTGTGATAGTCTGCTGAGCTGTGTATCTAATCCTATCCTGTGTGATACTGACTGCTGAGCTGTGTATCTAATCCTATCCTGTGTGATACTGTCTGCTGAGCCGTGTATCTAATCCTATCCTGTGTGATACTGACTGCTGAGCCGTGTATCTAATCCTATCCTGTGTGATACTGACTGCTGAGCCGTGTATCTAATCCTCTCCTGTGTGATACTGACTGCTGAGCCGTGTATCTAATCATATATGATACTGACTGCTGAGCCGTGTATCTAATCCTATCCTGTGTGATACTGACTGCTGAGCCGTGTATCTAATCCTATCCTGTGTGATTCTGTCTGCTGTGCCGTGTATCTAATCCTCTCCTGTGTGATACTGACTGCTGAGCTGTGTATCTAATCCTATCCTGTGTGATACTGTCTGCTGAGCTGTGTATCTAATCCTCTCCTGTGTGATACTGTCTGCTGAGCCGTGTATCTAATCCTATCCTGTGTGATACTGACTGCTGAGCCGTGTATCTAATCCTATCCTGTGTGATACTGACTGCTGAGCTGTGTATCTAATCCTCTCCTGTGTGATACTGACTGCTGAGCCGTGTATCTAATCCTATCCTGTGTGATACTGACTGCTGAGCCGTGTATCTAATCCTATCCTGTGTGATACTGTCTGCTGTGCCGTGTATCTAATCCTCTCCTGTGTGATACTGACTGCTGAGCCGTGTATCTAATCCTATCCTGTGTGATACTGTCTGCTGAGCCGTGTATCTAATCCTATCCTGTGTGATACTGTCTGCTGAGCCGTGTATCTAATCCTCTCCTGTGTGATACTGTCTGCTGAGCCGTGTATCTAATCCTATCCTGTGTGATACTGTCTGCTGAGCCGTGTATCTAATCCTCTCCTGTGTGATACTGTCTGCTGAGCCGTGTATCTAATCCTATCCTCTGTGATACTGTCTGCTGAGCTGTGTATCTAATCATATATGATACTGACTGCTGAGCCGTGTATCTAATCCTATCCTGTGTGATACTGTCTGCTGAGCTGTGTATCTAATCCTCTCCTGTGTGATACTGTCTGCTGAGCCGTCTATCTAATCCTATCCTGTGTGATACTGACTGCTGAGCCGTGTATCTAATCCTATCCTGTGTGATACTGACTGCTGAGCCGTGTATCTAATCCTATCCTGTGTGATACTGTCTGCTGTGCCGTGTATCTAATCCTCTCCTGTGTGATACTGACTGCTGTGCCGTGTATCTAATCCTCTCCTGTGTGATACTGACTGCTGAGCCGTGTATCTAATCCTCTCCTGTGTGATACTGACTGCTGAGCCGTGTATCTAATCCTATCCTGTGTGATACTGACTGCTGAGCTGTGTATCTAATCCTCTCCAGTGTGATACTGACTGCTAAGCCGTGTATCTAATCCTATCCTGTGTGATACTGTCTGCTGAGCCGTGTATCTAATCCTATCCTGTGTGATACTGACTGCTGAGCCGTGTATCTAATCCTATCCTGTGTGATACTGACTGCTGAGCTGTGTATCTAATCCTATCCTGTGTGATACTGACTGCTGAGCCGTGTATCTAATCCTATCCTGTGTGACACTGTCTGCTGAGCCGTGTATCTAATCCTCTCCTGTGTGATACTGTCTGCTGAGCCGTGTATCTAATCCTATCCTGTGTGATACTGTCTGCTGAGCTGTGTATCTAATCATATATGATACTGACTGCTGAGCCGTGTATCTAATCCTATCCTGTGTGATACTGTCTGCTGAGCTGTGTATCTAATCATATATGATACTGACTGCTGAGCCGTGTATCTAATCCTCTCCTGTGTGATACTGTCTGCTGAGCCGTGTATCTAATCCTATCCTGTGTGATACTGACTGCTGAGCCGTGTATCTAATCCTATCCTGTGTGATACTGTCTGCTGAGCTGTGTATCTAATCCTCTCCTGTGTGATACTGTCTGCTGAGCTGTGTATCTAATCCTCTCCTGTGTGATACTGTCTGCTGAGCCGTGTATCTAATCCTCTCCTGTGTGATACTGACTGCTGAGCCGTGTATCTAATCCTCTCCTGTGTGATACTGACTGCTGAGCTGTGTATCTAATCCCATCCTGTGTGATACTGACTGCTGAGCCGTGTATCTAATCCCATCCTGTGTGATACTGTCTGCTGAGCCGTGTATCTAATCATATCCTGTGTGATACTGTCTGCTGAGCCTTGTATCTAATCCTATCCTGTGTGATACTGTCTGCTGAGCTGTGTATCTAATCCCATCCTGTGTGATACTGTCTGCTGAGCCGTGTATCTAATCCTCTCCCATGTGATACTGTCTGCTGAGCCGTGTATCTAATCCTATCCTGTGTGATACTGACTGCTGAGCCGTGTATCTAATCCTCTCCCATGTGATACTGTCTGCTGAGCCGTGTATCTAATCCTCTCCCATGTGATACTGTCTGCTGAGCCGTGTATCTAATCCTACCCTGTGTGATACTGTCTGCTGAGCCGTGTATCTAATCCTATCCTGTGTGATACTGACTGCTGAGCCGTGTATCTAATCCTATCCTGTGTGATACTGTCTGCTGAGCCGTGTATCTAATCCTCTCCTGTGTGATACTGTCTGCTGAGCCGTGTATCTAATCCTATCCTGTGTGATACTGTCTGCTGAGCCGTGTATCTAATCCTCTCCTGTGTGATACTGTCTGCTGAGCTCTGTATCTAATCCTCTCCTGTGTGATACTGACTGCTGAGCCGTGTATCTAATCCTCTCCCATGTGATACTGTCTGCTGAGCCGTGTATCTAATCCCATCCTGTGTGATACTGACTGCTGAGCCGTGTATCTAATCCTATCCTGTGTGATACTGTCTGCTGAGCTGTGTATCTAATCCTATCCTGTGTGATACTGTCTGCTGAGCCGTGTATCTAATCCTCTCCTGTGTGATACTGTCTGCTGAGCCGTGTATCTAATCCTATCCTGTGTGATACTGTCTGCTGAGCCGTGTATCTAATCCTATCCTGTGTGATACTGACTGCTGAGCCGTGTATCTAATCCTATCCTGTGTGATACTGACTGCTGAGCCGTGTATCTAATCCTCTCCTGTGTGATACTGACTGCTGAGCAGTGTATCTAATCCTATCCTGTGTGATACTGTCTGCTGAGCCGTGTATCTAATCCTATCCTGTGTGATACTGACTGCTGAGCTGTATCTAATCCTATCCTGTGTGATACTGACTGCTGAGCCGTGTATCTAATCCTATCCTGTGTGATACTGTCTGCTGAGCTGTGTATCTAATCCTCTCCTGTGTGATACTGACTGCTGAGCCGTGTATCTAATCCTCTCCTGTGTGATACTGACTGCTGAGCCGTGTATCTAATCCTCTCCTGTGTGATACTGACTGCTGAGCCGTGTATCTAATCCTATCCTGTGTGATACTGTCTGCTGAGCTGTATCTAATCCTATCCTGTGTGATACTGACTGCTGAGCCGTGTATCTAATCCTATCCTGTGTGATACTGTGTGCTGAGCCGTGTATCTAATCCTCTCCTGTGTGATACTGACTGCTGAGCCGTGTATCTAATCCTCTCCTGTGTGATACTGACTGCTGAGCAGTATCCTGTGTGATACTGTCTGCTGAGCCGTGTATCTAATCCTGTCCTGTGTGATACTGACTGCTGAGCCGTGTATCTAATCCTGTAGCATTCCTTATGATGTAGCCAAGCCCCTGCTGTGATACTCCGCAGCCCCCTCTATGACATATACACAGCTGTTGGCTTCTCACCTCCTTCTTTCCTGTAAACTGTCCCGATGTATAGTGGTACATAAAGAATGAGCTGGTCAGAAGTGTCTCAGCCTCAGGAGCTGGCGGCCATGTTTCCGGAGTCCATGGACATGGAATGTTATATATGGAGACGCAGGAAACATGGCGCCCGCAGTGAGCGGCTGACTGAGAGAAGCAGCGGCGCCTCTGGCGGTGAGAAGCTGAAGATGTCACGTGACCCGGCACCGTCTATCTATAGATGGTAGTTGCACTCCTGACGAGGACGTGCAGTCACATCGCCATCTGGTGGGCGCGGGAGGGACCGCAGTCATTGCCATTCAGATTAATGGACGATGGTCATATTCTGCTGCGCTGTACGCAGAGAAGACAGGCTTCAAAAACTGCTGTATTTTGCCGATATGTATTTGAAAATATAGTCAGTTTTATTATCACGTGTGGCCACGCCCCGTTGGCTAAGTGGTGCAGTCTTTTTTTTTCTCAAGTGCTGGTGACAGTGATAAAAACCCCTTCTATGATCCTGGAGTTTCCGTGAGCCGGGGCCGGGCGAGGATAATTGCCCCCTAATGTTCTCTATCCCATCTTCTGTCGTTTTACCATCGTTCTTTGTCGCTTTTTTTCTTCCTTATATTGCAGACAATCAGGAAACGGTTGGAAAGTGGAGACGGCGGCGGCCGCAGGCGGGAACGTTCATGGCGGTGGCCGCAGGCGGGAACATTCATGGCGGTGGCCGCAGGCGGGAACATTCATGGCGCCGGCGGTGCAACAAACGCTGTCGCACGTACGTGGAAACGACCCGTTCTTTATGACTGGCGCTTTCTATCTGGTTTTTAGCGTTTTTCACGTGCGCAGGTTTTTTTATGTTTATAAACATACGGTGCTTTTTTTTGTTTCGCTGTTGCGGTCGGAGTTCGGAGCTTGAAAAATGTGATAATAAAATCATCAACTGTGAAACAACAAAGTGAATAAATAAAATAAACTGCAAATGATTAATGAGGACGGATCACTTCCCAGAATCCTTTCTGAATCAAGTCCTTCGTTGTCAGGATCTCTGCTTGCTGTCAGGATCTCTGCTTGCTGTCAGGATCTCTGCTTGCTGTCAGGATCTCTGCTTGCTGTCAGGATCTCTGCTTGCTGTCAGGATCTCTGCTTGCTGTCAGGATCTCTGCTTGCTGTCAGGATCTCTGCTTGCTGTCAGGATCTCTGCTTGCTGTCAGTCTGCAGCCTCAGGCATTGTCTACTTACCAGTCAGCCCCGATCATGGAATGGACGCAGACGTGCGCACCCCGGTCCGGTACCAGGAAGAACCATTGGGGCACAATGTCACAAGTCCCCCATGCAACCATTAGCAGCCCCCATACTTGTAGTCCTCCAACATATACAGAGAGTTGCTTATGTATTCACCCCCTTTGGCTTTTTACCTGATTTGTTACAACCTGAGTGTAAATATTTTTGTAACCTGCTGTGTGTGATGTATCAGCGGTGGGGATGAGCTTATCCGAATAGCTGCCGCTGTAACGCGGAGCGCTCCCGATAATCAGCTGTCCGGCTCCGCAGCTGCGCATGTCGCGGCTGTTTCACTGTCACATGCTCTCCATACAGGTGTTGTGACTGTCGCCCAGCCATGACTCGTGCAGCTGATTATCGGGAGCGCTCCGGGGACCCAGGTTACAGCGGCAGCTATTCGGATAAGGAGTTATCGGAAGATATTCGACCAACCCTAATCAGCAGTAAATAGTCTTAAGTTGGTGAAGTGAGAAAAATATAGGCCAATATTATATTTATGGGGTAAATTAAAAATGGTCATGTGCATATGTATTCACCCCTAAACATTTCTGGTGCAAGTAATTCCCTTCGTAAGTCCCATACTCAGTGACAAGATGTCCCCTGTGTGCGATCTAATGCCACACGTCTGTCTTTACCTTCTCTGAAAGGCCACAGAGGCTGCAACACCATTAACAAGAGGCACGACTAACCAAACACCACGAAGACCAAGGAGACCTACAATCACCACCACGAAGACCGAGGAGATCTCCAATAACCACCACAAAGACCAAGGAGATCTCCAATAACCACCACAAAGACCAAGGAGATCTCCAAACACCACGAAGACCAAGGAGATCTCCAAACACCACGAAGACCAAGGAGACCTACAATCACCACCACGAAGACCGAGGAGATCTCCAATAACCACCACAAAGACCAAGGAGATCGCCAAACGCCAACACATAGACCAAGGAGATCTCCAAACAACACCACGAAGACCAAGGAGATCGCCAAACGCCAACACAGACCAAGGAGATCTCCAATCACCACCACGAAGACCAAGGAGATCTCCAATAACCACCACAAAGACCAAAGAGATCGCCAAACGCCAACACATAGACCAAGATCTTCAATCACCACCACAAAGACCAAAGAGATCGCCAATCACCACCACGAAGACCAAAGAGATCGCCAATCACCACCACGAAGACCAAAGACATCGCCAATCATCACCACGAAGGCCAAGGACATCGCCAAACACCAACACATAGACCAATGAGATTGCCAAATACCACCATGAAGACCCAAGAGATTTCCACAGACCACCAAGGAGATCTCCAAACATTACAATGTACACCAGCGAGATCTCCAAACCACACCATGATGCCCAAGAAGATCTCCACACAAGTCAGCACCATTAAATCCATTATCATCAAATGGAAAGAACATGGTACCACGACAAGCCTGCCAAGAGAGGGCGCCCAGCAAAACTCTCAGCCCAGGCAAGGAGGACATTAATCAGAGAGGCAGCACAGAGACCAAGGGTAACCCTAAAGGAGATGCAGATTTCACTTTTTGGCCATCAAATGCTATGTCTGGCTCTAAACTAACACAGCTCATCACCCCAAGAACACCATCCCCAAAGTAAAACATGGTGGTAGCATCATGCTATGGGGGATATTTTTCGTCAGCAGAGAGAAGAAAAATGGTCTGAGTCGAGGGGAAGATGGATGGTGTGAAATACAGGGATATTCTTGCCCAAAACCTGTTTCAATCGGTCAGTGATCGGAGATGGAGATTCAAAGCATACTGCTAAAGCAACACTCGAGTGGTGTAAGGGGAAACGTGAAAATGTTCTGGAGTGGACGAGTCACAGCCCAGACCTTAAAGAGGTCATCCTCTACAATGTGTAGTGGGCAGATCAACCTGAGCAGGGCAGATCTTCACCACACGTCACAGCCCAGCATCGCACGCTCCCCTGCACTGCTTTCATTAACCCCTTCCCAACCTGTGACGTCACGTAGGCGTCATGAAAGTCTGTGCCAATCCGACCTGTGACGCCTATGTGGCGTCATGGCAGGATCGCGTTCCTGCAGATCGGGTGAAAGGGTTAACTGAGATTTCACACGACCTGCAGGGACGGGGAGTGGTACTTGAGCCCGGGGGGGGGGGAGGTAGCTTTGCCCCCCCCGTGGCTACGATCGCTCTGATTGGCTGTTGAAATTGACGTTTCACTTTCAATCAGAACAATCGTAATATTTCACCAATGAAAATTGGTGAAATATAACAATCCAGCCATGGCCGATGCGGCAATATCATCGGCCATGGCTGGAGACCACGATCCCCACCGATCTCCTCCCCTCCGTCCTCAGTCATGTCCTCCTGTCCACTTCCCCCGCGCTCTGATCCCACCCCCCCATACTTACCGACCTCCGGTGTCCCTCCGTCTTCTGCATGGGCGCCGCCATCTTCCAAAATGCCAGCCAGCAGATTCGTTCATTCATTTTGATCACTGTGATAGATCATATCACAGTGATCAAAATAAAAAAATAGTAAATAACCCCCCCCCCCCTTATCACTCCCATAGGTAGGGAACATAATAAAATAAAGAAAATATATATAACGGAAACCCGCATTGCTGATTCGTTGCGTCCGGCCACGACCAATTAGTGACTTGCTAAGTCATCTGGGTAATTTCGCAATGCATCACTGGGAACGGAAGCTGGCGGCAACGTCGTACGCATCGGGACATCTTTGGTGGACGCCGGAGGGCGAGTATATAACTATTTTTTTATTTTAATTTTTTTTTCCAGGGATATGGTGCCCACACTGCTATATACTACGTGACCTGTTATATACTACGTGGGCTATGCTATATATTACGTGGGCTATGCTATATACTACGTGGCCTGTGTTATATACCGTGTGGCCTGTGCTATATACCACGTGGCCTGTGCTATATACCACGTGGCCTGTGCTATATACCACGTGGCCTGTGCTATATACCACGTGGCCTGTGCTATATACCACGTGGCCTGTGCTATATACCACGTGGCCTGTGCTATATACTACGTGGCCTGTGCTATATACTACGTGGCCTGTGCTATATTCTGCATGGGCTGTGCAATATACTGAGTGGACTGTGCTATATACTATGTGGCTTTGCTAAGCGTGACGTACATACAGTCATGGCCAAAAGTATTGACACCCCTGCAATTCTGTCGGATAATACTCAGTTTCTTCCTGAAAATGATTGCAAACACAAATTCTTTGTTATTATCTTCGTTTAATTTGTCTTAAATGAAAAAACACAAAAAGAATTGTCCTAAAGCCAAATTGGATATAATTCCACACCAAACATAAAAAAGGGGGTGGACAAAAGTATTGGCACTGTCAGAAAAATCATGTGATGCTTCTCTAATTAGTGTAATTAACAGCACCTGTAACTTACCTGTGGCACCTAACAGGTGTTGGCAATAACTAAATCACACTTGCAGCCAGCTGACATGGATTAAAGTTGACTCATCCGCTGTCCTGTGCCCTTGTGTGTACCACATTGAGCATGGAGAAAAGAAAGACCAAAGAACTGTCTGAGGACTTGAGAAACCAAATTGTGAGGAAGCATGAGCAATCTCAAGGGTACCAGTCCATCTCCAAAGACCTGAATGTTCCTGTGTCTACCGTGCGCAGTGTCATCAAGAAGTGTAAAGCCCATGGCAGTGTGGCTAACCTCCCTAGATGTGGACGGAAAAGAAAAATTGACAAGAGATTTCAACGCAAGATTGTGCGGATGTTGGATGAAGAACCTCGACTAACATCCAAAGAAGTACAAGCTGCCCTGCAGTCCGAGGGTACAACAGTGTCAACCCGTACTATCCGTCGGCGTCTGAATGAAAAGGGACTGTATGGTAGGAGACCCAGGAAGACCCCACTTCTTACCCCGAGACATAAAAAAGACAGGCTGGAGTTTGCCAAAACTTACCTGAAAAAGCCTAAAACGTTTTGGAAGAATGTTCTCTGGTCAGATGAGACAAAAGTAAAGCTTTTTGGGCAAAGGCATCAACATAGAGTTTACAGGAGAAAAAAAAGAGGCATTCAAAGAAAAGAACACGGTCCCTACAGTCAAACATGGTGGAGGTTCCCTGATGTTTTGGGGTTGCTTTGCTGCCTCTGGCACGGGACTGCTTGACCGTGTGCATGGCATTATGAAGTCTGAAGACTACCAACAAATTTTGCAGCATAATGTAGGGCCCAGTGTGAGAAAGCTGGGTCTCCCTCAGAGGTCATGGGTCTTCCAGCCGGACAATGACCCAAAACACACTTCAAAAAGCACTAGAAAATGGTTTGAGAGAAAGCACGGGAGACTTCTAAGGTGGCCAGCAATGAATCCAGACCTGAATCCCATAGAACACCTGTGGAGAGATCTAAAAATGGCAGTTTGGAGAAGGCGCCCTTCAAATATCAGGGACCTGGAGCAGTTTGCCAAAGAAGAATGGTCTAAAATTCCAGCAGAGCATTGTAAGAAACTCATTGATGGTTACTGGAAGCGGTTGGTCGCAGTTATTTTGGCTAAAGGTTGTGCAACCAAGTATTAGGCTGAGGGGGCCAATACTTTTGTCTGGCCCATTTTTGGAGTTTTGTGTGAAATGATCAATGTTTTGCTTCATTCTCTTTTGTGTTTTTTCATTTAAGACAAATTAAATGGAGATAATAATAACAAAGAATTTGTGTTTGCAATCATTTTCAGGAAGAAACTGAGTATTATTTGACAGAATTGCAGGGGTGTGAATACTTTTGGCCATGACTGTATGTACATATTCTAGAATACCCGTTGTGTTAGAATCGGGCCACCATCTAGTATATAAAAGCCTCAGCCCTCGTGGCCGCACTCCTGTGACAGTCGGACGTTTTGCTTATTTTCTCTTTTTTATATATATTGGGGAAAAACTCTGCAGTTTCAGAAAGGAGCCAGAGTGGCAGAGGCAGGCAGTGAGCGGAGACGGACGACAGATCGCAAAATGCTTCTTCCTTTTATTGTTTATAGTGAACTGTAGACGGAGCGAAGCGTCGCACACACACGGCTGAGCCGCTCATCTCTTGCGGAATTATTTCACCCATTTAACGATGTACAATAACAAAAGAATTCCATCAAATAAATAAAAAGATAAAGGACAGGAAAAAAAAAATAGAAAGAAAAAAAAGCTTTGGGGTTTTCTATGGAGCGTGCGGCTCTGGCCGAGTACTGACGTCCTATCCGCTAACATCTATAGGTGGCGCTGTGCCGAGCGGTCTACTGACGACACAGAGTGGACGTATGAAGGGTTAATGATAGACTATATATGTTGTGTTTGGTGTTGCAGCACAGTCCCATACACTTGAGTATGCAGAGCTGCAATACCGGACACAACCTGCATCCAGGAGTGGCGCTGTTTCTGGACAGTAGGTTTTTGAATCCTGCACAACCCCTTTAAGGCTGGGGCGGCTTGCAGATTATGTCCCAATTTTACCAGCAATCGTGGGCGGAGCCAGAACTTTAAAGGGGCCATCATTAAAAGTCCTCGAGTCGTCCTCTCTAGGACAGATGGGCGCTGGCCGCAGTTTTAGGTCCCCAGCTAGAAAACAGACTACAGAGGCGGCTCTTATAATTGAGGGTGATGACCCCCTGGGTGTCGGCCATATTGATTGTGGCAGAGCCGGTGTAACAAAAAAAAAAAAAAAAGCGGGAGCCTTTCTGCTGGAATGGATGGAAGCTTGGAGGAGGATGATGGGTGTGAATAGTGGGAGTGGTGTGTGAATAGTGGGAGTCGTGTGTGAATAGTGGGAGTCGTGTGTGCATGGTGGGCTCAGTGGTGCAGAGGGCGGGTGGGTGATACTGTGCCCAGAGAAGCCGTCATCTGGTTTGGGTCTAATTCAGCATTTGGGGGGACTCTATAGATATTGGGATTGTCCGGAACTCACAATTTCGTCTTTATATTCCAGTTACACCGAAAGCTGCAGCCACAAGTGGCAGCACTCTGCTGGAGGGAGGCAATCCGGGATATGCCCAGAGTTAGGACTACCAGGGTGCAATGCACTCAAGGTTACCCCCCCCCCCCTGTATTCCTAGATACACTCCCGCCATGCAGAATTGTGATTGCAGCTTGGGAGGTGACTAGAGTACAGCAAGAGTAACAGTGGAATCGCAGATGCAAGGCATATAAGCCAAGATAAGAGCGGTATTACGAGTGCAGCTCTGAATGTGGTCGGGGTGTAACAAACAGCATGGACCGGCACAATTGAGAATGCAGCTTTGGATGTGACTGGAGCAGACGACCTGTAAAGCAGCTGATGCTTAATTAGAGGGGTTACCCGATAAGGAATCTACCAGATAAGCGGCGATATCTCACAGATCCACGTCCCCCGGGCTCTGAGGCGAGCGGGATAGAGCCCTGGTATAGCGCCCCTCGGAGGTGGGGAGACGTTCCTGCAGGGTGGGGTCGGCTCGGCGGTATCCCTCTCAGCGTAGACATGTGGCGGCGCCATCCTATTTCATCTTCTTCTCAGATGACAGACTGTCGTGGAGTTTGGAGACTTCGGGCTCGAACAAGTCCATGACTAACGTGCCGCTCTCATCGAAGAACTTGGCTATGGATCTGGTGAACTCGGCGTCACGCTGCTGCTTGCTCCGGCCGCTGATGAAGGTGACCTTCAGGGTGTACTTATCATCGAACCTGGCGGAAAGAGCGAGATGTCAGGAAAGTGGGGGAGAAAGCCCGCGAGTCCCGCCTCCATCCCAGAGACAAAGCCCGCGAGTCTCCCGCCTCCATCCCGGAGACAAAGCCCGCAAGTCACCCGCCTCCATCCCGGAAACAAAGCCCGCGAGTCACCCGCCTCCATCCCGGAAACAAAGCCCGCGAGTCCCGCCTCCATCCCAGAGACATAGCCCGCGAGTCACCCGCCTCCATCCCAAAGACAAAGCCCGCGAGTCACCCGCCTCCATCCCGGAAACAAAGCCCGCGAGTCCCGCCTCCATCCCAGAGACAAAGCCCGCGAGTCACCCGCCTCCATCCCAAAGACAAAGCCCGCGAGTCACCCGCCTCCATCCCGGAAACAAAGCCCGCGAGTCCCGCCTCCATCCCAGAGACAAAGCCCGCGAGTCCCGCCTCCATCCCAGAGACATAGCCCGCGAGTCACCCGCCTCCATCCCAAAGACAAAGCCCGCGAGTCACCCGCCTCCATCCCGGAGACAAAGCCCGCAAGTCACCCGCCTCCATCCCGGAAACAAAGCCCGCGAGTCCCGCCTCCATCCCAGAGACAAAGCCCGCAAGTCACCCGCCTCCATCCCAGAGACAAAGCCCGCAAGTCACCCGCCTCCATCCCAGAGACAAAGCCCGCGAGTCCCTCCTCCATCCCAGAGACAAAGCCCGCGAGTCTCCCGCCTCCATCCCAGAGACAAAGCCCGCGAGTCTCCCGCCTCCATCCCAGAGACAAAGCCCGCGAGTCACCCGCCTCCATCCCGGAGACAAAGCCCGCGAGTCACCCGCCTCCATCCCAGAGACAAAGCCCGCGAGTCACCCGCCTCCATCCCAGAGACAAAGCCCGCGAGTCACCCGCCTCCATCCCAGAGACAAAGCCCGCGAGTCACCCGTCTCCATCCCAGAGACAAAGCCCGCGAGTCACCCGCCTCCATCCCAGAGACAAAGCCCGCGAGTCTCCCGCCTCCATCCCGGAAACAAAGCCCGCGAGTCCCGCCTCCATCCCAGAGACAAAGCCCGCGAGTCACCCGCCTCCATCCCAGAGACAAAGCCCGCGAGTCACCCGCCTCCATCCCAGAGACAAAGCCCGCGAGTCACCCGCCTCCATCCCAGAGACAAAGCCCGCGAGTCACCCGCCTCCATCCCAGAGACAAAGCCCGCGAGTCACCCGCCTCCATCCCAGAGACAAAGCCCGCGCGTCACCCGTCTCCATCCCAGAGACAAAGCCCGCGAGTCACCCGCCTCCATCCCAGAGACAAAGCCCGCGAGTCTCCCGCCTCCATCCCGGAAACAAAGCCCGCGAGTCCCGCCTCCATCCCAGAGACAAAGCCCGCGAGTCACCCGCCTCCATCCCAGAGAAAAAGCCCGCGAGTCACCCGCCTCCATCCCAGAGACAAAGCCCGCGAGTCACCCGCCTCCATCCCGGAGACAAAGCCCGCAAGTCACCCGCCTCCATCCCGGAAACAAAGTCCGCGAGTCACCCGCCTCAATCCCAGAGACAAAGCCCGCGAGTCACCCGCCTCCATCCCAGAGACAAAGCCCGCGAGTCACCCGCCTCCATCCCAGAGACAAAGCCCGCGAGTCACCCGCCTCCATCCCGGAAACAAAGCCCGCGAGTCACCCGCCTCCATCCCAGAGACAAAGCCCGCGAGTCACCCGCCTCCATCCCAGAGACAAAGCCCGCGAGTCCCGCCTCCATCCCAGAGACAAAGCCCGCGAGTCACCCGCCTCCATCCCAGAGACAAAGCCCGCGAGTCACCCGCCTCCATCCCAGAGACAAAGCCCGCGAGTCACCCGCCTCCATCCCAGAGACAAAGCCCGCGAGTCACCCGCCTCCATCCCAGAGACAAAGCCCGCGAGTCCCGCCTCCATCCCCCGGACAAAGCCCACGAGTCCCGCCTCCATCCCCTGGACAAAGCCCACGAGTCCCGCCTCCATCCCCTGGACAAAGCCCACGAGTCCCGCCTCCATCCCCTGGACAAAGCCCACGAGTCCCGGCTCCATCCCCTGGACAAAGCCCACGAGTCCTGCCTCCATCCCCCAAAGCCCACGAGTCCCGCCTCCATCCCAGACAAAGCCTGCAAGTCCAACACCCATCCCCCAGAGCAGCAAGTGGTGCTCCATCCCCAACACAAATCCTGCGAGTGCTGTCCCCAACCCCTCAAAGAACGCCAGTCCAGCCCCCTTCCCCTAGACAAAGACCATTGGTCCCGCCCAGATCGAGGTGAGTCCCACTCCCGTCCCAGACAAAGCCTGCGAATCCCACACCCATCCCCAGAGAAAGCCCGCCTGTCCAGCCCCAAACCCCCCAAAAATGCCAGTCCCACACCCAGCCCCCAAAGCCTGCCTGTCGTGCCTACAACCCGAAGACAAAAGCCCCCAACCCCTTCGAGTACCACCCCCCAAGTCCCACATCCAACACCTAGACAAAGCCGAAACTCCCACCCCAAATTCGTAGAAAGTCATCTAGTCACGCACCAAAGCCCAGAGTGCCACCCTCCAATCACTTACAGTACAAGCCTCCCCCACACAAAGCTTGTGTGTCCCACCCTAAACCCCGAGTGCAGCCCGCGAGCAACGCCGTAAATTGCAGTGAGTGCCACCAGTCTTGCCCCAGACAGCCCGCGAGTCCAGCTTCCAACCCACAGACATCTCAAGTTCAGTCTCTCCTCCAGAGAAAGCGACACAAAACTGTGCACCCCCATGACCAGTGATAGAGGAAGCCACGAGTCCTGTTCCCCCTCTGATCGTGCACGCTTTGCTCCTTCTGCCGTCAGTCCTTATGATGAACGGTTATCACACCTGACAACTAGTGATACCCGGGAAGTGCAGGTGTCGGACGTCGCTCCTCACCTCTTCAGACTGGAGGACAGGTGCCAGATGTCATCCGGGTCCATTCCTGCCGGGTCTTTTCTGTGGGCGACCAGGAAAATGCTCTTCTCCTTGTATGAGGTATAAACGGTCAAGACGCCCATCATCAGGAAATAAGTGACCGAGGGTTAAGGAAAGCACGGACTACAAGTCCCAGCATAGGTTTACAAGTTCTGGATGGAAACCTGATTTGCCCTATTCACTGACAGCAAGCAGAGACCTCGAGAGTCAGGATTAATTACAACTTTATGGAAAGAACTTTAAGCAGTAAAGAGCTACGATGCCTCGTCCATTATCAGATCCCGGATTACTGTCAGTGAACGGAAACCTTCATCTCACACCCACAAGTCACCGGCGGCACAATGGGCACAAAGTATTCCAAGAGTCCAACCGAGCACGACAGAAAAAAGGATATGAGATCACGCAGAAGGCAAGAACGGGCTTAGATTCTGGGAAGGGATGAAGATAATCCCACACCAAGGCTACGATGGCGAACAGACAGGAGATGGTGCAGATGACGAGGCGGCCGTCAATCAGGCAGAAGTTCTCCACGTACTTGTACTTCTCCAGGAGAACCTGAGAGAGGAAGAGCACAAGATCCAGAAAAGGGAATTACACCTAGCGGGAATTCAATCTTCGGCCCCTCCAGACGGCGCACCAGGAGGCCGCCCCCTCCAGACGGCGCACCAGGAGGCCGCCCCCCCAGACGGCGCACCAGGAGGCCGCCCCCCCCAGACGGCGCACCAGGAGGCCGCCCCCCCCAGACGGCGCACCAGGAGGCCGCCCCCCCCAGACGGCGCACCAGGAGGCCGCCCCCCCCCAGACGGCGCACCAGGAGGCCGCCCCCCCCAGACGGCGCACCAGGAGGCCGCCCCCCCAGACGGCGCACCAGGAGGCCGCCCCTGCAGACCTCCACAACATGGAGTCTGGACTCTGGAATTGATGAAAGTGGCCTAAATAAAGGCTGTTACCATCGGTCGTGCCATCTATCTATATAATCGTCTAAGGGGTACTTCCGTCTTTCTGTCTAACGGAAATCCTGCGTCACTGACAGGCTTAGTCTGGCCGCAAAATTGGCCCCTCCCTACTGCCCTCCAGCGTGTCGCCCCATCCCGGACCAACATTTTACTATTAATGCTGCCTATGCAACATCAATAGTAAAAAACATAATGTTAAAAATAATTTTAAAAAAAATTAAAAATTGTGCTCTTCTCACCTTCCGCCGTCCACAGATGCACGCGATGCTGCCGCCAGCTTCCGTTCCCAGTGATGCATTGAGAAATTACCCAGATGACTTAGCGAGGGTGAGTATATAACTATTTTTAATTTTTTATTTTTTTTTTTAACAGGGATACGGTGCGTGGGCTGTGCTATACCCTGCGTGGGCTGTGCTATACCCTGCGTGGGCTGTGCTATACCCTGCGTGGGCTGTGCTATACCCTGCGTGGGCTGTGCTATACCCTGCGTGGGCTGTGCTATACCCTGCGTGGGCTGTGCTATACCCTGCGTGGGCTGTGCTATACCCTGCGTGGGCTGTGCTATACCCTGCGTGGGCTGTGCTATACCCTGCGTGGGCTGTGCTATACCCTGCGTGGGCTGTGCTATACACTGCGTGGGCTGTGCTATACACTGCGTGGGCTGTGCTATACACTGCGTGGGCTGTGCTAAGCGCGATGTACATACATATTCTACAATACCAGATGCGTTAGAATCGGATATATATATATATATATATATATATATATATATATATATATATATATATATATATATATATATATATATATATATATATATATATATATATATATATATATACACACATATATATACACACATATATACATATACACACACACGAAGGAAAGTAACGGATTTGTGCCATCCATGGCTCCAAACACAATGATATTATAACACCTGGGGCTCCTCTACCGCCAGAGGCCAGGGCTTCTCTTGTCCACAGTGGGCAGTATTATAGTAGCTATATTCTTGTACATAGGAGCAGTATTATAGTAGTTATATTCTTGTACATAGGAGCAGTATTATAGTAGTTATATTCTTGTACATAGGAGCAGTATTATAGTAGTTATATTCTTGTACATAGGAGCAGTATTATAGTAGCTATATTCTTGTATATAGGGGTAGTATTATAGTAGTTATATTCTTGTACATGGGGGCAGTATTATAGTAGTTATATTCTTGTACATAGGGGCAGTATTATAGTAGTTATATTCTTGTATATAGGGGCAGTATTATAGTAGTTATATTCCTGTACATAGGGGCAGTATTATAGTAGCTATATTCCTGTACATAGGGGCAGTATTATAATAGTTACCGTATATTCTTGTACATAGGAGCAGTATTATAGTAGTTATATTATTGTACATAGAGGCAGTATTATAGTAGTTATATTCTTGTACATAGGAGCAGTATTATAGTAGTTATATTCTTGTACATAGGGAGCAGTATTATAGTAGTTATATTCTTGTACATAGGGGCAGTATTATAGTAGTTATATTCTTGTATATAGGAGCAGTATTATAGTAGTTATATTCTTGTACATAGGGGCAGTATTATAGTAGTTATATTCTTGTACATAGGGGCAGTATTATAGTAGTTATATTCTTGTACATAGGGGCAGTATTATGGTTGTTTTTGTGTGTGTGTTTCAGATCCTTGTTACCTTTTTGGCGGCATCATCCAGAGAGTTCTTCACAGCGGACCCGTCCCACTTGTCAACTTTTACTGGCTTGTCATCAATTTTCCACTGCAAAAACAAACAGAATCATGACGTGATGAATAGGAGCGGTGATTGTTACATAGGACTGCTGCCTCTTATTGAGCTTGTAATGCAGGATTTATGTGAACAAGCCTCCATCATGTACCAGGGGGCAATCTTTACCCGCTTTATCGCTCAGGCCCTCGCGCTTTCCTGTGGATGATTCCACGTTCCCCTCCCACGACTATCGCTGCTGTAGCAGTTGTGACTGAGGAGACAATAGTCTATGAGATATATCTATGGGGTTGTGTGATTTGGGCAGAGAAAAATCACCAGCCCTGAGACGGACGTCTGCCATGACAGCAATGAGCGCCTCAGGTCCATATAAAGGGGACGTCCACCTTCTAGAGTAAAACTTAAAGGGATCTTCCTTCATCCAAGATCACAGCGTCTCGCTTTATGTTGGGAGTCCCGGCTGTTAGGGTACCGTCTCACATAACGATTTACCAACGATCACGACCAGCGATACGACCTGGCCGTGATCGTTGGAAAGTCGTTGTGTGGTCGCTGGGGAGCTGTCACACAGACCGCTCTCCAGCGACCAACGATGCCGAAGGCCCCGGGTAACCAGGGTAAACATCGGGTTACTAAGCGCAGGGCCGTGCTTAGTAACCTGATGTTTACCCTGGTTACCAGCGTAAAAGTAAAAAAAAACAAACCGTACATACTCACATTCCGGTGTCCGTCAGGTCCCTCGCAGTCTGCTTCCCGCTCTGACTGAGTGCCGCCGTAAAGTGAAAGCAGATCACAGCGGCGACGTCACCGCTGTGCTCTGCTCCGGCCGGCAGTCAGTCAGAGCGGGAAGCAGACGGCAAGGGACCTGAAGGACACCGGAATGTGAGTATGTACGGTTTTTTTTTTTTTTACTTTTACGCTGGTAACCATGGTAAACATCGGGTTACTAAGCGCGGCCCTGCGCTTAGTAACCCGATGTTTACCCTGGTTACAAGCGAACGCATCGCTGGATCGCTGTCACACACAACGATCCAGCGATGACAGCGGGAGATCCAGCGACGAAAGAAAGTTCCAAACGATCTGCTACGACGTACGATTCTCAGCAGGATCCCTGATCGCTGCTGCGTGTCAGACGGATCGTACCGTCGTAGCGACAAAAGTGCCACTGTGAGACGTTACCCTTAGGCCGGGTGCAGACGATCCGGAGCTGGCAGCACTATGGACGCAGCACACGTCCGCTGTGACACAAGCGCTGCCGGCTGTTGAACGCGGGGGAATCTGCATGTCCACTTCTCACATTTCAGCATTTACTGACCGTCTGCAGCTCCCTCACAGATAGACTCGGTGTAACTAACATCTCTGCCACCAGTCGTGACTGCAGCGTCCCACAGACGGCACCTGCCACCGGCAGAAGGGATCAGAGTCCGCTCCTTTCACTGCCTTTATAACCATTTAGAGGCTGCAGTCATACATGCCAGGCTTGTCGGTCTGTGCTCCTGCAGCCCCTGGAAGGCTCCTGTAACCACCATGTCGGCCCCCTGGGAGAATATCAATTAGAATTAAGTAATACAGTATATAGAGCAAACGATTATTCTAAAAAAAACATTCTCCAGGCGCTTCCATCGCCAACATGATCCTGGGGGCTGTAATCTGCGGATGCCGTCCGTGCCGGTCATTACGGTCCTCATGTGACCGTCGGCTCGTGTCCGGCAGTCATAGGAGGAGGTCGTTACCTCTATATGCAATCGGGCTGATGCTCCATGTACAGAACAAGCCATCGAACGATCGCAGCTTCAAGTCTCCTAAGGAGACTACTGAAACTAAGAAAAAGTCAAAGTTTTGTGAAAATAGGGAGAGAAAAAAATAAAAAAAAATGCATAAGTTTAAATTCTCTCCCCCCTAAAAAGTATATATAAAAATATACATTATTGGCAGAAATACCCGATCTACCAAAATAAAGAGTACATGAATCCAATCGGCAAACAGTGCAACCCGAAAAAAAAAAATCACAAAGCAAAAATTCAGGTGTTTTTGGCTGCAGCAATACTGCAATACCAGGTGATTAAGGCTATGTGCCCACGTTGCGGATTCGCATGCAGATTTTTCCTCACCGTTTTTGCAAAATCTGCAGGTAAAATACACTACGTTTAACCTGCGGAATTACAGTGGAATTTCTGAGGTTTTTGTGCGGATTCCACCTGCGGATTCCTATTGTGGAGCAGGTATAAACTGCTGCGGAATCTGCACAAAGAATTGACATGCTGCGGAATAAACAACGCTACGTTTCCGCGCGGTATTTTCCTCAGCATGTGCACTGCGGATTTTGTTTTCCATACATTTACATGGTTCTGTAAACTTAGGGAAAAATTTCTGCAGATCCGCACATTGCCTAACAGATCGTACATACACCAAGGTGGCATCCATAAAAACATCAGCTCCGGTGCAAAACATAACCCTCGTCACGTGATCGGGAGTCATCGATGCGTCGGCATGACAACCAGAGGTCTCCTTGAGACCTCTATGGTTGTTCATGCCAGATTGATGGGAGCGCCACCCTGTGGTCGGCGCTCATAGCAACTCAGTAACAGGAGCGATCTATGCATCACTCCTATGTAGCAGAGCCCCCATGGAGACTTATTGAAGCATACCAAAAAAATATATATATATTTATTATTTATTTTTTTTAAATATATATATATATATATATATATATATATATATATATATATATATATATATACTCAAATCACTCCCCTTTTCTCCATTCAAAATACAATAATTAAAAATAAAAATCAAACAGATATATTTGGTATTGCAGCATTCAGAATCGCCCGATATGAAAAAAAAAAGGATTAACCTGATCACTAAATGGTGTAGGGATAATTAAAAAAAGTAAAAATGCCAGAATTACGGGTTTTTTTTTTGTCGCTGCGACATTGCATTAAAATGCAATAATGGGCGATCAAAATGACGTATCTGCACCAAAATGGTATCATTAAAAACGCCAGCTCGGTGTGCAAAAAATAAGCCATCACCCAACCCCAGATCACGAAACATGGAGACGCTACGGGTAACGGAAAATGGCACAATTTTTTTTGCAACGTTTGACATTTTTTGTCACCACTTAGATAAAAAATAACCCAGACATGTTTGGTGTCTATGAACTCGTAATAAGTTGCAAGTGACTGGCATGCTCCAGAAGTGTTGTGATGCAAAATGGGGATTTATTTTACATACAGTACAAACGTTTCGGTCGATACTGGACCTTCATCAGTGTGCTAATTCCCCAGTATGCTTGAAGGAGCCCCGAGAGATAAATATAGATTGCATCAATAGAAAAGGCCTGAAGATGTATGGGCCACAGGTAGTGGAAACTGTCCGCCCACTGTAACAGGAGACACGCGGTGTCCACCGCTTGCACTGCCAGTTTCCACTACCTGTGGCCCATACATCTTCAGGCCTTTTCTATTGATGCAATCTATATTTATCTCTCGGGGCTCCTTCAAGCATACTGGGGAATTAGCACACTGATGAAGGTCCAGTATCGACCGAAACGTTTGTACTGTATGTAAAATAAACCCCCATTTTGCATCACAACACTTCTGGAGTGTGCCAGTCACTTGCAACTTATACACTAAGGTTTGGGAACCTATGACCGTGCACCTCCTCCTTCAGGCTGTGCTGAACATTTTCTATACAACAGTTATGAACTCGTACTGACCTGAAGAATCATAATGGCAGGTCAGTTTTAGCATTTAGTGAACCTAGCAAAAAAGCCAAACAAAAAAACAAGTATGGGATTGCAGTTTTTTTGCAATTTCACCGCACTTGGAATTTTTTTCCCATTTTTTAGTACACGTCATGGTAAAACTAAATGATGTCGTTCAAAAGTACAACTCGTCCCGCAAAAAATAAGCCCTCACATGGCCAAATTGATGGAAAAATAAAAGAGTTATGGCTCTGGGAAGGAGGGGAGCGAAAAACAAAAACGCAAAACCAAAGAAAGCTCCGGGGATTAATGGTAGGTGAGTTATAACATTTAGGGATCATGGAAAATAAAAAAAAAAATAATAATAAAAATTGTGGAATCGCACGTTTTTTTTTTAAATTTCATCACACTAGGAAATGTCCCCACTTTCCTGCACATTCTATGGTAAAATCAATGGGGGCCAAAGCCTTGTACAGCGAAGGCTTCTCACAGCAGAGGGTCTGGCACAGTTGGGTCTGGTCCAGCTGTACCCGGCGAGGCCAGGGCAGCAGCTTCCACCATCAGTGTGCACGGACAGGACCCCCTAATGATGGGGACCCCCGCCATACTGCTGGGCACCCCTCATTGCATCCCATAACCAGTGGATAAGGGGTTAAGCCCCCGTCATGTGACTGACAGCCCCTCCTCTGAGGAATAACCAAGCCTAATCTCGGGGGGTCTCTCAGTGTCACCCTCCATAAAACACCCGACCCCCCATTACTTTCTCCAGGAGCCCGTTCTTGCCGCCTCTCGCCGCCATCTTGTCTCATCCCTCTGTGTTTTGACCTGGCAGCCGCTGATTGGTCGCTATCGGGTCTTCCGGTCACGCCCCTTATTCTTTCCTCCTCTCGGAAGCTAGAGGGTTACGAGGGAAGGGCGTGATGACGTCATAGGCCGTAAAGCATGAAGGTTGTCGGGAGTTGTAGTTCCGGGTAGTTATTGGTAACTTGAGAGCGTCTCTTGTTGCTAGGAGACAAGGAAATGGGATACCGGGGCCCCGGGAGCGGCGTGAGGGGAGATCGGACGTGTCGGCTGCGGACAGAGGTAGCGGAGGAGAGCGCCTGTATCACACCTGTCCTGGCTGGTGTGAGTGTTTCCTGCAGTCACAGAATATCTGTTACTTCTCAGTGTCTTCGTCCCCTCTGTGGGCTCAGCACAGCATGGCCGCCGCTTCTCTCTACGTCTCCGGTAACTTCCCGGCCAGGAGTCTGCTCCGAGCAAGTAATGGAGGTAAATCCGCGCCGTCCGGGAAGTTTAGAAACGTTTTTACACCTTTTCTCGTGTCCAATTGTTTCCTCGTTTCCGTTATATTGTACTAGATGGTGGCCTGATTATAACGCATCGGGTATTGTAGAATATGTATAGTAGTATATAACACAGCCCACATAGTATATAGCACAGCCCACATAGTATATAGCACAGCCCACATAGTATATAGCACAGCCCACGTAGTATATAACACAGCCCACATAGTATATAACACAACCCACGTACTATATAACACAGCCCACGTACTATATAACACAGCCCACATAGTATATAACACAACCCACGTACTATATAACACAGCCCACATAGTATATAGCACAGCCCACGTAGTATATAACACAGCCCACGTAGTATATAGCACAGCCCACGTAGTATATAGCACAGCCCACGTAGTATATAACACAGCCCATGTAGTATATAGCACAGCCCACGTAGTATATAACACAGCCCACGTACTATATAACACAGCCCACATAGTATATAGCACAGCCCACGTAGTATATAGCACAGCCACGTAGTATATAACACAGCCACGTAGTATATAGCACAGCCCACATAGTATATAGCACAGCCCACGTAGTATATAGCACAGCCACGTAGTATATAACACAGCCACGTAGTATATAACACAGCCCACGTAGTATATAGCACAGCCCACGTAGTATATAGCACAGCCCACGTACTATATAACACAGCCCACATAGTATATAGCACAGCCCACGTAGTATATAGCACAGCCACGTAGTATATAACACAGCCACGTAGTATATAGCACAGCCCACGTAGTATATAGCACAGCCCACGTAGTATATAGCACAGCCCACGTACTATATAACACAGCCCACATAGTATATAGCACAGCCCACGTAGTATATAACACAGCCCACGTACTATATAACACAGCCCACGTACTATATAACACAGCCCACGTAGTATATAGCACAGTCCACGTAGTATATAGCACAGCCCACGTAGTATATAGCACAGCCACGTAGTATATAACACAGCCCACGTACTATATAACACAGCCCACGTACTATATAACACAGCCCACATAGTATATAGCACAGCCCACGTAGTATATAGCACAGCCACGTAGTATATAACACAGCCCACGTACTATATAACACAGCCCACGTACTATATAACACAGCCCACGTAGTATATAGCACAGTCCACGTAGTATATAGCACAGCCCACGTAGTATATAGCACAGCCACGTAGTATATAACACAGCCCACGTACTATATAACACAGCCCACGTACTATATAACACAGCCCACGTAGTATATAGCACAGCCCACGTAGTATATAGCACAGCCCACGTAGTATATAGCACAGCCACGTAGTATATAACACAGCCCACGTAGTATATAGCACAGCCCACGTAGTATATAGCACAGCCCACGTAGTATATAGCACAGCCCACGTACTATATAACACAGCCCACATAGTATATAGCACAGCCCACGTAGTATATAGCACAGCCCACGTAGTATATAGCACAGCCCACGTAGTATATAGCACAGCCACGTAGTATATAACACAGCCCACGTACTATATAACACAGCCCACGTACTATATAACACAGCCCACGTACTATATAACACAGCCCACGTAGTATATAGCACAGTCCACGTAGTATATAACACAGCCCACGTAGTATATAACACAGCCCACGTACTATATAACACAGCCCACGTACTATATAACACAGCCCACGTAGTATATAGCACAGCCCACGTAGTATATAGCACAGCCCACGTAGTATATAGCACAGCCACGTAGTATATAACACAGCCCACGTAGTATATAGCACAGCCCACGTAGTATATAGCACAGCCCACGTAGTATATAGCACAGCCCACGTACTATATAACACAGCCCACATAGTATATAGCACAGCCCACGTAGTATATAGCACAGCCACGTAGTATATAACACAGCCCACGTAGTATATAGCACAGCCCACGTAGTATATAGCAATGTGGGTATCATATCCCTGTTAAAAAAACAATTAAAATAAAAAATAGTTATATACTCACCTTCCGGCGGCCCCCGGATCCAGCCCAGGCCTTTAGCGATGCTCCTCGCGACGCTCCGTTCCCAGTAATGCCTTGCGGCAATAACCCGTGATGATATAGCAGTCTCGCGAGACCGTTACATGATCTCGGGGCATTGCCGCAATGCATTCTTGGGACCGGAGCGCCGCGAGGAGCGTGAAAGGCTACCGCCGGACGGTGAGAATGTAATGATTTTTGTTTTTTTAAATTATTTTTAATATTCTGTGTTTTTACTATTGATGCTGCATAGGCAGCATCAATAGTAAAAAGTGAAGCGTTGTTTAATCCCGCCCCAATATCGCTGATTGGTCCCGGCTGGCCGCGACCAATCAGAGACCCAGGATTTCTGCTACAGACAGACGGAAGTTAGAAACAGTTGGAAGTAGACCTTAGGCAATTATCTATATATATAATTGTCTAAGGGGTACTTCCGTCTTTCTGTCGGCAACTTCCGTCACGGATATTCATTCGCTGATTGGTCTCGCCAGCTGCCTGTCATGGCTGCCACGACCAATCAGCGACGGGCACAGTCCGATTAGTCCCTCCCTACTCCCCTGCAGTCACAGTCACTGCCCGGCGCCGGCTCCATACTCCTCTGGTCACCGTTCACACAGGGTTAATGCCAGCGGTAACGGATCGTGTAATGCCACGGGTAACTCACTCCGTTACCGCCGCTATTAACCCTGTGTGACCAAGTTTTTACTATTGAGGCAGCCTATGCAGCGTCAATAGTAAAAGGATCTAATGTTAAAAATAATGTAAAAAAATAACAAATCATTATATACTCACCTTCCGCCGCTCCGGTGACCGGTCCGTGCAAGCGGCAGGTTTCGGTGCTAAGGTTGGTGTGCGACAAGGACCTGCCATGTCATGTAACCGCGACGTCATCACACCCTGGGACCGGAAGCTGCCGCCTGCACCGCACACAGGCGACAGAACTGCAAGGGGCCCTCGGAAGGTGAGTATATGTTTATTTTTTATTTTTTAACCTGTGACATACGTGTCTGGGCAATATACTACGTGGCTCTGTGCTGTATACTTCGTCACTGGGCAATATACTATGTGGGCTGTGCAATATACTGCGTGGCTCTGTTCTGTATACTACGTGACTGGGCAATATATTACGTGACTGGGCAATATACTGTTGAGGGAGGATTTAAAGTGATCCTTCACGGTTAACCCAGTGATTTCCAAATTAATATATAAGGTGTTGCCGGCAACTGAAAATGACCAGACGGAGACGTGTGTCTCTGTATGGGGGATCGAGCTGATCTCTGGCCCCCGTTTATTCTTTATGACTTTATCATAGTCATAGAAATCACACTTCAACCAATCAGCATAAGAACACGCTCACGGTTCTTAGCCTATAAAAATGCAGGAACAATCTGTGCGTCAAAGTTTTGTAGAACAATACACCCTCAGTCTCATGTTCTACCGAGGTTGCAACAATCAAGGTCTCATCAAAATCTCATAACAGCTGTAACCTTTAGCCTACTAACAAAATTTATATCAAAACAACAAAATGGAGTCGAAAAGCACAAAATGGAGATTCTTTCTTAATTTCTTCCTTCACATTCCCCCCTAGATAAATTTTGTTAATTAATGTCCAGCATCAGAGGTACTATCCCAAGCTATAAGCTCGAGGGATACTGGTCTTCACATGACTGGTGCCATGTTACCAGCCATGGCTGTTGCGGCGTACCCGTCCCCCCTGTATACTAGAATTTACGAATAACAATTATTGATAACAGTAGTGGGGATCTTTTGAAGATAGCCATGCGCTTGGCTTCAACATCTTCATCAGGTAACTTTGTGAAATCGGTGTAGAGAAGAGCAGGGGTGGCAACGCTTTTGGTTTCATCATTAGTTGTCTTAGTGCAGAATTTCCTAATACACACAGAAATACACCAAAAAAAAAACAAGTTTTAGTATTACATACATGACAAAGATAAAGGTGAATACTGGCAGCCATTTTAAATACAGTTATATCTGCAAGCATAGGAAAAACTTATTGTTTCACAGTATAAGAGTATAGCAGTACAAAAAGGTATAATGATATATATATATATTTTCACCTTGACAATTCCCCCTAAATACTAAGTTTTTCCCCTAAAGAAAGATCCTTCGAGACTGTCCATGTGATGGGAAAAGGGGAGGTGGATTTCTTCATCCAGACACCTCAGAAACTCTCCCCTAGCGAGAGGCCTCCAGGCAGCTGAACCCTTCACTAACCTCACATAGAGTTCTCCCACTGTCCCTAAACTAAATCTCTTAGCATCATCTGAAAATGGGGGGTTCTGTCTACTCTCTTGAGGGGGACATACTTAGGGATCTCCCCTGGATCAGTACCATCGTACTCTGGTGGGTCTACTTCTTAATTGAGGAGGGTGCCAGTCGGGATTGCTTTCACTAACTACCTAGGCCTGCCCAGGTGCACTTATACGTCCATCATATTGTCATTATTTGTCTGAAAAATGGGAAAGGTTGGTTCTCAGGGTCAGCCAATTGTTTTTGCATAGCTAGTCAGAGGGCCTCCAGGGATAATACTCCTGTATCTGTCTTACCCTACCTGATGTGGTTGGTTCTCTGGTGGTGGGGGCGACATGACATGCTGGTCTACAGCTCCTTCCCAAAAGGATTACTGTCAGCCTACTCCCAAAAGTTAATGTCTCCAGTATCCGCCAACCACAATCCTGTGTCAGCTTCTTATGTCACTACATGTGATCTTGTCTGGACAGGATTCAGTGTAATTCTCTTAGGTCGGGTTGCAGCACGGGTCATACAAGTGTTAGGGCCCAAATCCTCAACTATATCCTGAAAAGCATCACAGCTATAATTGACAAATCTTTGTTCACTGTAATATATATATATATTTGATCCATTCAACATTTTTATTAATCTGCACCTGTGGGATTATAGAAGCAAAGTCAGCATAAATCTGGTTCTGGGCTTTAAACTGGTCAGGCACCCCCCTTGGCACTCCAATAGCATCAATATATACTAGTGGATCTTCTTCATAACTCATGTGGAGCTGATCAAAACTTCTCCTCTTTCTGGTAGGTTCATCAGGTATCTTTGGATCCCAAGGTAAAATCTTGAACTGCATAGCTAGTTTAAGAAGGGTGCATTGGCCTATCCAGGCATTAGGCAACCTAGGACGGAGCTTACCATCTCCACATAACCAATAAATGTCGTACATATATTCTGTATGTTTGGTTAGCAAATCAGTATCTAGAGAACTGTTCTCTTTGCAGAAACTTGTCTTGAAGATCCCTACTGGTGTACCTGTGGTGTCGTGGGAATTATAGCAGGTGTAATTGTCAGCTAATACGGTTATTTCTCCTGGAACCTTTAGTCTAGGTTTCTCATGAATTAGTGGGACATAATCTGGGCAATCAGTGGACTTCAAACCTTTCAACAGATTCATGACACAGGCAGTGGTGTTGTCATCAGGGAAAAGCAATGCATGTGTGTAGAGATGTGTATTCGCAGCAGCACAAGCAATACATCCTACAGAGATATTCTGGACTCTTACATTGTATCTCACCCATTCTAACCATAGGTTTTTCCTTGGGGCTGTTTGTGTTTCTATGGAGAAAACCTCTTGCCAACTGAGACCTGGAATGGGGATCACTTCATTAACTACATTTTTCAAACGCTCACCTGGGCCTGTCTTAGCTGTACTGGTAACAGGGGCCATGGTTGGTCTGAAGCTAATATCCTGGAGCTGTATGTGGCCTAAATTCCCATGGTATCCACTACTAAATACATAATTATAATATCTTCCCAGTACAAATGTCTGCAGGTCAGCAGATTGGGGGCTTTCGAGATTTAGGAGGAGGGGGTGACAACTTTTACCCCATTTACAGCCCCTAAGTGGTTGCAGAAGGTCTGTTAGATGCATTCTCTCACTAAGACTCCTACCCGTCCCATCCTTGGGGAGCATGGCTTCGCTAGGTTTATATCCCCAATCATCTCCCGTATTCCAGGCAGCATCTGTCCAATAATAACAATTATTGTTGTCATTTCTGGTAACACACATATAAAACTGGATAGTTCCCTCTACAACCCGTTCAGTCTCGGGACACTTGACTTCATCACAGAAATCAAATCGCCAGATATTCACCAGGGCTGTCAGGTTTCCCCAGAGTATAGTGGGACCAGAATTCTTATTTACAATAGGGGCCGAAGAGGTAGGGGCGAGGATGGCCCTCAGTTCCAGGATCAAAAACAACAGCAACATTTCCCTTCAGTCACTACTGTGACTAAACACAGGTTCGGTCTCTTTTACAATGTGAGGCGTGGATCCAGGTGCTTTCCTTCAAGTTTTACTGCAGTGGGGGGTGACCAGGATCACTGTGTGGGGTCCTTCAAATCTCGGCTGGAGACAATCTCTGCACACAAACTTTCACATACACCAGGTCTCCTGGCACAAAGGGATGGTGTCCAGGAACCTTGTCTGGGTCTGGAAGAGAACTGAAGACAGTTAAATGCACTTTGGCAAGGTGTCCATGTAAGGCCTGCAAATAGCTAGTCAAGTCCTGGTACTTGGGCTACAACTGTTGTGGAAAGAAACATCCAAGATTGGGGCCCCTGCCAAACAGAATCTCATACGGTGACAGTGCTGTCTTCCTGTTTGGGGTATATCTTACTGAAAACAAAGCTAGAGGAAGGCATTCTGTCCATGGTTTACCAGTCTCTGCCATTGCCTTCTGGATTTTAAGCTTAAGAGTTCCATTTAGTCTCTCCACTCTTCCACTGCTCTGCGGATGGAGTATGCAATGCTTGACTTACCCCCAGTGCTGCCATTACCTCTGACATGATCTCTCCAGTAAAATGGGAACCCCGATCGCTTTCAATGACCTCAGGAACTCCATACCTGCATATGATCTCAGCCATCAGTTTCTTCACCGTTGTCTTAGCCGTAGCTTTGGCAACTGGGTAGGCTTCTGGCCAACCTGAAAATAAATCAATGCAGACCAACACATACTCATACGTCCCTACCCTGGGTAACTGAATATAATCATTCTGCAGTCTCTGGAATTGGTTAAAGGGCCGGGGAGTGTGTTTGGATGGAGTTTTCACTGTCCTACCCTGATTATGTGTGGCACATACCATGCAGCTCTGTACCTGCCTTTCTGCGCAGGTGGAAAACCCGGGGGCAATCCATTGTCTCTGTAGGGTGTCACACATGGCCGTCTTCGAGTGGTGCACATTCCCGTGCAGAACCTGTGCCGTCATTGGGTACAGTACCTGTGGTAGGCAGACCTTTTCACCCCTCCCCCATAGCCCAGTGACGGTATCAGAGCAAGCCCCTATCTTTTGCCACCTATTTTTCTCCTCCTTACTTGCCTGTTCTTGTAACCGGGCTAAGATGTCTTTCAACACAAGTGGAGATGGTGGGGTGTCCAGGTGATGTACTCTAGAGGCTACAGGAGTGCTTGCTGCTTTCTTGGCAGCCTGGTCTGCCAGTGCGTTACCCTTTTGTCCGTCCATCAGTGCCTTTGGTATGTGCCTTTACCTTTATGATGCCTGCTTGGGTGGGAAGCTGTAGTGCATTCATAAGTTGCTGGACTGCCTCAGCATGTTTAATGGGGTGGCCATTTGCTGTCAGGAAAGCCCTGGCTCTCCAGATAGGCCCATAATTGTGTGCAATGCCAAAAGCATACCTGGAATCAGTGTAGATATTTACAGTCTTACCTTCTGCTAGTTTGCTTGTGCAGACATATGAGCTGGCATTGACTCTGCCTTGATTACCTCATGTTCTGAGACCACAGCATATCTGGTACAGAAGCGTCCTTGGTCATCTTGGTGACGGGATCCATCTACAAAAAGCTCAAAATCAGCATTAGAATAGGCACACTAGAGACCAGCCGTTTCCTGAAACATCAATTCTAGACAATCATATGGTTTGGAAACCTAATCTTGTTCCTCTGGATCCATTCTAGAAAGAAAAAGAGTGTCCTTGCTCATGTCACCTACTCCTCCCCCCTTTGGATCCATAGGAACTAGGGGAAGAGTAGCGGGGTTCAGGACAGTGCACCTTTTTAAAGTCACATTAGTAGGCATGAGAATAGCACACTGAAATTGCAGCTGTCCAGCCATGGACATGTGGCTAGGTTGTAACTGGAAAGGGGAACTTGAGGGTAGCATCTGTCAGCAGGGGTGTGACAATTTCTCTGAAAGTGACCGGGCCAGCCATAGCGCCAACACTGCAAGTGAGAACTGGTGCGGCGGGGCTGGGGAGCAATACCTCCAGACATAGGGTTAAAAGAAATATTTGAGTAGGGGACTGAATTTGTATAAGGTGGGAGGGCTGGAGTTGGAATTTGCTGCTGGGCAGGCCACTGATAAGGAGCCAGCTGCATTCTTGTACCTGGGGTGGGGGCTGGAATTGGAGCAGAGACTGCTGCAGCTACAGGTTTAACCCTTAATCTTCCTGTTGATACAGAACGTGCTAAATTCTTTTGAAAACTTTTAATTACTTTTAATGCATCATCCGGAGTGGAAATCTCAATATCGGGTCTGACCGACATTATTGCCTCCTTCAATTCAGATTTAAGGTCGGACATTAAAGCTGCCACAAATAGGTGTGAATGGGCTTTATTATACAATGAGAATCCCAAATCTTTAAACACTACCATAAGACGCCCATAAAACTTCTCGGCAGTCTGCTCCTTGTCCTGTGTGACATCTGTGAGGGAGGTAGCTTGGTCTGCTAATCTATCTTGTGCCCAAACTTTTAAAGCATTACAGAATTGCGTTCTGGACAGCCTCAGTAAGTAACTGTTTGGACCTGGGAATGTTGGCAGGATTATACCGTGGCCCCACTGCATGTATTACATATTGACACGGCAGCTGTCCTGCTTCTACCTGGCCATAAGTTTGTATATATGAATTAGATTCTTCCTGTATCATGGGTCCACCTTTCTGTGAAATCACTGCAGCCAGTCCTCCAGCATAGCAGAACTGGTGCTGGCGGTGGCTGATAAGTGCCGTCAGCGTTTAGCAAGGGAAAGGTGGGGGCTCACCAAGTTTTGGCAACCCAGTATATATATTGGTGCTTTGGGATTGAGGGGCACAGAGCTTACAGTCGGGAGAAGAGGCTTGATTTCCTGGGGAGGGACCTTATCATCAAGCAGGGAGACCCCCTGTTCCAGATCATCATTTTTAATTGTTTGTCTTTCTGACACATTATTCATCAGAATTCACTTCCTCTGTTGATCCTCAATTTGCTATATATCAACCACTCAACTTGCTTTTACCAATCTTTCAATCACTTACAAATTTCCTTCTAAAACTAGACACTAGATTTCACTTTCAATTTTCCAGATTATATTTCTTTGTACTTCAAACAATATTGTCGCCTTAAACAAAACACAAATCTATCAGCGTGTACTACACTGAGAAAATAGAGACTCAAGAGCGCAGCCACATGCTGCTGCCCCTCCCTACTAGAACACAGAGATAGGAAAAATCACAACATTCCTCAGCACAGAAGAAAGCCATAACGCAGCTGTATGACTCCCCCCACCCATCGGATATTTTAGAGACAAACACAGAAACAGAATCACAGCAGTTCTTAGACTTAATTAATTTCTACAAAATCTTCATCGCACAATTCACATACCAGATTGAGAATATTTTCCCTGCATTCCTGACAGATTTCTTTTCCCTTCTTTGGGCTAACAATATCAAATTTTTATCACACAATTCAAAGTCTTCTTCTTCCACGGACTGATTCTCCTTTAAAGCGAAATACCCCTACTTAGTCGTGTATAGATACCAGAGCGGCCGCTTAGTCTATTCCACTGGGGTTTTTACCTGTCCCCCGCTGGGACAACCCAAAATCGCGGTACTCAGTGAAAGGAGGAGGGCATCGTCTCAAACTATCCCTCCGGACACCTCTGGATATACACATACTGTATACCTATATATTCCTGAGTTATGCATCCTACCCATCTTCGATCACCTCACCGCGCAAATCGTGGTACTCAGTGAAAGGAAGAGGGCGTCTCAGACTTTCCCTCCGGACACCTCTGGAAATACACATATATATCTATATATTCCTGAGTTACGCATCCTACCCAATCTTCGATCACCTCACCGCGCCTGATTCTAACAGTGATCAGGAATTCAGGATATTTTGACTATAAAGAGAATTACATCACTGGTCAATCCGGGGTGTCCGTCCCTTATGAGGTACGGTTCAAGCACTGGGCTTCCAACGGAACTACACCTCTATATGATTCCACCCAAGAATCATCCCACTCCGGGGACAAACCTCAGATCCTCTTTGCAGCAACAAACACAGGAAAACCACACCAAACGGTCAGTCTGAACAGTATAACTGCCAACTTACCGTGGTTGTTGTGGGGGATGATCAGTCCCAATTTTCCAGTGCCTGCGTCCGGTCCGAGGGTCCTTTGTCTTGTTGTCCTCCGGGCGGCAGAGGCGTTCCTGCTTGGAGCCCCACGTTCAAGGGCGCCAACTGTTGAGGGAGGATTTAAAGTGATCCTTCACGGTTAACCCAGTGATTTCCAAATTAATATATAAGGTGTTGCCGGCAACTGAAAATGACCAGACGGAGACGTGTGTCTCTGTATGGGGGATCGAGCTGATCTCTGGCCCCCGTTTATTCTTTATGACTTTATCATAGTCATAGAAATCACACTTCAACCAATCAGCATAAGAACACGCTCACGGTTCTTAGCCTATAAAAATGCAGGAACAATCTGTGCGTCAAAGTTTTGTAGAACAATACACCCTCAGTCTCATGTTCTACCGAGGTTGCAACAATCAAGGTCTCATCAAAATCTCATAACAGCTGTAACCTTTAGCCTACTAACAAAATTTATATCAAAACAACAAAATGGAGTCGAAAAGCACAAAATGGAGATTCTTTCTTAATTTCTTCCTTCACAATACTACGTGGCTGGGCAATATACGTCGCTGGGCAATATACTACGTCACTGGGCAATATACTACGTGGACATGCATATTCTAGAATACCCGATGCGTTAGAATCGGGCCACCATCTAGTATATATAGATCAGTCTGTGACCCCCGAGCGTCCCGTGGTGCGGCCCCCGGCGCTCTCCACCCACCGCTGACCTCTGACCTCATGCTGCGCTCCACAGGAGCCGGTCACTGGCGGGCGGATCGGAAGAGGGGCCCGGAGAGAAGCTTCCGGACAGTGGTGACCTCAGCGTCCTCCGAGCCGAGGGAAAGAGAAGTAGCGCCACAACGGAGCCGGAGCTGCCGATCCGACAAGATGGAGGACAGAGCGGGCGGAGTGCTGGATGCGTCACATCTGGTGAGGAGCCACGTCACCTCCACCATCACTGTGCTGCACCTGCTGCACCACTTCTTATATACTGTCTGTATACTGCAGATGACGAGCCACCATGTCCGGAGACCGACCGATCTGTGCGCGGCTGACATGAGCGACCGAGGACTCAGCTCAGTAAGAAACATCATAAGTTATCTTACCCCAGAGCTGCACTCACTATCTACATGCATCACGTTACTTACCCAGAATAATACCCCAGAGCTGCACTCACTATTCTGCTGGTGCAGTCACTGTGTACATACATTACATTACTGATCCTGAGTTACATCCTGTATTATACCCCAGAGCTGCACTCACTATTCTGCTGGTGCAGTCACTGTGTACATACATTACATTACTGATCCTGAGTTACATCCTGTATTATACCCCAGAGCTGCACTCACTATTCTGCTGGTGCAGTCACTGTGTACATACATTACATTACTGATCCTGAGTTACATCCTGTATTATACCCCAGAGCTGCACTCACTATTCTGCTGGTGCAGTCACTGTGTACATACATTACATTACTGATCCTGAGTTACCTCCTGAATTACACCCCAGAGCTGCACTCACTATTCTGCTGGTGCAGTCACTGCGTACATACATTACTGATCCTGAGTTACCTTCTGTATTATACCCCAGAGCTGCACTCACTATTCTGCTGGTGCAGTCACTGTGTACATACATTACATTACTGATCCTGAGTTACACCCTGTATTATACCCCAGAGCTGCGCTCACTATTCTGCTGGTGCAGTCACTGTGTACATACATTACATTACTGATCCTGAGTTACCTCCTGTATTATACCCCAGAGCTGCACTCACTATTCTGCTGGTGCAGTCACTGTGTACATACATTACAATACTGATCCTGAGTTAGCTCCTCTATTATATTCCAGAGCTGCACTCACTATTCTGCTGGTGCAGTCACTGTGTACATACATTACATTACTGATCCTGAGTTACCTCCTGTATTATACTCCAGAGCTGCACTCACTATTCTGCTGGTGAAGTCATTACTGATCCTGTTACATGCTGTATTCTATGTCGGCAGATTGGTGAGTTCTGCTCTGGAGCATGTTTCAATCTGTACTTGGTACTCGTTTTTCTCCCATGCAGTATAGCTGACGACCGGTCTCGGGGAGCCTTGTGCTGTATAATCAGGGCTCGTGCTGCCGAGATCCTGGCGTTCTATGTGCAGTACTATGTACTGATTGCTCTGTCAGGCCGCTTGCTCTGTTCTGCCGGCTCTGAGCGGTGACTGATCGTCGGCGGTGTTGTCTGCGCTGAAAGGTGACGGATCGTCGGTGGTGTCGTCTACGCGGAGCGATGACTGGTCGTCAGTGGTGTCTGTGAGGAGCGGTGATTGATCGTCGGTGGTGTCATCCCCGCGGAGCGGTGACTGATCGTCAGTGGTGTGTGCGTAGAGCGGTGACTGATCATCGGTGGTGTTGTCTGCGCGGAGCGGTTACTGATCGTCGGTGGTGTCTGCGCTGAGCGGTGACTGATCGCCGGTGGTGTCTGTGCTGAGCGGTGACTGATCATCAGTGGTGTCGCCCGCACGGAGCGGTGACTGATCGTCGGTAGTGTCGTCTGCGCAGAGCGGTGGCTGATTGTCAGTGGTGTCGCCTGCACGGAGCGGTGACTGATCGTCGGTGGTGTCATCTGCGCGGAGCGGTGACTGATCGTCGGTGGTGTCTGCGCTAAGCGGTGACTGATCGTCAGTGGTGTCGCCCGCACGGAGCGGTGACTGATCGTCGGTAGTGTCGTCTGCGCAGAGCGGTGGCTGATCGTCAGTGGTGTCACCTGCATGGAGCGGTGGCTAATCGTCAGTGGTGTCGCCTGCACGGAGCGGTGACTGATCTTCGGTGGTGTCATCTGCGCAGAGCGGTGACTGATCGTCAGTGGTGTCGCCTGCGCGGAGCGGTGACTGATCGTCGGTGGTGTTGTCTGCGCAGAGCGGTGACTGATCGTCGGTGGTGTCGTGTGCGCGGAGCGGTGACTGATCGTCGGTGGTGTCGCCTGCACGGAGCGGTGACTGATCGTCGGTCGTGTCTTCTGCGTGGAGCAGTGACTGATCGTCGGTGATGTCGCCTGCACGGAGCGGTGACTGATCATCGGTCGTGTCTTCTGCGCGGAGAGGTGGCTGATCATCAGTGGTGTCGCCTGCACAGAGCAGTGACTGATCGTCGGTGGTGTCGTCTGCGCGGAGCTTCACCCTCTTTCTTTCCTGCAGGCGCAGTCGGAGCAGTGGGAGCAGTTTTCGTGTCTCGCATACATGAATGCATCGGAGAATATTCTGCCTCTCGGTAAGAGAATGCGGCCCCCTCACAGCTTCCCTCAGTGCCCCCTAGAAGGAAGTGTCCGGGGGGCTGCAGAATGGGGCACATTGTGCCCCTGCTGATAGGATGTCAGGGGACCTTCCTCCCCGCGGCTTCTGTTATCTGGGTTTTCTGTTTTGTTGATATTTGCGCCAAATTGATAGAAGATTTTCCATTTCGGCCTTAAGATTTTCCTCCAGGTTTTCTCCAATCACCAATTGCAACTTTTTATAGAGCCCTGGTGCGATTCTTCTCCCCCCCCCCCCCCCCCCCCCCCGCAGTGAGGAAATGGACACCGAAACCATCAGCAGGCAGCGTAGATGGAAACCATCAGCAGGCAGAGTAGATGGAAACCATCAGCAGGCAGCGTAGATGGAAACCATCAGCAGGCAGTGTAGATGGAAACCATCAGCAGGCAGTGTAAAGCAGGCAGCGTAGATGGAAATCATCAGCAGGCAGCGTAGATGGAAATCATCAGCAGGCAGTGTAGATGGAAGCCATCAGCAGGCAGCGTAGATGGAAATCATCAGCAGGCAGTGTAGATGGAAACCATCAGCAGGCAGTGTAGATGGAAACCATCAGCAGGCAGCGTAGATGGAAATCATCAGCAGGCAGCGTAGATGGAAATCATCAGCAGGCAGTGTAGATGGAAGCCATCAGCAGGCAGCGTAGATGGAAATCATCAGCAGGCAGTGTAGATGGAAGCCATCAGCAGGCAGCGTAGATGGAAACCATCAGCAGGCAGTGTAGATGGAAACCATCAGCAGGCAGCGTAGATGGAAATCATCAGCAGGCAGTGTAGATGGAAACCATCAGCAGGCAGCGTAGATGGAAACCATCAGCAGGTAGCGTAGATGGAAATCATCAGCAGGCGGCATAAATGGAAACCATCAGCAGGCAGCGTAGATGGAAACCATCAGCAGGCGGCGTAGATGGAAACCATCAGCAGGCAGCGTAGATGGAAACCATCAGCAGGCAGCGTAGATGGAAACCATCAGCAGGCAGTGTAGATGGAAACCATCAGCAGGCAGCGTAGATGGAAATCATCAGCAGGCGGCGTAGATGGAAACCATCAGCAGGCGGCGTAGATGGAAACCATCAGCAGGCAGCGTAGATGGAAACCATCAGCAGGCAGCGTAGATGGAAACCATCAGCAGGCAGTGTAGATGGAAACCATCAGCAGGCAGCGTAGATGGAAACCATCAGCAGGTAGCGTAGATGGAAATCATCAGCAGGCGGCATAAATGGAAACCATCAGCAGGCAGCGTAGGTGGAAACCATCAGCAGGCGGCGTAGATGGAAACCATCAGCAGGCAGCGTAGATGGAAACCATCAGCAGGCAGCGTAGATGGAAACCATCAGCAGGCAGCGTAGATGGAAACCATCAGCAGGCGGCGTAGATGGAAATCATCAGCAGGCAGTGTAGATGGAAACCATCAGCAGGCAGCGTAGATGGAAACCATCAGCAGGCGGCATAGATGGAAACCATCAGCAGGCAGCGTAGATGGAAACCATCAGCAGGCGGCGTAGATGGAAATCATCAGCAGGCAGTGTAGATGGAAACCATCAGCAGGCAGTGTAGATGGAAACCATCAGCAGGCTGCTGCGCACAGGTTTTCTCTGCTGTGATCGGGGTGTGGAGATCGGATTGTCCCCATTACTGTGACTTTTCCCTTTTCCCAGAGGCGTTCCGGACATTTCCTGCTCTCAGAGAGCTGGATCTTTCCATGAATGGAATCCAGCGGATCACCGTCATCCCCGGAGAGTTCCCGCAGCTCGAGGTGAGTCCCATTCTTCTACTGATCTGTGTATGGTAGGATACTGCAGCACCTCTTTGTCTGTCCGCCATGCTGTACACTGCAGCTCTGCCATATTAGCTGTGACCAGTGACTGCGGCTCCAGGCACTTTCCCTCCTCCATGCTTTACACTGCAGCTCTGCCATATTAGCTGTGACCAGTGACTGCGGCTCCAGGCACTTTCCCTCCTCCATGCTTTACCCTACAGCTCTGCCATATTAGCTGTGACCGGTGACTGCGGCTCCAGGCACTTTCCCTCCTCCATGCTTTACACTGCAGCTCTCCATATTAGCTGTGACCAGTGACTGCGGCTCCAGGCACTTTCCCTCCTCCATGCTTTACACTGCAGCTCTGCCATATTAGCTGTGACCGGTGACTGCGGCTCCAGGCACTTTCCCTCCTCCATGCTTTACACTGCAGCTCTCCATATTAGCTGTGACCAGTGACTGCGGCTCCAGGCACTTTCCCTCCTCCATGCTTTACCCTGCAGCTCTCCATATTAGCTGTGACCGGTGACTGCGGCTCCAGGCACTTTCCCTCCTCCATGCTTTACCCTGCAGCTCTCCATATTAGCTGTGACCAGTGACTGCGGCTCCAGGCACTTTCCCTCCTCCATGCTTTACCCTGCAGCTCTCCATATTAGCTGTGACCAGTGACTGCGGCTCCAGGCACTTTCCCTCCTCCATGCTTTACCCTGCAGCTCTCCATATTAGCTGTGACCAGTGACTGCGGCTCCAGGCACTTTCCCTCCTCCATGCTTTACTCTGCAGCTCTCCATATTAGCTGTGACCGGTGACTGCGGCTCCAGGCACTTTCCCTCCTCCATGCTTTACCCTGCAGCTCTCCATATTAGCTGTGACCAGTGACTGCGGCTCCAGGCACTTTCCCTCCTCCATGCTTTACTCTGCAGCTCTCCATATTAGCTGTGACCGGTGACTGCGGCTCCAGGCACTTTCCCTCCTCCATGCTTTACCCTGCAGCTCTCCATATTAGCTGTGACCGGTGACTGCGGCTCCAGGCACTTTCCCTCTTCCATGCTTTACCCTGCAGCTCTCCATATTAGCTGTGACCGGTGACTGCGGCTCCAGGCACTTTCCCTCCTCCATGCTTTACCCTGCAGCTCTCCATATTAGCTGTGACCAGTGACTGCGGCTCCAGGCACTTTCCCTCCTCCATGCTTTACCCTGCAGCTCTCCATATTAGCTGTGACCGGTGACTGCGGCTCCAGGCACTTTCCCTCTTCCATGCTTTACCCTGCAGCTCTCCATATTAGCTGTGACCGGTGACTGCGGCTCCAGGCACTTTCCCTCCTCCATGCTTTACTCTGCAGCTCTCCATATTAGCTGTGACCGGTGACTGCGGCTCCAGGCACTTTCCCTCCTCCATGCTTTACCCTGCAGCTCTCCATATTAGCTGTGACCGGTGACTGCGGCTCCAGGCACTTTCCCTCTTCCATGCTTTACCCTGCAGCTCTCCATATTAGCTGTGACCGGTGACTGCGGCTCCAGGCACTTTCCCTCCTCCATGCTTTACCCTGCAGCTCTCCATATTAGCTGTGACCAGTGACTGCGGCTCCAGGCACTTTCCCTCCTCCATGCTTTACCCTGCAGCTCTCCATATTAGCTGTGACCAGTGACTGTGGCTCCAGGCACTTTCCCTCCTCCATGCTTTACTCTGCAGCTCTCCATATTAGCTGTGACCGGTGACTGCGGCTCCAGGCACTTTCCCTCTTCCATGCTTTACCCTGCAGCTCTCCATATTAGCTGTGACCGGTGACTGCGGCTCCAGGCACTTTCCCTCCTCCATGCTTTACCCTGCAGCTCTGCTCATTTACTGTGTATAAAGTCCTGCGCTCCCATGACATTTAATATGGTGCGAAAAATTATTGTAATCTGACCCCGAATGTTTCCACAAGAAAGTGTTTCATCAAGAGCCACCTGATAATCTGGAATATTTACAGATCACACAGAATCACCTGATAATCTGGAATATTTACAGATCACACAGAATCACCTGATAATCCGGAATATTTACAGATCACACAGAATCACCTGATAATCCAGAATATTTACAGATCACACAGAATCACCTGATAATCTGGATTAATTATGCATGATCCTATATCACTTGATAATCTGGAATTTCTAGGGGTCATCCTCCAGAGTCACTTGATAATCAAGAATTACCTGATAATCTGGAATTTCTAGGGGTGATCCAGAATCGTGTGGCGCCCCAGGGTCCTGGTCGTCACAGTGGTATTGCTTTCCTCCAGGGGAGAGTGATGCTACGTTTGGAGACAAGGAAGGATAACTGCATCCAGGTATCACAAACATGCCACACATTCACACTCCAGACCACCAGGGGGAGCTTCTGATCCTATTTATTAGGTGACTCCCCATATATAACTGGTAGTCTGTAGGGAGGGAAAGTCAGTCCTTCAGGGAAGCTGTTCCTGGCAGGAGCAAATTCTTGTCAGAGGACGGAGGAGAGGGTCCTCCCCATACCACCATCTACATACTGGGAAGCCCTGGGGATACACTTCACCTGTGGGAAGGTATACCATCTAGCTGCCATCACATCACCCCAGCGGACCCCTTAAAGCAGCGTCGGTCACCCTGACCGAATACCACAGGTGGCACCACAAACATAAACTTTATCCCTTTAAAGACCTTTCCCCCTTTTATACGGACGTCCCAGGGCCACGGACTGGGTCAGCCACCATGACATCCCCCCTTTGAGCCGACCGGACCCGGTACCGAGTAACCCCTTGCCCTGACAGGGCGCTCCAACTGCGCTATAATCTGCCGGTGTAGTTGTGGCCGCCGTGATCTGTCTGTGATTGTGTCCTAGGTCCTGGATCTCTCCTACAACAGTCTCTCCCCCGGGGACATCCCGCAGCTGGGGGCGCTCCCCCGCCTCCGAGTACTCTGCCTGAGCGGAAACAGACTAACACACCTGCCGCCGGACCTGAGCACTCCCCCCATGTAAGTCAGTGCTCACCGGATCACTGATCAGCCTCCCGATCACTGATCAGCCTCCCGATCACTGATCAGCCTCCCGATCACTGATCAGCCTCCCGATCACTGATCAGCCTCCCGATCACTGATCAGCCTCCCGATCACAGATCAGCCTCCCGATCACCGATCAGCCTCCCGATCACCGATCAGCCCCCCGATCACTGACTCATCCTCCCGATCACTGACTCATCCTCCCGATCACTGACTCATCCTCCCGATGACTGATCAGCCTCCGGATCACTGCTCAGCCTCCCGATCACCGATCAACCTCCCTATCACCGATCAGCCTCCCGATCACCAATCAGCTCACCGATCAGCCTTCGGATCACTGATCAGCCTCCCTATCACGATCAGCCTCCCTATCACCAAACAGCCTCCAGAATCATTGATCAGCCTCTGGATCACTGATCAGCCTCCAGATCACTGATCAGCCTCCGTATCGCTGATCAGCCTCCGGATCACTGATCAGCCTCCCGATCACTGATCAGCCTCCCGATCACTGATCAGCCTCCCGATCACTGATCAGCCTCCCGATCACTGATCAGCCTCCCGATCACTGGTCAGCCTCCCGATCACTGATCAGACCCTCTTCCTAGCGGGGCTGTGGGCCTCATGAATCACTGGATCTGTCATTATTCATCTACAGGAAAGATCCCGAAATCCGGATGTTCCCAAGTCTGGAGGTCTTCATGTTAGATGACAACTTACTGTCCCATCCCGCAGTGTTTGTGAGCCTGGCCGGACTGCAAGGGTGAGTGAGACTCCAGGAGTGCAGCTCTGGTGTATATTACAAGGGGTAACTCAGGATCAGTAATGTATGTACACAGTGACTGCACCAGCAGAATAGTGAATGCAGCTCTGGGGTATAATACAGGATGTAAGTCAGGATCAGTAATGTAATGTATATACATAGTGACTGCACCAGCAGAATAGTGAGTGCAGCTCTGGAGTATAATACAGGATGTAACTCAGGATCAGTAATGTAATGTATGTACACAGTGACTGCACCAGCAGAATAGTGAGTGCAGCTCTGGAGTATAATACAGGATGTAACTCAGGATCAGTAATGTAATGTATGTACCCAGTGACTGCACCAGCAGAATAGTGAGTGCAGCTCTGGAATATAATACAGGATGTAACTCAGGATCAGTAATGTAATGTATGTACACAGTGACTGCACCAGCAGAATAGTGAGTGCAGCTCTGGGGTATAATACAGGATGTAAGTCAGGATCATTAATGTAATGTATATACATAGTGACTGCACCAGCAGAATAGTGAGTGCAGCTCTGGAGTATTATACAAGATGTAACTGAGGATCAGTAATGTAATGTATGTACACTGTGACTCCACCAGCAGAATAGTGAGTGCAGCTCTGGAGTATAATACAGGATGTAACTCAGGATCAGTAATGTAATGTATGTACACAGTGACTGCACCAGCAGAATAGTGAGTGCAGCTCTGGTGTATATTACAAGGGGTAACTCAGGATCAGTAATGTAATGTATGTACACAGTGACTGCACCAGCAGAATAGTGAGTGCAGCTCTGGGGTATAATACAGGATGTAACTCAGGATCAGTAATGTAATGTATGTACACAGTGACTGCACCAGCAGAATAGTGAGTGCTGCTCTGGAGTATAATACAGGAGGTAACTCAGGATCAGTAATGTAATGTATGTACACAGTGACTGCACCAGCAGAATAGTGAGTGCAGCTCTGGAGTATAATACAGGAGGTAACTCAGGATCAGTAATGTAATGTATGTACACAGTGACTGCACCAGCAGAATAGTGAGTGCAGCTCTGGGGTATAATACAGGAGGTAACTCAGGATCAGTAATGTAATGTATGTACACAGTGACTGCACCAGCAGAATAGTGAGTGCAGCTCTGGGGTATAATGCAGGATGTTACTCAGTGCAGCCTCCTCCTGTATGTGACCTGTGTAGTGACCGGATATATATATAATCTCTGGGTCTTCAGGTTGCGGCTGCTGAATCTGGATGGGAACGCCCTGTCCTCTGTCCCAGCCCTGCCAGGAGCAGTGTTGGAGGAGACTCGGGAGGAGGAGAGGACAGGCGATGACTTGGAGCGGAGGACGGCCGCTGACTACACAGTGGAGTACGTGGTGTCGCACAGCAGGAAGGATCCTGACCGGACAGGTGACGGCTCCTAACAACTGGAATTTAAAGGGCAACTCCTGAAAAGTTTCTATGTGACTTCTGCTTGTCTTTGCAGAGGTGGTCTTCCCCTCCCCCCGATATCCGGCCACATCCCACCGTGCACTGGTGAGTACAAGGCTGGAGGTTTTACATCATTTCATCATCTCTAACCTCATAATGTATTTACCGGTCCATTTTCTCAGCGATTGTTTAGACCTCTGCTTGCTGGCAGAGAATGGAAACTTTCACATTGACTCTGCCTGGGCTGATACTTACTACTGATTGGTTGTTACAGTTGTATCCAGTAGACTGGGGGTCCGCAACCTGCAGCATTTCAGCCAATGCAAAACTAAACCCTCCGTATCCTGACAGTCACAGCCTGTCAGGAAATGCTGGGAGTTGTAGTGTCACAAAATGTTCAGTGCAGCAGGCTGCTGACCCCCAGGACTTGACAGTGCGTGAGTCATCATCATCCTCATCAGTGCATCATTAGTCATCTGCCACCTACTTCTATATAACTTTGCTCTTTTTTGTCTTGCAGAAACCCCTGGATATCACCATCCCCGCCTCGGCCCTGTACGGCCCCCTCTTATCACCCACAGAGTCCGCATCACCTCCTCTGCCGAGCCTGAAGACCCTGAGCCTGGCGGATAACAAGGTGCGTGCATCAATCTATATGGACCCTGTTATGACCCCAATGGCGAGGGTCTCAGAGATATCAGCCAGTCTGCGAAGTACAAAAATCCAGCTCATAGGGCAGTGGTAACTGGGTTGACCATATATCTACTCCTAACGCCAACACTAGAAGTAGCCGGGGAACATGCCTACGTTGGTCGCTAGATGTCTCGTGCCAGCCGGAGAGCTAACTACCCCTAGAAGAGGAAAACAAAGACCTCTCTTGCCTCCAGAGAAAGGACCCCAAAAGTAGGATACAAGCCCCCCACAAATAATAACGGTGAGGTAAGAGGAAATGACAAACACAGAGATGAACTAGGTTTAGCAAAGAGAGGCCCACTTACTAATAGCAGAATGTAGTAAGATAACTTATATGGTCAACAAAAACCCTATCAAAAATCCACGCTGGAGATTCAAGAACCCCCGAACCGTCTAACGGCCCTGGGGGAGAACACCAGCCACCCTAGAGCTTCCAGCAAGGTCAGGATACAGATTATATACAAGCTGGACAAAAATGCAAACAAAAACAAATAGCAAAAAGCAAGAAAGCAGACTTAGCTTAATCAAACAGGAACCAGGATCAGAAGACAAGAGCACTACAGATTAGCTCTGATATCAACGTTGCCAGGCATTGAACTGAAGGTCCAGGGAGCTTAAAAGCAACACCCCTGACCTAACGACCCAGGTGAGCATACAAGGGATGAATGACATACCCAGAGTCAAATCACTAGTAGCCACTAGAGGGAGCCAAAAGGTAAATTCACAACAGTACCCCCCCCTTAGTGAGGGGTCACCGAACCCTCACCAAGACCACCAGGGCGATCAGGATGAGCGGCGTGAAAGGCACGAACTAAATCGGCCGCATGCACATCAGAGGCGACCACCCAGGAATTATCCTCCTGACCATAGCCCTTCCACTTGACCAGGTACTGAAGCCTCCGCCTGGAGAGACGAGAATCTAAGATTTTCTCCACCACGTACTCCAACTCACCCTCAACCAACACCGGAGCAGGAGGCTCAGCAGAAGGAACCACAGGCACAACGTACCGCCGCAACAAGGACCTATGAAATACGTTGTGAATGGCAAACGACACCGGAAGATCCAGGCGGAAGGATACAGGATTAAGGATCTCCAATATCTTGTAAGGACCAATGAATCGAGGCTTAAATTTGGGAGAGGAGACCTTCATAGGAACAAATCGAGAAGACAGCCATACCAAATCCCCAACACGAAGTCGGGGACCCACACCGCGGCGGCGGTTGGCAAAACGCTGAGCCTTCTCCTGTGACAACTTCAAGTTGTCCACCACATGATTCCAGATCCGTTGCAACCTATCCACCACAGAATCCACTCCAGGACAGTCAGAAGGCTCCACATGTCCCGAGGAAAAACGAGGATGGAAACCGGAGTTGCAGAAAAATGGCGAAACCAAGGTGGCAGAACTAGCCCGATTATTAAGGGCAAATTCAGCCAACGGCAAGAAGGTCACCCAATCATCCTGATCAGAAGAGACAAAACACCTCAAATAATCCTCCAGAGTCTGATTAGTTCGTTCCGTTTGTCCGTTAGTCTGTGGATGAAAAGCGGACGAAAACGACAATTCAATGCCCATCCTACCACAAAAGGATCGCCAGAACCTGGAAACAAACTGGGATCCTCTGTCCGACACAATATTCTCAGGAATGCCGTGCAAACGAACCACGTTCTGGAAGAACACAGGAACCAGATCAGAAGAGGAAGGCAGCTTAGGCAAAGGAACCAGATGGACCATCTTGGAGAAACGATCACATATCACCCAGATAACAGACATGCCCTGAGACACCGGAAGATCCGAAATGAAATCCATAGAGATGTGTGTCCAAGGTCTCTTCGGGACAGGCAAGGGCAAGAGCAACCCGCTGGCACGTGAACAGCAAGGCTTAGCTCGAGCACAAGTACCACAGGACTGCACAAATGACCGCACATCCCTTGACAAGGAAGGCCACCAAAAGGACCTGGCCACCAGATCTCTGGTGCCAAAAATTCCCGGGTGCCCTGCCAACACTGAGGAATGAACCTCGGAAATGACTCTGTTGGTCCATTTAGCAGGCACAAACAATCTGTCAGGTGGACAAGAGTCAGGCTTACCAGCCTGAAATCTCTGCAACACACGTCGCAGATCTGGAGAAATAGCTGACAAGATAACTCCTTCCTTAAGAATACCCACAGGTTCAGCGACTCCAGGAGCATCAGGCACAAAGCTCCTAGACAGAGCATCGGCCTTCACGTTCTTAGAACCTGGTAAATACGAGACCACAAAGTCAAAACGGGAGAAAAACAATGACCAGCGGGCCTGTCTAGGATTCAGGCGTTTAGCAGACTCGAGATACATCAGATTTTTGTGATCAGTCAAGACCACCACACGATGCTTAGCACCCTCGAGCCAATGACGCCACTCCTCAAATGCCCACTTCATGGCCAACAACTCCCGATTGCCCACATCATAATTTCGCTCTGCCGGCGAAAACTTCCTAGAGAAAAAGGCACAAGGTCTCATAGTAGAGCAACCAGGGCCTCTCTGCGACAAAACGGCCCCTGCCCCAATCTCCGAAGCATCCACCTCAACCTGAAAGGGAAGTGAGATGTCAGGCTGGCACAAAACAGGCGCCGAAGTAAACCGGCGTTTCAACTCCTGGAAAGCCTCCACGGCAGCAGGAGCCCAGTTAGCCACATCAGAGCCTTTCTTGGTCATATCCGTCAACGGTTTAACAACGCTAGAAAAATTAGCGATAAAACGACGGTAGAAGTTAGCAAAACCCAAGAACTTCTGAAGACTCTTAACTGACGAGGGTTGAGTCCAATCATGAATAGCTCGGACCTTGACTGGGTCCATCTCCACAGCAGAAGGGGAAAAATTGAACCCCAAAAAGGGAACCTTCTGTACACCAAAGAGACACTTTGAGCCTTTCACAAACAAAGAATTTTCACGCAAAATCTTGAAAACCATCCTGACCTGCTCCACATGCGAGTCCCAATCATCAGAAAAAAACAGAATATCATCCAGATAAACGATCAAAAATTTATCCAGATACTTTCGGAAGATGTCATGCATAAAGGACTGAAAAACTGAAGGTGCATTAGAGAGCCCAAATGGCATCACCAAGTACTCAAAATGACCTTCGGGCGTATTGAATGCGGTTTTCCATTCATCTCCTTGCTTAATGCGCACAAGGTTGTACGCACCACGAAGGTCTATCTTGGTGAACCACTTGGCACCTTTAATCCGGGCAAACAAGTCTGACAACAGCGGCAAAGGATACTGAAATTTGACAGTGATCTTATTTAAAAGCCGATAGTCAATACAAGGCCTCAAAGATCCGTCCTTTTTGGCCACAAAAAAGAATCCCGCACCAAGAGGGGAAGAAGAAGGACGGATATGCCCCTTCTCCAGAGACTCCTTGATATATGAACGCATTGCGGTATGTTCAGGTACCGACAGATTAAACAGTCTTCCCTTAGGAAACTTACTACCTGGAATCAAATCTATTGCACAGTCACATTCTCTATGAGGAGGCAGTGCACTGGACTTAGACTCGCTGAAGACATCCTGATAATCAGACAAATACTCCGGAACTTCCGAAGGCGTAGAAGTAGCAATAGACATGGGCAGGGAATCTCCATGAATTCCATGACAGCCCCAACTTGACACTGACATAGCCTTCCAGTCCAAGACTGGATTATGGGTCTGTAACCATGGCAAACCCAAAACAACCAAATCATGCATCTTATGCAGAACAAGAAAACGTATCACCTCCCGATGTTCAGGAGTCATGCACATGGTTACCTGTGTCCGAAACTGCGGTTTATTTTCTGCCAATGGCGTAGCATCAATACCCCTAAGAGGGATAGGATTTTCTAATGGCTCAAGAACAAAACCGCAGCACTTGGCAAATGACAGATCCATAAGGCTCAGGGCAGCACCTGAATCCACAAACGCCATGACAGGATACGATGACAGTGAGCAAATCAAAGTTACAGATAGAATAAACTTAGGTTGCAAATTACCAATCGCGACAGGACTAACAACCTTAGTAAGACGCTTAGAGCATGCTGAGATAACATGTGTAGAATCACCACAGTAGTAACACAAGCCATTCTGGCGTCTATGAATTTTCCGCTCATTTCTAGTCAGGATTCTATCACATTGCATTAAATCAGGTGCCTGTTCAGATAACACCATGAGGGAATTTGCGGTTTTGCGCTCCCGCAACCGCCGGTCAATTTGAATTGCCAGGGCCATGGAATCATTCAGACCTGTGGGAATGGGAAAACCCACCATCACATTCTTAATGGCTTCAGAAAGGCCATTTCTAAAATTTGCAGCCAATGCACACTCGTTCCACTGGGTCAGCACGGACCATTTCCGAAATTTTTGGCAATACACTTCAGCCTCGTCCTGGCCCTGAGACATAGCCAGCAAGGCCTTTTCTGCCTGAATCTCAAGATTGGGTTCCTCATAAAGCAAACCGAGCGCCAGAAAAAACGCATCAATATCAGCCAATGCCGGATCCCCTGGCGCCAGCGAGAAAGCCCAATCCTGAGGGTCGCCCCGTAAAAAAGAAATAACAATTTTCAGTTGCTGAGCGGAGTCTCCAGAGGAACAGGGTCTCAGGGACAAAAACAATTTACAATTATTCCTGAAATTTCTAAACTTAAATCGGTCTCCGGAAAACAGTTCAGGAATCGGTATCTTAGGTTCTAACATAGGATTTCTGGTAACATAATCTTGTATGCCCTGCACACGAGCAGCAAGCTGGTCCACACTTGTAATCAAGGTCTGGACATTCATGTCTGCAGCAATCACAAGCCACTCAGAGGTAAAGGGGAAAAGAAAAAAAAATGAGAGAGAGAAAAAAAACCTCAGAACTTTCTTTCTTATAATCCCGCTTCTGCAATGCATTTAACATTTAATACAGGCCTGGCAAACTGTTATGACCCCAATGGCGAGGGTCTCAGAGATATCAGCCAGTCTGCGAAGTACAAAAATCCAGCTCATAGGGCAGTGGTAACTGGGTTGACCATATATCTACTCCTAACGCCAACACTAGAAGTAGCCGGGGAACATGCCTACGTTGGTCGCTAGATGTCTCGCGCCAGCCGGAGAGCTAACTACCCCTAGAAGAGGAAAACAAAGACCTCTCTTGCCTCCAGAGAAAGGACCCCAAAAGTAGGATACAAGCCCCCCACAAATAATAACGGTGAGGTAAGAGGAAATGACAAACACAGAGATGAACTAGGTTTAGCAAAGAGAGGCCCACTTACTAATAGCAGAATGTAGTAAGATAACTTATATGGTCAACAAAAACCCTATCAAAAATCCACGCTGGAGATTCAAGAACCCCCGAACCGTCTAACGGCCCGGGGGGAGAACACCAGCCACCCTAGAGCTTCCAGCAAGGTCAGGATACAGATTATATACAAGCTGGATAAAAATGCAAACAAAAACAAATAGCAAAAAGCAAGAAAGCAGACTTAGCTTAATCAAACAGGAACCAGGATCAGAAGACAAGAGCACTACAGATTAGCTCTGATATCAACGTTGCCAGGCATTGAACTGAAGGTCCAGGGAGCTCATATAGCAACACCCCTGACCTAACGACCCAGGTGAGCATACAAGGGATGAATGACATACCCAGAGTCAAATCACTAGTAGCCACTAGAGGGAGCCAAAAGGTAAATTCACAACAGGACCCCCATCTGTATACAGAGATACAGCTGTGTGAAAGTGTTCACCCCCTTGTCATTACAGCATCTCAGTTGGATTAAGGTCAGGATTTTGACTAGGTCACTCCAAAGTCTTCATTTTGTTTTTCTTAACCCATTCAGGGGTGGACTTGCTGGTGTGTTTTGGATCATTGGCTGCTGCATAACCCAAGTGCGCTGCAGCTGGAGGTCACAAACAGATGGCCGGACATTCTCCTGCAGGAGTAGCAGAAATCATGGTTCCATTTACCACAGCAAGTCTTCCAAGTCCTGAAGCAGCAAAACTGCCCCAGACCATCACACTACCACCACCATATTTTACTGTTGGTATGATGTTCCTATTCTGGAATGCTGTTACTTCTACGCCAGATATAATGGGACTTACGCCTTCCAAAAAGTTCAGCTTTTGTCTCGGCAGTCCACAGAGTATTCTCCCAAAAGTGACTGGGATCATCAAGATGTTTTCTGGCAAAACTGAGACGAGCCTTTATGTTGTTAATGCTCAGCAGTGGTTTTCGTCTTGGCCATTTTTGCCCAGTCTCTACCTTATGAATCATGAACACTGATCTTAACTGAGGCAAGTGAGGCCTGCAGTTCTTTGGATGTTGATGTTGGGTCTTTTGTGACCTCTTGAATGAGTCCTTGCTGTGCTCTTGGGGTAATTTTGGTTGGCCGGCCACTCCTGGATAGGTTCATCACTGCTTCATGTTTTCACCATTTGTAGATAATGACTCTCACTGTGGTTCGCTGGAGTCCCAAAGCTTTAGAAATGGCTTTATAACCTTTTCCAGACTTATAGATCCCAATTACTTTGTTTCTCATTTGTCCTACAATTTCTTTGAATTGCGTCATGACGTCTAGCTTTTGAGGGACTTTTGGTCTACTTCACTTTGTCTGGCAGGTCCTATTTAAGAGATTTCTTGATTGAACATAGGGGTGGCAGTAATCAGGCCTTGGTGTGTCTAGGGAATGTGACCTCAGCTTCCCAAAGATGTGATAAACCACAGTTACTTTATGTTTTATAGGGGAAGGGGTAATCACTTTTTCACGCAGGGCCCTGAAGATTTGGATTTCTTTTAATTTATAAATTGCATTTTGTGTTTACTTGTGTTATATTTGTCTAATATTTTAATTTGTTTATTTGTTTGATCTGAAATATTTAGGTGTGACAAGCATGCAAAAGAATAGGAAATCAGGAAGGGGGCAAATACTTTTTCACACAACTGTACATAATAAGATCCTGTCTACAGCCATCACTAGGGGGAGCTCCCTGTATACAGAGATACATGATAAGATCCTGTCTGCAGCCACCACTAGGGGGTGCTCCCTGTATACAGAGATACATGATAAGATCCTGTCTGCAGCCACCACTAGAGGGAGCTCCCTGTATACAGAGATACATGATAATATCCTGTCTGAAGTCACCACTAGGGGGAGCTCCCTGTATACAGAGATACATGATAAGATCCTGTCTGTGGCCACCACTAGGGGGAGCTCCCTGTATACAGAGATACATGATAAGATTCTGTCTGCAGTCACCACTAGGGGGAGCTCCCTGTATACAGAGATACATGATAAGATCCTGTCTGCAGTCACCACTAGGGGGAGCTCCCTGTATACAGAGATACATGATAAGATCCTGTCTGTGGCCACCACTAGGGGGAGCTCCCTGTATACAGAGATACATGATAAGATCCTGTCTGCAGCCACCACTAGGGGGAGCTCCCTGTATACAGAGATACATGATAAGATCCTGTCTGCAGCCACCACTAGGGGGAGCTCCCTGTATACAGAGATACATGATAAGATCCTGTCTGCAGTCACCACTAGGGGGAGCTCCCTGTGTAGAGAGATACATGATAAGATCCTGTCTGCAGTCACCACTAGGGGGAGCTCCCTGTATACAGAGATACACGATAAGATCCTGTCTGCAGCCACCACTAGGGGGAGCTCCCTGTATACAGAGATACATGATAAGATTCTGTCTGCAGCCACCACTAGGGGGAGCTCCCTGTATACAGAGATACATGATAAGATCCTGTCTGCAGCCACCACTAGGGGGAGCTCCCTGTATACAGAGATACATGATAAGATTCTGTCTGCAGCCACCACTAGGGGGAGCTCCCTGTATACAGAGATACATGATAAGATCCTGTCTGCAGCCACCACTAGGGGGAGCTCCCTGTATAGAGAGATACATGATAAGATCCTGTCTGCAGCCACCACTAGGGGGAGCTCCCTGTATACAGAGATACATGATGAGATCCTGTCTGCAGCCACCACTAGGGGGAGCTCCCTATATACAGGGATACATGATAAGATCCTGTCTGCAGTCACCACTAGGGGGAGCTCCCTGTATACAGAGATACATGATAAGATCCTGTCTGCAGCCACCACTAGGGGGAACTCCCTGTATACAGAGATACATGATAAGATCCTGTCTGCAGCCACCACTAGGGTGAGCTCCCTGTATACAGAGATACATGATAAGATCCTGTCTGCAGTCACCACTAGGGGGAGCTCCCTGTATACAGAGATACATGATAAGATCCTGTTTGCGGTCACCACTAGGGGGAGCTCCCTGTATACAGAGATACATGATAAGATCCTGTCTGCAGTCACCACTAGGGGGAGCTCCCTGTATACAGAGATACATGATAAGATCCTGTCTGCAGCCACCACTAGGGGGAGCTCCCTGTATACAGAGATACATGATAAGATCCTGTCTGCAGCCACCACTAGGCGGAGCTCTCTGTATACAGAGATATATGATAAGATCCTGTCTGCAGCAACCACTAGGGGGAGCTCTCTGTATACAGAGATATATGATAAGATCCTGTCTGCAGCAACCACTAGGGGGAGCTCTCTGTATACAGAGATATATGATAAGATCCTGTCTGCAGCAACCACTAGGGGGAGCTCCCTGTATACAGAGATATATGATAAGATCCTGTCTGCAGCCACCACTAGGGGGAGCTCCCTGTATACAGAGATACATGATAAGATCCTGTCTGTGGCCACCACTAGGGGGAGCTCCCTGTATACAGAGATACATGATAAGGTCCTGTCTGCAGTCACCACTAGGGGGAGCTCCCTGTATACAGAGATACATGATAAGATCCTGTCTGCAGCCACCACTAGGGGGAGCTCCCTGTATACAGAGATACATGATAAGGTCCTGTCTGCAGTCACCACTAGGGGGAGCTCTATGTGCCAGGAGTGGTCATGGACCGCCCCCGGCACATTAACCCCCGGCACACTGCGATCAAACATGATCGCAGTGTTCTGGCGGCACAGGGAAGAATCGCGCAGGGAGGGGGCTCCCTGCGAGCTTCCCTGAGACCCTCGGAACAACGCGATGTGATCACGTTGCTCCGAGGGTCTCCTACCTCCTTCTCCCTGCAGGCCCGGATCCAAAATGGCCGCGGGGGCCTTCCGGGTCCTGCAGGGAGGTGGCTGCAGTGCCTGTGTGATCGCTGATCTGATACAGTGCACAGCTAAGTGTCAGATCAGCGATAAGACACTATATAGTGTTGTCCCCCTCTGGGGCAATGTTATAAAGTAAAAAAAAAAAAAACCTAGATAAAGAAAAAAAAATTGTTCCAATAAATACATTTCTTTATCTAAATAAAAAAAATAAAACAATAAAAGTACACGTTTAGTATCGCCGTGTCCGTAACGACCCGACCTATAAAACTGTCCTGCTAGTTAACCCCTTCAGTGAATTGAGGTAATTGAGAATGACATAACAAAGGGATTGCCCACACCTGTCCATGAAATAGCCGTGAAAGAGTCCATTGTCCAATTACTTTTGGTCCCTTTAAAAAAAGGGTGGCACATGTTAAGGAGCTGAAACTCCTAAACCCTTCATCCAATTTTAATGTGGATAACCTCAAATGAAAGCTGAAAGTCTGAACTTCAACTGCATCTGAATTGTTTTGTTTAAAACTCATTGTGGTAATGTCTATAACCAAAATGAGAAAAATGTTGTCTCTGTCCAAATATATATGGACTTAACTGTAAATAACCATGGTACCGCTGAAAACATCATCTTGTCCCGCAAAAAATGAGCCGCCATACAGCATCATCAGCGAAAAAATAAAAAAGTTATTGTCCTCAGAATAATTTATTTTTTCTATAAAATAGTTTTTATCGCATACAAGCGCCAAAACATAAAAAAATGATATAAATGAGATATCGCTGTAATCGTACTGACCCGAAGAATAAAACTGCTTTATCACTTTTACCAAACGCGGAACAGTATAAACGCCTCTCCTAAAAGAAATTCATGAATAGCTGTTTTTTGGTCATTCTGTCTCACAAAAATCGGAATAAAAAGCGATCAAAAAATGTCACGTGCCTGAAAATGTTACCAATAAAAACGTCAACTCGTCCCGCAAAAAACAAGACCAAAATATGGATAAATTATAGCTCTCAAAATGTGGTAACGCAAAAACTATTTTTTGCAATAAAAAGCGTCTTTTAGTGTGTTACAGCTGCCAATCATAAAAATCAGCTAAAAAAAACACTATAAAAGTAAATCAAACCCCCCTTCATCACCCCCTTAGTTAGGGAAAAATAATAACATTTAAAAAATGTATTTATTTTTATTTTCCCATTAGGGTTAGGGTTAGGGTTGGGCTAAAGTTAGAGTTGGGGATACAGTTAGGGTTGGGGCTAAAGTTAGGGTTAGGGTTGGGGCTAAAGTTAGGGTTGGGGCTAAAGTTAGGGTTGGGGCTAAAGTTAGGGTTAGGGTTGGGGCTAAAGTTAGGGTTAGGGTTGGGGCTAAAGTTAGGGTTAGGCTACAGTTTGGGTTGAGGCTACAGTTAGGGTTAGGGTTGGGGCTAAAGTTAGGGTTAGGGTTGGGGCTAAAGTCAGGGTTAGGGTTGGGGCTAAAGTTAGGGTTGGGGCTAAAGTTAGGGTTGGAGCTACAGTTAGGGTTGGTGCTAAAGTTAGGGTTAGGGTTGGGGCTAAAGTTAGGGTTTGGATTACATTTACGGTTGGGATTAGGGTTAGGGGTGTCTTGGAGTTAGGGGTATGGTTAGGGTTGGGATTAGGGTTAGGGGTGTATCAGGGTTAGGGGTGTGTTGGAGTTAGGGGTGTGGTTAGGGTTGGGATTAAGGTTAGGGGTGTGTCAGGGTTAGGGGTGTGGTTAAGGATACCGTTGAGATTAGGGTTAAGGGTGTGTTTGGATTAGGGTTTAAGTTTGAATTCGGGGGTTTCCACTGTTCAGGCACATCAGGGCTCTCGAAAGCGACATGGCATCCGATCTCAATTCCAGCCAATTCTGCGTTGAAAAAGTAAAACAGTGCTCCTTCCCTTCCGAGCTCTCCCGTGCGCCCAAACAGTGGTTTACCCCCACATATGGGGTATCAGCGTACTCAGGACAAATTGGACAACACCTTTTGGGGTCCATTTTCTCCTGTTACCCTTTGTAAAATAAAAAATTGGAGCTGAAGTACATTTTTTGTGAAAAAAAAAAAGTTAAATGTTCATTTTTTTTTTAAACATTCCAAAAATTCCTGTGAAACACCTGAAAGGTTAATAGACTTCTTGAATGTGGTTTTGAGTACCTTGAGGGGTGCAGTTTTTAGAATGGTGTCACACTTGGTTATTTTTTTTATCATATAGACCCCTCAAAATGACTTCAAATGTGATGTGGTCCCTAAAAAAAATGGTGTTGTAAGAAAGAGAAATTGCTGGTCAACTTTTAACCCTTATAACTCCCTAACAAAAAAAAATTTGGTTCCAAAATTGTGCTGATGTAAAGTAGACATGTGGGTAATGTTACTTATTAAGTATTTTGTGTGACATATCTCTGTGATTTAAGGGCATAAAAATTCAAAGTTGGAAAATTGCGAAGTTTTCAAAATTTTCGCCAAATTTCCGTTTTTTTCACAAATAAACGCAGGTAATATCAAATAAATTTTACCACTATCATGAAGTACAATATGTCACGAGAAAACATTGTCAGAATCACCGGGATCTGTTGAAACGTTCCAGAGTTGTAACCTCATAAAGGGACAGTGGTCAGAATTGTAAAAATTGGCCCGGTCATTAACGTGCAAACCACCCTTGGGGGTAAAGGGGTTAAAGAATGAAAAATATATAAAAGTTTAAATCACCCCCCTTACGCCCCATTCAAAATAAAACAAAAATAAAATGCAATCTACACATATCTGGTATAGCCGTGTTCAGAATCGCCCGATCTATCAATAAATAAAAAGAATTAACCTGATCACTAAACGGCGTAGCGAGGGAAAAAAAGTCAAAATGCCAGAATTACTTTTTTTGGTCGCCACAACAGTGCACTGAAATGCAATAACAGGCGATCAAAAGAACGTATCTGCACCGAAATGGTATCATTAAAAAAAAAAAAAAAGCCCTCACATAACCCAAGATCACGAAAAATGGAGACGCTACGGGGCTCCGAAAATTGTGCTTCTTTTTTTTATTAGCAAAGTTTGGAATTTTTTTTCACCACTTAGATAAAAAATAACCCAGACATGTTTGGTGTCTATGAACTCGTAATGACCTGGAGAATCATAATGGCAGGTCAGTTTTAGCATTTAGTGAACCTAGCAAAAAAGTCAAACAAAAAACAAGTATGAGATTGCACTTTTTTTGCAATTTCACCGCACTTGGAATTTGTTTCCCGTTTTCTAGTACACGACATGCTACAACCAATGATGTCGTTCGAAATTACAATTCGTCCCACAAAAAATAAGACCTCATATGGCCATATTGACGGAAAAATAAAAAAAAGTTATGGCTCTGGGAAGAAGGGGAGCGAAAAACGAAAATGCAAAACCGAAAAAAGCTCCAGGGGTGAAGGGGTTAAACAGTACAAAGAAGAGCATGGATTTGTCATATGGACGGTAGATACATGAAATATCACCAACACAAGAAGAGATTCTAGCTGATATTAAAAACACAAAATATTTTGACAAAAAAATACCGTATTTTTCGGACTATAAGACGCACCCAGGTTTTAGAGGTGGAAAATAGGGAAAAAAATATTTGAAGCAAAAAAATGTGGTAAACTATTTAATAACATAAATAACATATAGTTCACCACAGGAGTGGCAGAGTGCGTTTTCATGTCTTATTAATTAATTACTAACCTTTTAATTAATTCTTATTTGTAGGGGCTGCGCTCACATCAGTGCAGGTCCTGCAGCCAGCCATGCTAGAAAACTGAAAGTGTCTCTCTCTACAGCTTTAACTGGACCTGTGGTGAGGTGATGAAGGGCTGGAGCATCACATAACAGCACAGAGCCCGCCCTCTTATTACCTCACCACAGGTCCTGTAAGATGAAGCTGCATTGCTTCTAGTGCGGTGTCTGCAGGACCTGTGATGACACAATGAAGAGGGAGGGCTCTGTGCTGTCATGTGATGCTCCAGCCCGCCCTCTTCATTACCTCACCACAGGTCCTATATGGGAGCACTCAGCCCATGTTACATTCGGACCATAAGACGCACCCCAAATCTGGAGGAAAAAAAGTGCATCTCATGGTCTGAAAAATACAGTATATCAATAAAATCCAAACATACATATAATAAACAGGGTGAGGAAAAGACCTCCTGGGGAAGTGAAAATACGCTGTATCCATCTACTCCATAAATAATAGAAGATCTTATGTAGGCCACAGAAGGTGTTCACAGAGTAGGAGGTCATGGACTCAGAAACCTGATAAGAAGCTGCAGGACGGACAACATAGCGTTGGATCATAGGCCGTATAAACAACGAATAAAGGCTCAGACGCCTAGTAGTAGATCTCCTACGGGGCGATGCTTGTGAAGTGTAGACAGTAACTATTATTTTACATAGTATTATAAGTCCTAGCATAGATTATAGTTTAGAGCACATCACCTTAACGGACAAGGAGACCAGATATCAAAGAATTTCACCGACACTTCCCCAACCCGTTTCGCACAAAGCTTCTTCAGGGGGCGTCCCCGTATTTTCACTTCCCCACCCTGTGGGGTGGTGGTATTTCATGTATCTACCGTCCATACGATAAATTCATTGATGTGAAGTGTCTGTCACACGTTATCGATCTTTTGTTGGGACATACGCTGCAGTGTAAAGCATGGTGGTTTCTTCCTATCAATTACAGATATGTCATGAAGAGGATGTGCTGCCTGTGGCGCTGTTTCCCTCGCTTGAAGAGCTTATAATTAATGGGAACCCCCTGACGACTCTCAGGAAAGGTAGTAATATATACTGAGATCTGTGGTGACGGGTATTGTTATGACCTGGTGGTTAAGAGGCCACACTGATATGACCTGGTGGCTAAAACGCAACATGGGACGAGCTCTGAGAAGGTGGTATTTCTACTGACCGCAGTCCCTAACCCTAACAACAACACTAGTAATAGCCGTGGGATGTTCCTGACTCTCCCTAGACACCTCTTCACAGCCTAAGAACTAACTACCCCTAAAGAAGGAAATAGAAAGCTATCTTGCCTCAGAGAAAACCCCAAAAGGAAAGACAGCCCCCCACAAATATTGACTGTGAGTGAAGAGGGAAATGACGTACACAGAAATGAAATCAGATTTCAGCAAAGGAGGCCATTACTAAACTTGATAGACAGAGAGAAAAGGATACTGTGCGATCAGTATTAAAAACTACAAAATCCACGCAGAGTTTACAAAAATGAGCTCCACACCGACTCACGGTGTGGAGGGGCAAATCTGCTTTCCCAGAGCTTCCAGCTAGCCTGAATATGACATAGTGACAAGCTGGACAAAAAGAGACATATTTGCAGAGCAATAGAGTCCAGGCAAATGGACAAACAAAAACTTAGCAAAAACTTATCTTTTGCAGACAAGGACAGGCCATATGAGAAATCCAAGGAGAGAACCAAATCCAACCAAGAACATTGACAGCTGGCATGAACTAAAGCCCAGAGCAGGTTTAAATAACAAACCCAGGCAAGGCGATTAGTGAAGGCAGCTGCCACAGCTACCTAAAGGAGCAGCAGTTCCACTCGAAACCACCAGAGGGAGCCCAAGGGCAGAACTCACAAAAATACCATTAGCAGCCACAGGAGGGAGCTCCAGAACGGAATTCACAACAGTACCCCCCCCTTGAGGAGGGGTCACCGAACCCTCACCAGAGCTCCCAGGCCGATCAGGACGAGCCAAATGGAAAGCACGAACCAAATCGGCAGCATGAACATCGGAGGCAACAACCCAAGAATTATCCTCCTGGCCATAACCCTTCCACTTGACCAGATATTGAAGCTTCCGCCTCGAAAAACGAGAATCCAAAATCTTCTCCACCACATATTCCAATTCCCCCTCAACCAACACCGGGGCAGGAGGATCAACGGAGGGAACCATAGGTACCACATATCTCCGCAACAAAGATCTATGGAACACATTATGAATGGAAAAGGAAGCTGGAAGGGCCAAACGAAAAGACACCGGATTGATAATTTCAGAAATCTTATAAGGCCCAATAAAGCGAGGCTTGAACTTAGCGGAAGAAACCTTCATAGGAACATGACGAGAAGACAACCAGACCAAATCCCCAACAAGAAGCCGGGGACCAACACACCGACGACGGTTAGCAAAACGTTGAGCCTTTTCCTGAGACAACGTCAAATTGTCCACCACATGAGTCCAAATTTGCTGCAACCTGTCCACCACAGAATCCACACCAGGACAGTCAGAAGGCTCAAGCTGCCCCGAAGAAAAACGAGGATGAAAACCAAAATTACAAAAGAAAGGCGAAACCAAGGTAGCCGAACTAGCCCAATTATTAAGGGCAAACTCGGCCAACGGCAAAAAGGTCACCCAATCATCCTGATCAGCAGACACGAAGCATCTCAAATAGGTTTCCAAGGTCTGATTGGTTCGCTCCGTTTGGCCATTTGTCTGAGGGTGAAATGCCGAAGAAAAAGACAAATCAATGCCCATTCTAGCACAAAAGGACCGCCAAAACCTAGAAACGAACTGGGAACCTCTGTCAGACACAATATTCTCCGGAATACCATGCAAACGAACCACATGCTGAAAAAATAATGGAACCAAATCAGAGGAGGAAGGCAACTTAGGCAACGGTACCAAATGGACCATCTTAGAAAACCGGTCACAAACCACCCAGATGACAGACATCTTCTGAGAAACAGGAAGATCAGAAATAAAATCCATGGAAATATGCGTCCAGGGCCTCTCAGGAATAGGCAAAGGCAAAAGCAACCCACTGGCACGGGAACAGCAAGGCTTAGCCCGAGCACAGGTCCCACAGGACTGCACAAACGAACGCACATCCCGCGACAAGGAAGGCCACCAAAAGGACCTAGCCACCAAATCTCTGGTACCGAAAATCCCAGGGTGACCAGCCAACACCGAACAATGAACCTCAGAAATTACCCTGCTAGTCCATCTATCAGGAACAAACAGTTTCCCCACAGGACAGCGGTCAGGTTTATCAGCCTGAAACTCCTGAAGTACCCGCCGCAAATCAGGGGAGATGGCAGAAAGAATCACCCCCTCCTTGAGGATCCCAGCCGGCTCAAGAACTCCCGGAGAATCAGGCAAAAAACTCCTAGAAAGGGCATCAGCCTTCACATTCTTAGATCCCGGAATATACGAGACCACAAAATCAAAACGGGAGAAAAACAGAGACCACCGAGCTTGTCTAGGATTCAACCGCTTAGCAGACTCAAGGTAAATCAGATTCTTATGATCAGTCAAGACCACCACGCGATGCTTGGCTCCCTCAAGCCAATGTCGCCACTCCTCAAATGCCCACTTCATAGCCAACAACTCCCGATTGCCGACATCATAATTACGCTCAGCAGGCGAAAACTTTCTGGAGAAGAAAGCACATGGTTTCATCAAAGAGCCATCAGAATTTCTCTGAGACAAAACGGCCCCTGCCCCAATCTCAGAAGCATCAACCTCAACCTGAAAAGGGAGAGAAACATCTGGCTGACGCAACACAGGGGCAGAATTAAAACAACGTTTAAGCTCCTGAAAGGCCTCAACAGCCGCAGAGGACCAATTCATCACATCAGCGCCTTTCTTCGTCAAATCGGTCAGAGGCTTCACCACACTAGAAAAATTAGCAATAAAGCGGCAATAAAAATTGGCAAAGCCCAAAAATTTCTGAAGGCTCTTTACAGATGTAGGTTGAGTCCAATCATGAATGGCCTGGACCTTAACAGGGTCCATTTCAATAGCCGAGGGAGAAAAAATGAAACCCAAAAAAGAAACCTTCTGAACTCCAAAGAGGCACTTAGACCCCTTCACAAACAACGCATTAGCACGAAGGACCTGAAATACCATCCTAACCTGCTTCACATGAGACTCCCAATCATCGGAGAAAACCAAAATATCATCCAAATACACAATCATGAATTTATCCAGATAATTCCGGAAGATATCATGCATAAAGGACTGAAACACAGATGGAGCATTAGAGAGCCCGAATGGCATCACAAGGTATTCAAAATGGCCTTCGGGCGTATTAAATGCTGTTTTCCATTCATCACCTTGTTTAATACGCACGAGATTATACGCCCCTCGAAGGTCGATTTTAGTAAACCAACTAGCCCCCTTAATCCGAGCAAACAAATCAGAAAGTAAAGGTAAAGGGTATTGGAATTTGACAGTGATCTTATTGAGAAGGTGATAATCTATACAGGGTCTCAAGGAACCATCCTTCTTGTTAACAAAAAAAAATCCCGCTCCCAATGGTGACGAAGACGGGCGAATATGCCCCTTCTCCAAGGACTCCTTTACATAACTCCGCATAGCGGCATGCTCTGGCACAGACAGATTGAAAAGTTGGCCCTTAGGGAACTTACAGCCAGGAATCAAATTAATGGCACAATCACAGTTCCTATGAGGAGGCAGGGAACTGGACTTGGGCTCATCAAATATATCCTGGAAATCCGACAAAAACTCAGGAACATCAGAAGAGGGGGACGAGGAAATGGACATCAAAGGAATATCACTATGTATCCCCTGACAACCCCAACCAGTTACAGACATAGATCTCCAATCCAGCACTGGATTATGTACCTGTAACCATGGAAAACCCAGCACAACAACATCATGCAAATTATGCAACACCAAAAAGCGAATATTTTCGTGATGTGCTGGAGCCATGTACATGGTTAACTGTGTCCAGTACTGAGGTTTATTCTTGGCCAATGGCGTAGCATCAATCCCCCTTAAGGGAATAGGGCTTTGCAAAGGCTCCAAGGAAAAACCACAGCGCTTGGCAAATTCTAAGTCCATTAAGTTCAGGGCAGCGCCAGAATCCACAAATGCCATAACAGAAAAGGACGACAATGAGCAAATCAGGGTAACAGACAAGAGAAATTTAGGCTGTACAGTACTAATGGTAACAGACCTAGGGACCCTCTTAATACGCTTAGGGCAATCAGAAATAGCATGAGCAGAATCACCACAGTAAAAACACAGGCCATTCTGACGTCTGAATTTCTGCCTTTCTGCTCTAGTCAAAATCCTATCACATTGCATAGGCTCAGGCCTCTGCTCAGAGGACACTGCCATATGGTGCACCACCTTGCGCTCACGCAAGCGCCGATCAATCTGAATGGCCAAAGACATAGAATCACTCAGACCAGCAGGCGTAGGAAACCCCACCATAACATCTTTAAGGGCTTCGGAAAGACCCTTTCTGAAAATAGCTGCCAGGGCATACTCATTCCATTTTGTGAGCACAGACCACTTTCTAAATTTCTGGCAGTATACTTCTGCTGCTTCCTGACCCTGACACAGAGCCAGCAAAGTTTTTTCTGCCTGATCCACAGAATTAGGTTCGTTATACAGCAATCCGAGCGCTTGAAAAAATGCGTCAATATTGAGCAATGCAGGATTTCCTGGCTCAAGGGAGAATGCCCAGTCCTGCGGGTCGCCACGCAGCAAAGAAATAACAATCTTCACCTGCTGAATGGGGTCACCAGAGGAACGGGGTCTCAGAGCAAAAAACATTCTGCAATTATTTTTAAAGTTCAAAAATTTAGATCTATCCCCAGAAAATAAATCAGGAATAGGAATTCTAGGCTCTAATACCGGAGTCTGGACAACATAATCTTGGATACTCTGTACCCTTGCAGCGAGTTGATCCACGCGCAAGGACAGACCCTGAACCTCCATATCAGCACCAAAATCCTGAACCACCCAGAGATTAAGGGGAACAAAAACGACAAAACAAACTACAAAGGAAAAAAAAATGACTCAGAACTTTCTTTTCCCTCTTTTGAGATGCATTTAACACATTGTTGGCCAGCTGTACTGTTATGACCTGGTGGTTAAGAGGCCACACTGATATGACCTGGTGGCTAAAACGCAACATGGGACGAGCTCTGAGAAGGTGGTATCTCTACTGACCGCAGTCCCTAACCCTAACAACAACACTAGTAATAGCCGTGGGATGTTCCTGACTCTCCCTAGACACCTCTTCACAGCCTAAGAACTAACTACCCCTAAAGAAGGAAATAGTAAGCTATCTTGCCTCAGAGAAAACCCCAAAAGGAAAGACAGCCCCCCACAAATATTGTCTGTGAGTGAAGAGGGAAATGACGTACACAGAAATGAAATCAGATTTCAGCAAAGGAGGCCAATACTAAACTTGATAGACAGAGAGAAAAGGATACTGTGCGATCAGTATTAAAAACTACAAAATCCACGCAGAGTTTACAAAAATGAACTCCACACCGACTCACGGTGTGGAGGGGCAAATCTGCTTTCCCAGAGCTTCCAGCTAGCCTGAATATGACATAGTGACAAGCTGGACAAAAAGAGACATATTTGCAGAGCAATAGAGTCCAGGCAAATGGACAAACAAAAACTAGCAAAAACTTATCTTTTGCTGACAAGGACAGGCCATATGAGAAATCCAAGGAGAGAACCAAATCCAACCAAGAACATTGACAGCTGGCATGAACTAAAGCCCAGAGCAGGTTTAAATAACAAACCCAGGCAAGGCGATCAGTGAAGGCAGCTGCCACAGCTACCTAAAGGAGCAGCAGTTCCACTCGAAACCACCAGAGGGAGCCCAAGGGCAGAACTCACAAAAATACCATTAGCAACCACAGGAGGGAGCTCCAGAACGGAATTCACAACAGGGTATAGACCATGTGAACCTGTAGCCGCCTCGCCTTTATAGACCATGTGAACCTGTAGCCTCCTCCCCTTTATAGACCACGTGACCCTGTAGCCACCTCCCCTTTATAGACCATGTGACCTTGTAGCCACCTCCCCTTTATAGACCATGTGACCCTGTAGCCACCTCCCCTTTATAGACCATGTGACCTTATAGCCTCCTCCCCTTTGTCTGCAGGTGACCCACCATTGCTCATTAGCTTCCTTCAGCAGAGACTCGGGATCAAAGTGATTTCTAAAAAGTCTCCTGGAATTCATAAACCCCATGTTATCATCCCTAGGAACGAGAGGAGGAAGGTAAGTGGGGGCGGGGGAGGAAGGTAAGCGGGGGGGCGGGGCTTATGTCGCTCTCCATAATTAAGGCTCGCCAGAAGGTCTATACTTTAGTAGAAGTTTTTATCACTTCATTGTATCAGAAATAAAAAAAAAATATTAATCAATATTGAAAAGTGTAAAATCTCCCGTTATAGGTATACAGCACTTATGTAGGTTTTTGTGTCTCCATGGTAACAGACTACAGTGTCCCTGTGTAGTCTGATCCCGCTGTGATACCTCTGCTTTGTGTGTATATTGCCGCCCGAGTGACTTTCTCCTCTTTCTCCAAGGTCAGGACTGATGTTCCCAAGATCCCCAAACAACCTCTGATGGTGGAGTCTCTTTTACCATCTTTGTTCGGACTGCCCCCTCCTGAGAGTGATGTCACCAAATCTGTGATTTCATCAAGCCCCCTCCCCCCAATCAGAGCCTCTTCAGAAAACGTCATAGCAACACCTCAGGGGCGGAGCCAAGAGATGATTGAGGCGTCTCAGACCTCGGAGGAGGAGATGAGCTTCAGCAGTCGCCCAGATGTGGCGTCCGTCTTCATGACTCAGGTGGGCAGTCCCACAAAACCCCCCGAAAGGCCATAACTTTGTGCCTTATTAGTTGTCATCCACTTTTGAATAGAAATGAATTAACGGAAGGGAATAATTCTATGACCTTGTTGTGAAGCCCTCAGTGTATATAATGTGGGCGGTAAGGTGAGGGATACTATTAAGTAAGTGAACCCTTCGGTCAGACTTTTACTGCTCCATGTAAAACCATTCTGCAATGTGCGAGCTTCTCGCGGATCAATTCTTGTTATTGTTAGGTGGAGAATGTGCCAGATTCTGCTGTAGAAACAGGCCGGACAGCCAGCCCAAGCTCCGCCCCCGCGGAGCAACCCACAGCAACCAATGAGAAGACCGAACCTAAGAAGATCCCAGAGAGGTTCAGAGGTTACGAGGAGCTGTATGATGTCAAGGCGGATCCTGGGTTCATAGATCCAGTGGGTGAGTGACAGATGTGAGGCGAATGGACTCTGCCTTCTAAGGCACCAATGGTCACAAAGCTGGAAGCAGCCGCGATAATGATCTGCGCATAGATCACTGTCTAATGTATAACTGTAACGACACAAAGATGATTATATCTGCAGCCGCCACTAGGTGGTGCCTAGGAGGGGACTCCATACTGCTCACACATTCACTACATCATTAAAGTCTCAACTTTTCAGCTCTGTCCCTTGTCTCTTCAGAGAGAATCTTATCATGTATCTCTGTATACAGGGAGCTCCCCCTAGTGGTGACTGCAGACAGGATCTTATCATGTATCTCTGTATACAGGGAGCTCCCCCTAGTGGTGGCTGCAGACAGGATCTTATCATGTATCTCTGTGTATAGGGAGCTCCCCCTAGTGGTGGCTGCAGACAGGATCTTATCATGTATTTCTGTATACAGGGAGCTCCCCCTAGTGGTGGCTGCAGACAGGATCTTATCATGTATCTCTGTATACAGGGAGCTCCCCCTAGTGGTGGCTGCAGACAGGATCTTATCATGTATCTCTATATACAGGGAGCTCCCCCTAGTGGGGGCTGCAGACAGGATCTTATCATGTATCTCTGTATACAGGGAGCTCCCCTGTTATGATCCCAATGGCAAAGGATCTCAGAGATTACAGCAAAGTCTGCAAACATAAATACCAGCTCATAGGGACGTGGTAACTAGGCTGACCATATACCTGATCCTAGCACAAACACTAACAGTAGCCGGGGAACGTGCCTACGTTGATCCTAGACGTCTCGCGCCAGCCGGAGAACTAACTAATCCTATAAGGGAAAATAAGACCTCTCTTGCCTCCAGAGAAAAGACCCCAAAGTAATACAAGCCCCCAACAAATAATAACGGTGAGGTAAGAAGAAAAGACAAACGTAAGAATGAACTAGATTTTAGCAAAGAGAGGCCCACTGACTAATAGCAGAATATAGTAAGATGACTTATATGGTCAGCAAAAACCCTGCAAAATATCCACGCTGAATATCCAAGAACCCCCAAACCGACTAACGGTGTGGGGGGAGAATATCAGCCCCCTAGAGCTTCCAGCGATATCAGGAATCACATTTTGTACAAGCTGGACAAAAATATAAACAATGCAAATGATCAAAAATAAGAAAGCAGGACTTAGCTTATCTTGCAAAGAACCAGGACCTGAAGACAGGAGCAAACAGAAATGAACTGATTACAACGATGCCAGGCACTGGACTGAGAATCCAGGAAGTTTAAATAGCAACACCCCAGGCCTAACGAAGCAGGTGAGTACCAACCTGGTAAAAGACAATCCAAGTGCCAAATCACTAGTGACCACAAGAGGGAGCCAAGAAGTATAGTTCACAACAGTACCCCCCCTTTAAGGAGGGGTCACCGAACCCTCACCAGGGCGACCAGGATGAGCAGCATGGAAGGCACGAACCAAATCGGCCGCATGAACATCAGAGGCGGCCACCCAGGAATTATCCTCCTGACCATAGCCCTTCCATTTGACCAAATACTGAAGCCTCCGTCTAGAGAGACGAGAATCCAAGATCTTCTCTACCACGTACTCCAACTCGCCCTCAACCAACACCGGAGCAGGAGGCTCAACAGCAGGAACCACAGGCACAACGTACCGCCGCAACAAAGACCTATGGAACACGTTGTGAATGGCAAACGACACCGGAAGATCCAAACGAAAAGAAACCGGGTTAAGAACTTCCAAAATTTTATAAGGACCAATAAAGCGAGGCTTAAACTTAGGAGAGGAAACCTTCAGAGGGACATACCGAGAAGACAACCAAACCAAATCCCCAACACGAAGTCGGGGGCCCACACCGCGGCGGCGGTTGGCAAAACGCTGAGCCTTCTCCTGTGACAACTTCAAGTTGTCCACCACAAGATTCCAAATCCGCTGCAACCTATCCACCACGGAATCCACCCCAGGACAGTCAGAAGACTCAACATGACCCGAGGAGAAACGAGGATGAAAACCAGAGTTGCAGAAGAATGACGAAACCAAAGTAGCGGAACTAGCCCGATTATTAAGGGCAAACTCCGCCAATGGCAAGAAGGTCACCCAATCATCCTGGTCCGCAGAAACAAAACATCTCAAATAAGTGTCTGATTAGTTCGCTCCGTTTGACCATTAGTCTGAGGATGGAAGGCAGATGAAAACGACAAATCAATGCCCATTTTAGCACAAAAAGATCGCCAGAATCTGGACACAAACTGGGATCCTCTGTCGGACACAATATTCTCCGGAATGCCGTGTAAACGAACCACATTCTGAAAAAACAAAGGAACCAGATCGGAAGAGGAAGGCAACTTAGGCAAGGGTACCAAATGGACCATCTTGGAAAAACGATCACACACCACCCAGATGACAGACATTCCTTGAGACACCGGAAGATCAGAAATGAAATCCATGGAAATGTGTGTCCAAGGCCTCTTCGGGACGGGCAAGGGCAAAAGCAACCCGCTAGCACGAGAACAAGGCTTAGCCCGAGCACAAGTCCCACAGGACTGCACAAATGACCGCACATCCCGTGACAAGGAAGGCCACCAAAAGGACCTAGCCACCAAATCTCGGGTACCAAAAATTCCCGGATGCCCTGCCAACACCAAGGAATGAACCTCGGAAATGACTTTGCTGGTCCATTTATCAGGAACAAACAGTCTGTCGGGTGGACAAGAGTCAGGTCTACCAGCCTGAAATCTCTGCAACACACGTCGCAAATCAGGAGATATGGCCGACACGATTACTCCCTCTTTAAGAATACCAGCTGGCTCCGAGACTCCAGGAGAGTCAGGCACAAAGCTCCTAGAAAGAGCATCAGCCTTAACATTCTTCGAACCAGGCAGGTACGAGACCACAAAGTCAAAACGAGAGAAAAACAATGACCAACGAGCCTGTCTAGGATTCAGGCGCTTAGCAGACTCGAGATACATCAGATTTTTGTGATCAGTCAAGACCACCACACGATGCTTAGCACCCTCGAGCCAATGACGCCACTCCTCAAATGCCCACTTCATGGCCAACAACTCCCGATTACCAACATCATAGTTCCGCTCAGCAGGCGAAAACTTCCTAGAGAAAAAAGCACATGGTCTCATTACAGAACACCCAGAGCCTCTCTGCGACAAAACAGCCCCAGCACCGATCTCAGAAGCATCCACTTCAACCTGAAAGGGAAGTGAGACATCAGGCTGGCACAAAACAGGCGCCGAAGTAAACCGGCGCTTCAGCTCCTGGAAGGCCTCCACGGCTGCAGGGGCCCAACTAGTCACATCAGAACCTTTCTTGGTCATATCCGTCAAAGGTTTAACAACGCTAGAAAAGTTAGCGATAAAGCGACGGTAGAAATTAGCAAACCCCAAGAACTTCTGAAGACTCTTAACAGACGTGGGCTGAGTCCAATCATGAATAGCTCGGACCTTGACTGGGTCCATCTCCACAGCAGAAGGGGAGTAAATAAAACCCAAAAAGGAAACCTTCTGCACTCCAAAGAGACACTTTGAGCCCTTCACAAACAAAGCATTATCACGCAAAACCTGAAACACCATCCTGACCTGCTTTACATGAGAATCCCAATCATCCGAGAAAACCAGAATATCATCCAGATAAACAATCATAAATTTATCCAGATACTTCCGGAAGATATCATGCATAAAGGACTGAAACACTGAAGGAGCATTAGAGAGCCCAAAGGGCATCACCAAGTATTCAAAATGACCTTCGGGCGTATTGAATGCAGTTTTCCATTCATCTCCCTGCCTAATGCGCACAAGGTTGTACGCACCACGAAGATCTATCTTGGTGAACCACTTGGCACCCTTAATCCGAGCAAACAAGTCTGACACTAGTGGCAAAGGATACTGAAACTTAACAGTGATTTTATTCAGAAGCCGATAGTCTATACAAGGTCTCAAAGACCCGTCCTTCTTGGCCACAAAAAAGAATCCCGCACCAAGAGGGGAAGAGGATGGACTAATATGCCCCTTCTCCAAAGACTCCTTGACATAAGAACGCATCGCGGCATGCTCGGGTACAGACAAATTAAATAATCGTCCCTTAGGAAATTTACTGCCAGGAATCAAATCTATAGCGCAGTCACAGCCCCTATGAGGAGGAAGAGCACTGGACCTGGACTCACTGAATACATCCTGATAGTCACACAAATACTCAGGAACCTCTGAAGGAGTAGAAGTAGCAATAGACACCAGTGGAGAATCGTAATGAATTCCCTGACAACCCCAACTCGACACCGACATAGCCTTCCAATCCAAAACAGGATTATGGGTCTGTAACCATGGCAGACCTAACACGACCAAATCATTCATTTTATGCAGAACAAGAAAACGAATCACCTCCCGATGTTCAGGAGTCATGCACATGGTCACTTGTGTCCAATACTGCGGTTTATTTTCCGCCAGTGGCGTAGCATCAATTCCTCTGAGAGGAATAGGAACTTTTAAAGGCTCCAGGACAAAACCACAGCGTTTGGCAAACGACAAGTCCATAAGACTCAGGGCAGCACCTGAATCCACAAACGCCATAACAGGATAGGAAGACAATGAGCAAATTAAAGTCACAGACAAAATAAATTTAGGCTGCAAATTACCAATGGAGACAGGACTGACAACCTTGGTTAGGCGTTTAGAGCATGCTGATATAACATGTGTAGAATCACCACAGTAAAAACACAGCCCATTCTGACGTCTATGATTTTGTCGTTCGGTTCTAGTCAGGATTCTATCACATTGCATTGAGACAGGTGTCTGTTCAGACAACACCACCAGAGGATTAGCGGTTTTGCGCTCCCGCAAACGCCGATCAATCTGAATAGCCAGCGCCATAGAATCATTCAGACTTGTAGGAATTGTAAAACCCACCATCACATTCTTAATGGCTTCAGAAAGGCCATTTCTGAAATTTGCGGCCAGAGCACATTCATTCCATTGAGTAAGCACGGACCATCTCCGAAATTTTTGGCAATACACTTCAGCTTCATCTTGGCCCTGAGAGATAGCCAGTAGAGCTTTTTCTGCCTGAATTTCAAGATTAGGCTCCTCATAAAGCAATCCGAGCGCCAGAAAAAACGCATCAACATCCGCCAATGCCGGATCTCCTGGCGCTAACGAGAAAGCCCAATCCTGAGGGTCGCCACGCAAAAAGGAGATAACAATTTTAACTTGCTGAGCTGAATCTCCAGACGAACGAGGTTTCAAAGATAGAAACAATTTACAATTATTCCTAAAATTCCTAAATTTAAATCGATCTCCAGAGAACAGCTCAGGAATAGGTATCTTAGGCTCAGACATAGGTCTGCTAACAACAAAATCCTGAATGCTCTGCACTCGTGCAGCAAGTTGATCCACACTAGTAATCAAGGTCTGAACATTCATGTCTGCAGCAAAGCTTCAAGCCACTCAGAGATTAAGGGGAAGAAGAAAAAAAAAAAAAACTCAGAACTTCTTTTCTTTTAATCCCACTTCTGCAATGCATTAACTATTCCAGTGCCTGGCATACTGTTATGATCCAATGGCAAAGGATCTCAGAGATTACAACAAAGTCTGCAAACATAAATACCAGCTCATAGGGACGTGGTAACTAGGCTGACCATATACCTGATCCTAGCACAAACACTAACAGTAGCCGGGGAACGTGCCTACGTTGATCCTAGACGTCTCGCGCCAGCCGGAGAACTAACTAACCCTATAAGGGAAAATAAGACCTCTCTTGCCTCCAGAGAAAAGACCCCAAAATAATACAAGCCCCCAACAAATAATAACGGTGAGGTAAGAAGAAAAGACAAACGTAAGAATGAACTAGATTTTAGCAAAGAGAGGCCCACTGACTAATAGCAGAATATAGTAAGATGACTTATATGGTCAGCAAAAACCCTGCAAAATATCCACGCTGAATATCCAAGAACCCCCAAACCGACTAACGGTGTGGGGGGAGAATATCAGCCCCCTAGAGCTTCCAGCGATATCAGGAATCACATTTTGTACAAGCTGGACAAAACTATAAACAATGCAAATGATCAAAAATAAGAAAGCAGGACTTAGCTTATCTTGCAAAGAACCAGGACCTGAAGACAGGAGCAAACAGAAATGAACTGATTACAACGATGCCAGGCACTGGACTGAGAATCCAGGAAGTTTAAATAGCAACACCCCAGGCCTAACGAAGCAGGTGAGTACCAACCTGGTAAAAGACAATCCAAGTGCCAAATCACTAGTGACCACAAGAGGGAGCCAAGGAGTAAGTTCACAACACTCCCCCTAGTGGTGACTGCAGACAGGATCTTATCATGTATCTCTGTATACAGGGAGCTCCCCCTAGTGGTGGCTGCAGACAGGATCTTATCATGTATCTCTGTATACAGGGAGCTCCCCCTAGTGGTGGCTGCAGACAGGATCTTATCATGTATCTCTGTGTATAGGGAGCTCCCCCTAGTGGTGGCTGCAGACAGGATCTTATCATGTATTTCTGTATACAGGGAGCTCCCCCTAGTGGTGGCTGCAGACAGGATCTTATCATGTATCTCTGTATACAGGGAGCTCCCCCTAGTGGTGGCTGCAGACAGGATCTTATCATGTATCTCTGTATACAGGGAGCTCCCCCTAGTGGGGTCTGCAGACAGAATCTTATCATGTATCTCTGTATACAGGGAGCTCCCCCTAGTGGTGGTTGCAGACAGGATCTTATCATGTATCTCTGTATACAGGGAGCTCCCCCTAGTGGTGACTGCAGACAGGATCTTATCATGTATCTCTGTATACAGGGAGCTCCCCCTAGTGGTGGTTGCAGACAGGATCTTATCATGTATCTCTGTATACAGGGAGCTCCCCCTAGTGGTGGCTGCAGACAGAATCTTATGTATCTCTGTATACAGGGAGCTCCCCCTAGTGGTGGCTGCAGACAGAATCTCATCATGTATCTCTGTATACAGGGAGCTCCCCCTAGTGGTGACTGCAGACAGGATCTTATCATGTATCTCTGTATACAGGGAGCTCCCCCTAGTGGTGACTGCAGACAGGATCTCATCATGTTTCTCTGTATACAGGGAGCTCCCCCTAGTGGTGGCTGCAGACAGGATCTTATTATGTATCTCTGTATACAGGGAGCTCCCCCTAGTGGTGGCTGCAGACAGGATCTTATCATGTATCTCTGTATACAGGGAGCTCCCCCTAGTGGTGGCTGCAGACAGGATCTTATCATGTATCTCTGTATACAGGGAGCTCCCCCTAGTGGTGGCTGCAGAAAGGATCTTATCATGTATCTCTGTATACAGGGAGCTCCCCCTAGTGGTGGCTGCAGACAGGATCTTATCATGTATCTCTGTATACAGGGAGCTCCCCCTAGTGGTGACTGCAGACAGGATTTTATCATGTATCTCTGTATACAGGGAGCACCCCCTAGTGGTGGCTGCAGACAGGATCTTATCATGTATCTCTGTATACAGGGAGCTCCCCCTAGTGGTGGTTGCAGACAGGATCTTATCATGTATCTCTGTATACAGGGAGTTCCCCCTAGTGGTGGCTGCAGACAGGATCTTATCATGTATCTCTGTATACAGGGAGCACCCCCTAGTGGTGGTTGCAGACAGGATCTTATCATGTATGTCTGTATACAGGGAGCACCCCCTAGTGGTGGCTGCAGACAGGATCTTATCATGTATCTCTGTATACAGGGAGCTCCCCCTAGTGGTGGCTGCAGACAGGATCTTATCATGTATCTCTGTATACAGGGAGTTCCCCCTAGTGGTGGCTGCAGACAGGATCTTATCATGTATCTCTGTATACAGGGAGCACCCCCTAGTGGTGGCTGCAGACAGGATCTTATCATGTGTTTCTGTATACAGGGAGCTCCCCCTAGTGGTGGCTGCAGACAGGATCTTATCATGTATCTCTGTATACAGGGAGCTCCCCCTAGTGGTGACTGCAGACAGGATCTTATCATGTATCTGTGTATACAGGGAGCTCCCCCTAGTGGTGGCTGCAGACAGAATCTTATCATGTATCTCTGTATACAGGGAGCTCCCCCTAGTGGTGGTTGCAGACAGGATCTTATCATGTATCTCTGTATACAGGGAGCTCCCCCTAGTGGTGACTGCAGACAGGATCTTATCATGTATCTCTGTATACAGGGAGCTCCCCCTAGTGGTGGTTGCAGACAGGATCTTATCATGTATCTCTGTATACAGGGAGCTCCCCCTAGTGGTGGCTGCAGACAGAATCTTATGTATCTCTGTATACAGGGAGCTCCCCCTAGTGGTGACTGCAGACAGGATCTCATCATGTTTCTCTGTATACAGGGAGCTCCCCCTAGTGGTGGCTGCAGACAGGATCTTATCATGTATCTCTGTATACAGGGAGCTCCCCCTAGTGGTAACTGCAGACAGGATCTTATCATGTATCTCTGTATACAGGGAGCTCCCCCTAGTGGTGGCTGCAGACAGGATCTTATCATGTATCTCTGTATACAGGGAGCTCCCCCTAGTGGTGGCTGCAGACAGGATCTTATCATGTATCTCTGTATACAGGGAGCTCCCCTAGTGGTGGCTGCAGACAGGATCTTATCATGTATCTCTGTATACAGGGAGCTCCCCCTAGTGGTGGCTGCAGACAGGATCTTATCATGTATCTCTGTATACAGGGAGCTCCCCCTAGTGGTGGTTGCAGACAGGATCTTATCATGTATCTCTGTATACAGGGAGTTCCCCCTAGTGGTGGCTGCAGACAGGATCTTATCATGTATCTCTGTATACAGGGAGCACCCCCTAGTGGTGGCTGCAGACAGGATCTTATCATGTATCTCTGTATACAGGGAGCTCCCCCTAGTGGTGGTTGCAGACAGGATCTTATCATGTATCTCTGTATACAGGGAGTTCCCCCTAGTGGTGGCTGCAGACAGGATCTTATCATGTATCTCTGTATACAGGGAGCACCCCCTAGTGGTGGCTGCAGACAGGATCTTATCATGTGTTTCTGTATACAGGGAGCTCCCCCTAGTGGTGGCTGCAGACAGGATCTTATCATGTATCTCTGTATACAGGGAGCTCCCCCTAGTGGTGACTGCAGACAAGATCTTATCATATATCTCTGTATACAGGGAGCTCCCCCTAGTGGTGGCTGCAGACAGGATCTTATCATGTATCTCTGTATACAGGGAGCTCCCCCTAGTGGTGACTGCAGACAGGATCTTATCATGTACCTCTGTATACAGGGAGCTCCCCCTAGTGGTGACTGCAGACAGGATCTTATCATGTATCTCTGTATACAGGGAGCTCCCCCTAGTGGTGGCTGCACACAGGATCTTATCATGTATCTCTGTATACAGGGAGCTCCCCTTAGTGGTGGCTGCACACAGGATCTTATCATGTATCTCTGTATACAGGGAGCTCCCCCTAGTGGTGGATACAGGCAGGATCTTATCATGTATCTCTGTATACAGGGAGCTCCCCCTAGTGGTGGCTGCAGACAGGATCTTATCATGTATCTCTGTATACAGGGAGCTCCCCCTAGCAGCGACTGCAGACAGGATCTTATCATGTATCTCTGTATACAGGGAGCTCCCCCTAGTGGTGGCTGCAGACAGGATCTTATCATGTATCTCTGTATACAGGGAGCTCCCCCTAGTGGTGGCTATAGACAGGATCTTATCATGTATCTCTGTATACAGGGAGCTCCCCCTAGTGGTGGCTGCAGATAGACAGGATTGGGGTAATCAAGCATCTGACTTGGAGCTTAATCTCTGGGACACTGCCCCGTATCTGCTGCAGCTTCAGGGTAAAGTGATCAATGTCATCCCATCCGACCGCCGACCACCATATCCTGTGTTAGTCCTCAAAGAAATTTCCTTAAGGTGCCATTCACATTTATTTATATAGATGCCGTGATCCAGTGCTAAATACATGATCTGGGGCAAATGTCAGGGCTGATTGGGGAGGAATTATATCAGCCGCCAGACAGAATGGAACCCATCACTGCTACTGAACTAAGGGAAGAACAATTACTGCTAAAATGATTGGTGTAAACCCTTACTACCTCCTGGAGTGGCGCTGTCAGTGCTCGTCCTCTGCAGGCTGAATCATACATGTACCTGCCTATTGTATTACAGGTATACAGAACAATGTGCGGGCCCTGGAAAACGCCCTGAGACGCCTGCTCGTATACAGGGAGTATAAACCCAGACTGCACAGTGTCCAGAAGGCGTACATCCCCCGAGAGAGCAAGGTGAGTCTGCTGCAAATATAAGGAGACATCTACTCACTAGCACTGATCCTGATTACATCCTGCATTGTACTCCAGAGCTGCACTCACTATTCTGCTGGTGCAGTCACTGTGTACATACATTACATTACTGATCCTGAGTTACATCCTGTATTATGCCCCAGAGCTGCACTCACTATTCTGCTGGTGCAGTCACTGTGTACATACATTACATTACTGATCCTGATTACATCCTGTAGTATACCCCAGAGCTGCACTCACTATTCTGCTGGTGCAGTCACTGTGTACATACATTACTGATCCTGAGTTACATCCTGTATTATACCCCAGAGCTGCACTCACTATTCTGCTGGTGTAGTCACTGTGTACAGACATTACATTACTGATCCTGAGTTACATCCTGTATTATACCCCAGAGCTGCACTCACTATTCTGCTGGTGCAGTCACTGTGTACAGACATTACATTACTGATCCTGAGTTACATCCTGTATTATACTCCAGAGCTGTACTCACTATTCTGCTGGTGCAGTCACTGTGTACATACATTACATTACTGATCCTGAGTTACATCCTATATTATACCCCAGAGCTGCACTCACTATTCTGCTGGTGCAGTCACTGTGCACATACATTACATTACTGATCCTGAGTTACATCCTGTATTATACTCCAGAGCTGCACTCACTAATCTGCTGGTACAGTCACTGTGTATATACATTACTGATCCTGAGTTACCTCCTGTATTATACCCCAGAGCTGCACTCACTATTCTGCTGGTGCAGTCACTGTGTACATACATTACATTACTGATCCTGAGTTACATCCTGTATTATACCCCAGAGCTGCACTCACTATTCTGCTGGTGCAGTCACTGTGCACATACATTACATTACTGATCCTGAGTTACATCCTGTATTATACTCCAGAGCTGCACTCACTATTCTGCTGGTGCAGTCACTGTGCACATACATTACATTACTGATCCTGAGTTACATCCTGTATTATACTCCAGAGCTTCACTCACTATTCTGCTGGTGCAGTCACTGTGTATATACATTACTGATCCTGAGTTACCTCCTGTATTATACCCCAGAGCTGCGCTCACTATTCTGCTGGTGCAGTCACTGTGTACATACATCGCATTACTTATACTGTTCTCCCCATAAGCCTGTGGACAGTCACTTTTTATATGCATGCTATGATGGGGGTGTAATATAAGGATAATGATGTCGGGGGAGGAGGGGGATGCAGCTGCTGCTTCTCTCTTCCTGTGTCTGATGCGGAGCAGCAGTGGGGACAGCGGATTGGTCAGAGCTCCGCACAGTGCAGTGTGAGGCCCTTGTTGGTCACTTGTATGGTTTCTGTATTTTCAGGACCTTTTTCCGCCTCCTCAGAAGAGTCAGCAGGATGTGGTGGTGGAGGTGCTGAGGAGCATGAGGGAGCGGCGCCACCTGCTGGAGGCCCCACTGGGTATGGTGGGATCTCATAGGTGAGGCTGAGCGTTGCGGGACGTGCAGTCAGTGACCGGCTCCTTCTCTGCAGGACCTGCCCTTCTGCAAGGAAAATCCAGCACAGAACACAAAGAAGCAAAACTGCTGCTGAGCGAAATACAGAAGAAGTATAAAGCCTTCCACGAGGAGGCGGTGAAGCGGGCGTCAGAGGTGGAGGCCGGGCTCCGGGACACCGCCAGGCAACTGCTGCAGGCTCAGGGTCAAGTGGGCGACGCTCACAGGAGGGCGACAAACCGCACAAGATGACGAGCGGGAAAAGTCTGAAAAATCCCCAAACTGAGCGCCCATCAGCCAACCCCAGTGTACAGGTCACGGCTAGAATTAATCCACATAAGAAGCTGGGGCACATTCATCACTGACTGCGAACGGATACCTCAGAGCTGTAATCCTAATTCTGTGGCTGAAGTTACTAGCCTCTCACTTGTTCATTGACTGCATAGAACTTGTTCTATAGAATTCATAAATCATAAAAGCTTGTGTAAGCGGTGTTTAATAATCAGCAGAATAGTGAGTGCAGCTCTGGGGTATAATACAGCATGTAGCAGTACACAGTGACTGCAACGGCAGAATAGTGAGTGCAGCTCTGGAGTATAATACAGGATGTAACTCAGCATCAGTAATGTAATGTATGTACACAGTGACTGCACCAGCAGAATAGCGAGTGCAGCTCTGGGGTTTAATACAGGATGTAACAGTACACAGTGACTGCACCAGCAGAATAGCGAGTGCAGCTCTGCGGTATAACACGGGATGTATCAGTACATGGTGACTGCACCAGCAGAATAGTGAGTGCAGCTCTGGGGTATAATACAGGATGTAACTCAGGATCAGTAATGTAATGTATGTACACAGTGACTGCACCAGCAGAATAGTGAGTGCAGCTCTGGAGTATAATACAGGATGTAACTCAGGATCAGTAATGTAATGTGTGTACACAGTGACTGCACCAGCAGAATAGTGAGCGCAGCTCTGGGGTTTAATACAGGATGTATCAGCACACGGTGACTGCACCAGCAGCATAGCGAGTGCAGCTCTGCGGTATAACACGGGATGTATCAGTACATGGTGACTGCACCAGCAGAATAGTGAGTGCAGCTCTGGGGTATAATACAGGATGTAACTCAGGATCAGTAATGTAATGTATGTACACAGTGACTGCACCAGCAGAATAGTGAGCGCAGCTCTGGGGTTTAATACAGGATGTATCAGCACACGGTGACTGCACCAGCAGCATAGCGAGTGTAGCTCCGAAGTATAATACAGTGTCAGCTTCTGATGTACTGTAGATTAATTCTTCATATAATACATTACGATCAGCAGTGACCTTAATTTATAAAAATAAACAATGATTATTTTTTTAAAAATCAGTATTGCCTTTGTAACCTCAGATTAAAAACTTTCCATTTTTCTCACGAACGTTCACATCTGATTATTTTTCTTGAACAGTTTTTTTTATCTATATACACATACATCAGTATAAAAATGAAAATACGTTCAAAAACTCACTCTGTATTTTGTGTCTATGAAAAAAAACTGTGACCCTTCCATCATGTGTATAAAGATCGTCATACTGATCTAATACTGGAGATACCAGGGGAGCTGAGGTAAGAAGAAGCTGCTCACACTACTGTCTACCCTATCTGATCTAATACTAGAGATACCAGGGTGCTGAGGTAAGAAGAGACTGCTCACACTACTGTCTACCCTATCTGATCTAATACTAGAGATACCAGGGTGCTGAGGTAAGAAGAAGCTGCTCACACTGCTGTCCACCTGATCTAATACTAGAGATACCAGGGTGCTGAGGTAAGAAGAGGCTGCTCACACTGCTGTCCACCGTCTATCTGATCTAATACTGGAGATACCAGGGTGCTGAGGTAAGAAGAAGCTGCTCACACTGCTGTGCACCTGATCTAATACTAGAGATACCAGGGTGCTGAGGTGAGAAGAGGCTGCTCACACTGCTGTCCACCCTATCTGATCTAATACTAGAGATACCAGGGTGCTGAGGAAAGAAGAAGCTGCTCACACTGCTGTCCACCTGATCTAATACTAGAGATACCAGGGTGCTGAGGTAAGAAGAAGCTGCTCACACCGCTGTCCACCGTCTATCTGATCTAATACTGGAGATACCAGGGTGCTGAGGTGAGAAGAGGCTGCTCACACTGCTGTCCACCCTGTATGTCTGATCTAATACTGGAGATACCAGGGTGCTGAGTTAAGAAGAGGCTGCTCACACTGCTGTCCACCTGATCTAATACTGGAGATACCAGGGTGCTGAGGTGAGAAGAGGCTGCTTACACTGCTGTCCACCCTGTATGTCTGATCTAATACTGGAGATACCAGGGTGCTGAGGTGAGAAGAGGCTGCTCACACTGCTGTCCACCCTGTCTATGTGATCTAATACTGGAGATACCAGGGTGTTGAGGTAAGAGGCTGCTCACACTGCTGTCCACCCTGTCTGATCTAATACTAGAGATACCAGGGCGCTGAGGTAAGAAGAGGCTGCTCACACTGCTGGAGATACCAGGGGAGCTGAGGTAAGAGGCTGCTCACACTGCTGTCCACCCTGTCTATCTGATCTAATGCTGGAGATACCAGGATGCTGAGCTATGAGGCTGCTCACACTGCTGTCCACCCTGTCTATCTGATCTAATGCTGGAGATACCAGGATGCTGAGCTATGAGGCTGCTCACACTGCTGTCCACCCTGTCTGGTCTAATACTAGAGATACCAGGGCGCTGAGGTAAGAAGAGGCTGCTTACACTGCTGGCCACCCTGTCTATCTGATCTAATACTGGAGATACCAGGGTGCTGAGCTAAGAAGAGGCTGCTAGCACTGCTGTCCACCCTGTCTGATCTAATGCTAGAGATACCAGAGGTGCTGAGGTAAGAAGAGGCTGCTCACACTGCTGTCCACCCTGTGTATCTCATTAATACTGGAGATACCAGGGAGCTGAGCTAAAAATAGGCTGCTCACACTGCTGTCCACCCTGTGAATCTCATCTAATGCTGGAGATACCAGGGTGCTGAGGTAAGAAGAGGCTGCTCACACTGCTGTCCACCCTATCTGATCTAATGCTGGAGATGCCAGGGGTGCTGAGCCAAGAAGAGGCTGCTCACACTGCTGTCCACCCTGTCTATCTGATCTAATGCTGGAGATACCAAGGTGCTAAGCTAAGAGGCTGCTCGAATGCTGTCCACCCTGTCTGATCCAATACTGGAGATACCAGGGTGCTGAGCTAATTAGAGGTTGCTCGCACTGCTGTCCACCTTGTCTATCTGATCTAGTGCTGGAGATACCAGGGTGCTGAGGTAAGAAGAGGCTGCTCACACTGCTGGAGATACCAGGGGAGCTGAGGTAAGAGGCTGCTCACACTGCTGTCCACCCTATCTGATCTAATGCTGGAGATACCAGGATGCTGAGCTATGAGGCTGCTCACACTGCTGTCCACCCTGTCTATCTGATCTAATGCTGGAGATACCAGGATGCTGAGCTATGAGGCTGCTCACACTGCTGTCCACCCTATCTGATCTCATGCTAGAGATATCAGAGGTGCTGAGGTAAGAAGAGGCTGCTCACACTGCTGTCCACCCTGTGTATTTCATTAATACTGGAGATACCAGGGAGCTGAGCTAAAAATAGGCTGCTCACAATGCTGTCCACCCTGTGTATCTCATTAATACTGGAGATACCAGGGTGCTGAGGTAAGAGGCTGCTCACACTGCTGTCCACCCTGTCTATCTGATCTAATGCTGGAGATACCAGAGGTGGTGAGGTAAGAAGAGGCTGCTCACACTGCTGTCTATCTGATCTAATGCTGGAGATACCAGGGGTGCTGAGGTAAGAAGAGGCTGCTCACACTGCTGTCCACCCTGTTTATCTGATCTAATGCTGGAGATACCAAGGTTCTAAGCTAAGAGGCTGCTCGAATGCTGTCCACCCTGTCTGATCCAATACTGGAGATACCAGGGTGCTGAGCTAATTAGAGGCTGCTCGCACTGCTGTCCACCCTGTCTATCTGATCTAGTGCTGGAGATACCAGGGTGCTGAGGTAAGAAGAGGCTGTTCACACTGCTGGAGATACCAGGGGAGCTGAGGTAAGAGGCTGCTCACACTGCTGTCCACCCTATCTGATCTAATGCTGGAGATACCAGGATGCTGAGCTATGAGGCTGCTCACACTGCTGTCCACCCTGTCTATCTGATCTAATGCTGGAGATACCAGGGTGCTGAGGTGAGAAGAGGCTGCTCACACTGCTGTCCACCCTGTATGTCTGATCTAATACTGGAGATACCAGGGTGCTGAGTTAAGAAGAAGCTGCTCACACCGCTGTCCACCGTCTATCTGATCTAATACTGGAGATACCAGGGTGCTGAGGTGAGAAGAGGCTGCTCACACTGCTGTCCACCCTGTATGTCTGATCTAATACTGGAGATACCAGGGTGCTGAGTTAAGAAGAGGCTGCTCACACTGCTGTCCACCTGATCTAATACTGGAGATACCAGGGTGCTGAGGTGAGAAGAGGCTGCTTACACTGCTGTCCACCCTGTATGTCTGATCTAATACTGGAGATACCAGGGTGCTGAGGTGAGAAGAGGCTGCTCACACTGCTGTCCACCCTGTCTATGTGATCTAATACTGGAGATACCAGGGTGTTGAGGTAAGAGGCTGCTCACACTGCTGTCCACCCTGTCTGATCTAATACTAGAGATACCAGGGCGCTGAGGTAAGAAGAGGCTGCTCACACTGCTGGAGATACCAGGGGAGCTGAGGTAAGAGGCTGCTCACACTGCTGTCCACCCTGTCTATCTGATCTAATGCTGGAGATACCAGGATGCTGAGCTATGAGGCTGCTCACACTGCTGTCCACCCTGTCTATCTGATCTAATGCTGGAGATACCAGGATGCTGAGCTATGAGGCTGCTCACACTGCTGTCCACCCTGTCTGGTCTAATACTAGAGATACCAGGGCGCTGAGGTAAGAAGAGGCTGCTTACACTGCTGGCCACCCTGTCTATCTGATCTAATACTGGAGATACCAGGGTGCTGAGCTAAGAAGAAGCTGCTAGCACTGCTGTCCACCCTGTCTGATCTAATGCTAGAGATACCAGAGGTGCTGAGGTAAGAAGAGGCTGCTCACACTGCTGTCCACCCTGTGTATCTCATTAATACTGGAGATACCAGGGAGCTGAGCTAAAAATAGGCTGCTCACACTGCTGTCCACCCTGTGAATCTCATCTAATGCTGGAGATACCAGGGTGCTGAGGTAAGAAGAGGCTGCTCACACTGCTGTCCACCCTATCTGATCTAATGCTGGAGATGCCAGGGGTGCTGAGCCAAGAAGAGGCTGCTCACACTGCTGTCCACCCTGTCTATCTGATCTAATGCTGGAGATACCAAGGTGCTAAGCTAAGAGGCTGCTCGAATGCTGTCCACCCTGTCTGATCCAATACTGGAGATACCAGGGTGCTGAGCTAATTAGAGGTTGCTCGCACTGCTGTCCACCTTGTCTATCTGATCTAGTGCTGGAGATACCAGGGTGCTGAGGTAAGAAGAGGCTGCTCACACTGCTGGAGATACCAGGGGAGCTGAGGTAAGAGGCTGCTCACACTGCTGTCCACCCTATCTGATCTAATGCTGGAGATACCAGGATGCTGAGCTATGAGGCTGCTCACACTGCTGTCCACCCTGTCTATCTGATCTAATGCTGGAGATACCAGGATGCTGAGCTATGAGGCTGCTCACACTGCTGTCCACCCTATCTGATCTCATGCTAGAGATATCAGAGGTGCTGAGGTAAGAAGAGGCTGCTCACACTGCTGTCCACCCTGTGTATTTCATTAATACTGGAGATACCAGGGAGCTGAGCTAAAAATAGGCTGCTCACAATGCTGTCCACCCTGTGTATCTCATTAATACTGGAGATACCAGGGTGCTGAGGTAAGAGGCTGCTCACACTGCTGTCCACCCTGTCTATCTGATCTAATGCTGGAGATACCAGAGGTGGTGAGGTAAGAAGAGGCTGCTCACACTGCTGTCTATCTGATCTAATGCTGGAGATACCAGGGGTGCTGAGGTAAGAAGAGGCTGCTCACACTGCTGTCCACCCTGTTTATCTGATCTAATGCTGGAGATACCAAGGTTCTAAGCTAAGAGGCTGCTCGAATGCTGTCCACCCTGTCTGATCCAATACTGGAGATACCAGGGTGCTGAGCTAATTAGAGGCTGCTCACACTGCTGTCCACCCTGTCTATCTGATCTAGTGCTGGAGATACCAGGGTGCTGAGGTAAGAAGAGGCTGTTCACACTGCTGGAGATACCAGGGGAGCTGAGGTAAGAGGCTGCTCACACTGCTGTCCACCCTATCTGATCTAATGCTGGAGATACCAGGATGCTGAGCTATGAGGCTGCTCACACTGCTGTCCACCCTGTCTATCTGATCTAATGCTGGAGATGCCAGGGGAGCTGAGGTAAGAAGAGGCTGCTCACACTGCTGTCCACCCTGTCTATTTGATCTAATGCTGGAGATACCAGGGGAGCTGAGGTAAGAGGCTGCTCACATTGCTGTCCACCCTATCTGATCTAATGCTAGAGATACCAGAGGTGCTGAGGTAAGAAGAGGATGCTCACACTGCTGTCCACCCTGTGTATCTCATTAATACTGGAGATACCAGGAGCTGAGCTAAAAATAGGCTGCTCACACTGCTGTCCACCCTGTGTATCTCATTAATACTGGAGATACCAGGGTGCTGAGGTAAGAGGCTGCTCACACTGCTGTCCACCCTGTCTATCTGATCTAATGCTGGAGGTACCAGAGGTGGTGAGGTAAGAAGAGGCTGCTCACACTGCTGTCCACCCTGTCTATCTGATCTAATGCTGGAGATACCAGGGGTGCTGATGTAAGAAGAGGCTGCTCACACTGCTGTCCACCCTGTGTATCTCATCTAATACTGGAGATACCAGGGTGCTGAGGTAAGAAGAGGCTGCTCACACTGCTGGAAATACTAGGGGAGCTGAGGTAAAAGGCTGCTCACACTGCTGTCTTATCTGATCTAATGCTGGAGATACCAGGGGAGCTGAGGTAAGAAGAGGCTGCTCACACTGCTGGAGATACCAGGGGAGCTGAGGTAAGAGACTGCTCACACTGCTGTCCACCTGATCTAATACTGGAGATACCAGGGGTGCTGAGCTAAGAAGAGGCTGCTCACACTGCTGTCCACCCTGTTTATCTCATCTAATACTGGAGATACCAGGGTGCTGAAGTAAGAAGAGGCTGCTCACATTGCTATCCACCCTGCCTATCTGTGATCTAATACTGGAGGTACCAGGGTGCTGAGGTAAGAGAAGGCTGCTTGCACTGCTGTCCACCCTGTATCTGATCTAATACTGGAGACACCAGGGGAGCTGATATGAGAAGAGTCTGCTCACAATGCTGTCCATCTGATCTAATGCTGGAGATACCAGGGGAGCTGAGGTAAGAAGAGGCTGCTCACACTGCTGTCCATCTGATCTAATGCTGGAGATACCAGGGGAGCTGAGAAGAGGCTGCTCACACTGCTGTCCACCCTGTATGTCTGATCTAATACTGGAGATACTATAGATGTTGAGGTAAGAAGAGGCTGCTCACACTGCTGTCCACTGTGATTATTGCACTGTATGGGGTTGCTGACATGTCCTTGGGACATGGGATTTGTTAGTTGTTGATCCAAATTACAGATCACATTGACACATTCGAGTCTATGGGGACTTAAAGATCAAAGCTGGCACACTGATGCCGTAACTGAGTGATAAACGTTAACACTAATTATTCGGAGCTTTGGAAACTGATGAAAATTTGATCCAAAACACTGAAATGGCTTTTTTTTTCCACATATATGATAAATCCCTGATGTTTCTGAACGAGCCCCAGACTTGTATTTTAAGCAGGTGACGGTGCTACTCTGCATGAACAGTAAATCAATTAACATTATTGTTCAGAGCGGACATACTGATGGCCTTCCTGTCCAATAAGAGACTGGTGGGGGTCTGACAAGACGGTCTCCCACCGGTCTGATGAAATATCCTGCGGCTGCTCACCAATTTGTCAGTTGTGCACCGTCACAAATAGCCCTTGTCACAAGACAAGTTGGACCGGAGGAAGCCGGAGACTGTGAGCAACTGCAGGGGGCTATACGGACAGGAACTGGGCAGCAGCCATACTGGACACCGTCCCATGGGGGCTATACAGATGTCACCTGTCAGTGTAACATGATCAGGGTGTGCATCACTATCCAGCACAGAGGGAGCTCTGTGCTGGGGGGCCACTTTCTACATTACTCTGCTTTCCCAGCCTCCTGAACGGTGCAGAATTACAGACTCAGCTGCAATACTGTGCAGCCCAGCAGGAGTCTACATCTATGTGCTGGGGTCACGCAGCATTACAAGACCCCCATATAATTAGATAACTATGCGATTTCCATTCGGGAGCCTGGGAAAGTCGTGATTGGACCCATCATGGCCATCACTAGACACACAACCAAGATCCGTTAGATCAGATTTGTATTTATTGGGGGAGTCCTCGATCTTCGGGGTCCCCTGTCTTCAGTACAATAGTCTCATTATAGAAAATTAAAAGAAAACTCTGAGTCAATGTAGAAAAGATGTCGGCTCTAGCTGGTGCCGGCGGCGCTCTTGGACCGCAGCGGATACTCGTCTCTGCTGCCCTTACACCGATTCACCATCCGCCGCTCCTTGTCGAACACCTGCTGCAGCTTTAACGCCAGTTTTTTGTCCTCCTCCTCTTGGCGCAACTTCTTCTCCGTCTCCCGCCAGAGACGTTCAAAGCCGCCCTGTCCCCCTGCCCGGCAGGTTACCCTGAGCCTCTTGATGGCGCCGTTCTTTTCGAGGTGTTTGGTTTTGCAGCGTCTCTTTTGGCCCCGGCGTTGGGGGTACCCGGGGCTGATGTTTTCGGCGGTGGTAAAGCTGGCACCGTTCGGTAACCCCATTGGCTGGGCGTTCTTTTTCTTGTGTGCCCGCTTTATGGGTTTGGCTACCAAGCAAGTCTTTTTGTTGGAGGTCAGTCGGGCAGCCAACCGCGTCCTTGCACCTGGGTGCGAGTTAGCGCTGCCATCTACATAGTCTTTAACGGTGACGAGTTCAGAGTGAGGTCCTTTATTTTGGGGGCATCCGCTACAGGGAAGGGGCCTGGGGCGAACGTCACTACATGTCACCAGGGTCTCCTCCCTACTGGAGGAGGGTAAAAGTTCTAGGTCCACAAGTTTAGCCTCCTTGGCAACGGTTGTCAGTCCACCCTGGTCGGCCGGGGTTGTCAGGGTCCCTTTGGAGAGAGTCCTCTTCATCTGTCGGTCCTGAAATACCTGCTCCCATTTCTTCAGGATGACGGGGCTGGCCTCGTAGGAGGTGGGCTTCTGCAAGTTCCTCCTTAAGTTCCTTGGGGTGGATTTGATAATGACGGGGCTCAGGACTCGCCCGTCCGGGAGCTTTTTGGGCGGAGTGCAGGGCGAGCAGACGATGGGCTTGAAATGATTCAGCTCCTCAGAAATGCTGTCGTTGCTCTCGGGGCTGATTGATCTCTCGGGCTTGTGCAGAGGCGTGAAAGAGTTAAAGGAGTTAATGGTCAGACGCTTCTCAGACGTCAGGACCGGCGCCGAAAAGGAGCGGCTGTTCTCAGTCGAGAGGAGGATCCCAGCGAAGACCCCAAGGCTGCCGACCGCCGGGGTAACCTGGGGAAAAGAAAGACTGTGAAAAAAGGATACATCCCCCACAACGGTGCATCCTCCACAGATCCCCCCACAACAGCGCGTCCTCCTCAGATTCCGCCACAAACGCACGGCCTCCAGATCCCCCCACAACGACGTGTCCTCCTCAGAACCCCCCCAACAGCGCGTCCTCCTGAGATCGCCCCACGACGACACATCCTGCACAGATGCCCCCACAACAGCGCGTCCTCCATAGCTCCCTCAACAACGGCGTGTCCTCCGCAGAACCCCCCACAATGGCGCATCCTCCAGATTCCCCACAAAAGCACATCCTCCTCAGATCCCCCCACGACACGTCCTCCACAGATACCCCCATAACAGCACGTCCTCCACAGATCCCTCAAGAACGACGTGTCCTCCAGATCCCACAACAGCGCGTCCTCCTCAGATCCCCCCACAACGGCGCGTCCTCCTCAGATCCCCCCACAACGGCGCGTCCTCCTCAGATCCCCCCACAACGGCGCGTCCTCCTCAGATCCCCCCACAACGGCGCGTCCTCCTCAGATCCCCCCACAACGGCGCGTCCTCCTCAGATCCCCCCACAACGGCGCGTCCTCCTCAGATCCCCCCACAACGGCGCGTCCTCCTCAGATCCCCCCACAACGGCGCGTCCTCCTCAGATCCCCCCACAACGGCGCATCCTCCTCAGATCCCCCCACAACGGCGCGTCCTCCTCAGATCCCCCCACAACGGCATGTCCTCCTCAGATCCCCCCACAACGACATGTCCTCCTAAGATCCCCCATAACAGTGCGTCATCCACAGATCCTCTAAGTTATACAATGCACTAGTCACATCAAGAGCTGCAACCAGAAATCTGCTGGAACCTGACACTGCTGAACTCACAAATCCATCCCTAGTAGATCAGCAGAGATCCACTGAGGCAGATTCCCCATGTCATCAGGAAAGCAGCAGAATTGAGATTGCAGCTCTGGATGTGAGTGGAGCAGCGGAGGGTGAGGCGTTACCTTGGCTTTCTGCGGTTGGGGGGCTCTCCTGCGGCCTGCTGCGGGGAGGCTCTCGGTCACATGGTCACTGCAGCTCTGGCTGCGCTCCAGTTTGGACTGAAGGCTCCTGGGAAATAGAGGGAAGGTAAGTGCAATGTGACAGTCAGGGGGGCACAAACTTAACTGTGCAGCACACGAGACCCCCGTTATATTGTGACAATGTTATTCTGTATTATGTGAAGTATAATTCCGATAATCCGACTGCAATCACTTATGATCCAGAATTTCACTGGACCGGAACCAGAAAACAGAGGCGGCCACATCCATCAGATGAGAAGCGTCCGCCTGATAATCCGATGTCCACGGACGCACTCTGGATTAAAGGAGCGATACACAGACACGACACTGCAGCTGTGCGTTACCATGACAGCGAGGCGGGAGCGCCGGGGTTGTTCTTGGAGACGAAAGCCGATCTGTGAAGGGTCCTCCTGGTAAACGGCTCCTCGTTCTCAGAGTCCGAGAGCGGCTGAGGCTGCTGAGAAACAAACGAATAAGATAAGTGTCCTGTGTGGGGAAATGCGGCTGTAACCATGGAAACAGAGCCGCAACGGAGCTGCATACTCAATACGGCACGTACCGCCACGTGACACGGCCTGAACGCCGCCTTGTCTTCCATTTCTCGTCCTCCATCGGCCACATCCTCCAGGGTTCCATGGCCCTGAGAACACAAGGAGGTGGTCATACTCCGCCCCAACCCTCGGGGAGAAGTGGTCGGGGAGTCTGGGGGGAGGAACGGGGAGTGCGGGGGCAGGCAGGGGAGGAAAGGAGGAACGGGGAGTGCGGGGGCAGGCAGGGGAGGAAAGGAGGAGGAACGGGGAGTGCGGGGGCAGGCAGGGGAGGAAAGGAGGAGGAACAGGGAGTGCGGGGAGGAAAGGAGGAGGAACGGGGAGTGCGGGGGCAGGCAGGGGAGGAAAGGGAAGTGCAGGGGCAGGCAGGGGAGGAAAGGAGGAACGGGGAGTGCGGGGGCAGGCAGGGGAGGAAAGGAGGAGGAACGGGGAGTGCGGGGAGGAAAGGAGGAGGAACGGGGAGTGCGGGGGCAGGCAGGGGAGGAAAGGAGGAGGAACAGGGAGTGCGGGGCGGAAAGGAGGAGGAACGGGGAGTGCGGGGGCAGGCAGGGGAGGAAAGGGAAGTGCAGGGGCAGGCAGGGGAGGAAAGGAGGAGGAACAGGGAGTGCGGGGCGGAAAGGAGGAGGAACGGGGAGTGCGGGGGCAGGCAGGGGAGGAAAGGGAAGTGCCGGGGCAGGCAGGGGAGGAAAGGAGGAACGGGGAGTGCGGGGGCAGGCAGGGGAGGAAAGGAGGAGGAACGGGGAGTGCGGGGAGGAAAGGAGGAGGAACGGGGAGTGCGGGGGCAGGCAGGGGAGGAAAGGAGGAGGAACAGGGAGTGCGGGGAGGAAAGGAGGAGGAACGGGGAGTGCGGGGGCAGGCAGGGGAGGAAAGGGAAGTGCAGGGGCAGGCAGGGGAGGAAAGGAGGAACGGGGAGTGCGGGGGCAGGCAGGGGAGGAAAGGAGGAGGAACGGGGAGTGCGGGGAGGAAAGGAGGAGGAACGGGGAGTGCGGGGGCAGGCAGGGGAGGAAAGGAGGAGGAACAGGGAGTGCGGGGCGGAAAGGAGGAGGAACGGGGAGTGCGGGGGCAGGCAGGGGAGGAAAGGGAAGTGCAGGGGCAGGCAGGGGAGGAAAGGAGGAGGAACAGGGAGTGCGGGGCGGAAAGGAGGAGGAACGGGGAGTGCGGGGGCAGGCAGGGGAGGAAAGGGAAGTGCAGGGGCAGGCAGGGGAGGAAAGGAGGAACGGGGAGTGCGGGGGCAGGCAGGGGAGGAAAGGAGGAGGAACGGGGAGTGCGGGGAGGAAAGGAGGAGGAACGGGGAGTGCGGGGGCAGGCAGGGGAGGAAAGGAGGAGGAACAGGGAGTGCGGGGCGGAAAGGAGGAGGAACGGGGAGTGCAGGGGCAGGCAGGGGAGGAAAGGAGGAGGAATGGGGAGTGCGGGGAGGAGGAACGGGGAGTGCGGGGAGGAAAGGAGGAGGAACGGGGAGTGCGGGGGCAGGCAGGGGAGAAAAGGAGGAGGAAGAACGGGGAGTGCGGGGCAGGCAGGGGAGGAAAGAAGGAGGAACGGGGAGTGCGGGGAGGAAAGGAGGAGGAACGGGGAGTGCGGGGAGGAAAGGAGGAGGAACGGGGAGTGCGGGGCAGGCCGGGAGAGAAATGGGGAGTTTGGAGGAGGAATGGAGGAACGAGGAGTCTGGGGATCGGCCGGGGAAAGGATGGCGTGTCCGGGGGAACAATGGAAGAGATATGGGGAGTCCGGGGTCAGGCCAGAGGAATGGAGGAGGAATTGGGAATCCAGGCGAAAGACACGGGAGGATCTCGGGGGTAGGTTGTAGGGAGTTGCAGTGATAGATCGTGGAGGGTCTGGGGGTCGACTTCGACTGGTCTGGGGTTTGGTGCCGGGAAACTGGGATGTTAGTTGGTAAGGGGTTCCCAAAATATAGACTGGGGGGGGGTTTGGGGGGACAGTTTGTGGGGAAGTGCAGGACATGGGAGAGGTTCTAGGGGGCAGGATGCCGGGAGCCCAGAGTAACCGGTTGTGGGGGTGTTCTGGGGATAAATCATTCAGGGCTGTGGAGTCGGAGTCCATTTTAGTAGAGCTGGTGTAGGAATAAAATGGATCGACTCCTAACCCATCTACAGGGTGGGCCATGTATACGGATAGACTTGGAGGGAGGTCTCTTAGGGACAAGGTCAGGTCGCTGGGGTCCGGTCATGGTGTCCGGGGGCAGGTCGCTGGGGTCCGGTCATGGTGTCCGGGGGCAGGTCGCTGGGGTCCGGTCATGGTGTCCGGGGGCAGGTCGCTGGGGTCCGGTCATGGTGTCCGGGGGCAGGTCGCTGGGGTCCGGTCATGGTGTCCGGGGGCAGGTCGCTGGGGTCCGGTCATGGTGTCCGGGGGCAGGTCGCTGGGGTCCGGTCATGGTGTCCGGGGGCAGGTCGCTGGGGTCCGGTCATGGTGTCCGGGGGCAGGTCGCTGGGGTCCGGTCATGGTGTCCGGGGGCAGGTCGCTGGGGTCCGGTCATGGTGTCCGGGGGCAGGTCGCTGGGGTCCGGTCATGGTGTCCGGGACAGGTCGCTGGGGTCCGGTCATGGTGTCCGGGGGCAGGTCGCTGGGGTCCAGTCATGGTGTCCGGGGTAGGTCGCTGGGGGTCCAGTCATGGTGTCTGGGGGTCTGGTCGATGGGGTCCGGGGGCAGGTCGCTGGGGGTCCGGGGGCAGGTCGCTGGGGGTCCGGTCATGGTGTCTGGGGGTCCGGTCGCTGGGGGTCCGGTCATGGTGTCTGGGGGTCCGGTCGATGGGGTCCGGGGGCAGGTCGCTGGGGGTCCGGTCATGGTGTCTGGGGGTCCGGTCGATGGGGTCCAGGGGCAGGTCGCTGGGGGCCCGGTTATGGTGTCCGGGGGCAGGTCACTGGGGGTCCGGTCATGGTGTCCGGGGGCAGGTCACTGGGGGTCCGGTCATGGTGTCCGGGGGCAGGTCACTGGGGGTCCGGTCATGGTGTCCGGGGGCAGGTCGCTGGGGGTCCGGTGATGGCGTCCGGGGGCAGGTCACTGGGGGTCCGGGGGCAGGTCGCTGGGGGTCCGGTCATGGTGTCCGGGGGCAGGTCGCTGGGGGTCCGGTCATGGTGTCCGGGGGCAGGTCGCTGGGGGTCCGGTCATGGTGTCCGGGGGCAGGTCGCTGGGGGTCCGGTCATGGTGTCCGGGGGCAGGTCGCTGGGGGTCCGGTGATAGGTCGCTGGGGGTCCGGTCATGGTGTCTGGGGGCAGGTCGCTGGGGGTCCGGTCATGGTGTCCGGGGGCAGGTCGCTGGGGGTCCGGTCATGGTGTCCGGGGGCAGGTCGCTGGGGGTCCGGTGATAGGTCGCTGGGGGTCCGGTCATGGTGTCCGGGGGCAGGTCGCTGGGGGTCCGGTCATGGTGTCCGGGGGCAGGTCGCTGGGGGTCCGGTCATGGTGTCCGGGGGCAGGTCGCTGGGGGTCCGGTCATGGTGTCCGGGGGCAGGTCGCTGGGGGTCCGGTCATGGTGTCCGGGGGCAGGTCGCTGGGGGTCCGGTCATGGTGTCCGGGGGCAGGTCGCTGGGGGTCCGGTCATGGTGTCCGGGGGCAGGTCGCTGGGGGTCCGGTCATGGTGTCCGGGGGCAGGTCGCTGGGGGTCCGGTCATGGTGTCCGGGGGCAGGTCGCTGGGGGTCCGGTGATAGGTCGCTGGGGGTCCGGTCATGGTGTCTGGGGGCAGGTCGCTGGGGGTCCGGTCATGGTGTCCGGGGGCAGGTCGCTGGGGGTCCGGTCATGGTGTCCGGGGGCAGGTCGCTGGGGGTCCGGTGATAGGTCGCTGGGGGTCCGGTCATGGTGTCCGGGGGCAGGTCGCTGGGGGTCCGGTCATGGTGTCCGGGGGCAGGTCGCTGGGGGTCCGGTCATGGTGTCCGGGGGCAGGTCGCTGGGGGTCCGGTCATGGTGTCCGGGGGCAGGTCGCTGGGGGTCCGGTCATGGTGTCCGGGGGCAGGTCGCTGGGGGTCCGGTCATGGTGTCCGGGGGCAGGTCGCTGGGGGTCCGGTCATGGTGTCCGGGGGCAGGTCGCTGGGGGTCCGGTCATGGTGTCCGGGGGCAGGTCGCTGGGGGTCCGGTCATGGTGTCCGGGGGCAGGTCGCTGGGGGTCCGGTGATAGGTCGCTGGGGGTCCGGTCATGGTGTCTGGGGGCAGGTCGCTGGGGGTCCGGTCATGGTGTCCGGGGGCAGGTCGCTGGGGGTCCGGTGATAGGTCGCTGGGGGTCCGGTCATGGTGTCCGGGGGCAGGTCGCTGGGGGTCCGGTCATGGTGTCCGGGGGCAGGTAGCTGGGGGTCCGGTCATGGTGTCCGGGGGCAGGTCGCTGGGGGTCCGGTCATGGTGTCCGGGGGCAGGTCGCTGGGGGTCCGGTCATGGTGTCCGGGGGCAGGTCGCTGGGGGTCCGGTCATGGTGTCCGGGGGCAGGTCGCTGGGGGTCCGGTCATGGTGTCCGGGGGCAGGTCGCTGGGGGTCCGGTCATGGTGTCCGGGGGCAGGTCGCTGGGGGTCCGGTCATGGTGTCCGGGGGCAGGTCGCTGGGGGTCCGGTGATAGGTCGCTGGGGGTCCGGTCATGGTGTCCGGGGGCAGGTCGCTGGGGGTCCGGTCATGGTGTCCGGGGGCAGGTAGCTGGGGGTCCGGTCATGGTGTCCGGGGGCAGGTCGCTGGGGGTCCGGTCATGGTGTCCGGGGGCAGGTCGCTGGGGGTCCGGTCATGGTGTCCGGGGGCAGGTCGCTGGGGGTCCGGTCATGGTGTCCGGGGGCAGGTCGCTGGGGGTCCGGTCATGGTGTCCGGGGGCAGGTCGCTGGGGGTCCGGGGGCAGGTCGCTGGGGGTCCGGTCATGGTGTCCGGGGGCAGGTCGCTGAGGGTCCGGTGATAGGTCTCAGGCTCCGGTCCCACAGTCCCAGCACATGCCGCAGGGCCGGTCACTGTAGGGTGCGGGACGTCTCTGTCGCCTCCATGGGGCGCTCTCCTCGCACATTGCCGGTACTCGGGGCCGCCTTGTATTTCGGCCGTTACGTCACGTCCAGGACTCTCGTGGCGTCACACGTGTCTCGTTACGTCATGGTGTCTTGGGGGCGGGACCGGCCGTCACGTCAGCGGCAGAGCGGCGGCACCGTTACCGTCCGGGAGGTCGCGGTGATCGGCGGACGTGATCCGGTACCTGGGCTATTGCACTCCGGGACATGCCGAGCGGTAATCACATCTCCAGCCACCGAGCGATTACCGGATATCCGCCCACATCGCGCCTGACGTCACTCACCGCCGGACATCCGCTCGGCCACACCTGACGTCATTATTACTGTTATTTTTTTCGGATTTTGACCGTGAGTGACGTCACCTAGTCACCACACAGCGCCCTCATCACGTGGGCGGGCGTGTACGAGGCCGTGGCGCAGGCTGACTACGGAACGCCGAATCGGACATCTTAAACCCCACCCCCTATCATCGGAATGGCTGACAGTGGTCACGTGATTCCAGCCGAGAGCGTACTGCATGCCGGGACATGTAGTTCTATTGTTTCTAACCAAGTTTAGACATAATTGGCCTGAACAATTAGCGATATTTCGTGGTGTATAATATTTCGCTGTGCTACCGCATGTAACGGGGGACGGATATAGCATGTGTGTACGGACGTACCTGTACAGCCAATCAGCGCTCAGCATTCATTTTCCATCCTGCCCCGGAAGATTTATGAAAAATTGTGTTTCAGCAACCAACCACAGTGCCGCTTTCATTGCACCAGAGCAGTTTGGAAAATGGAAGCTGATCCCTGGTTGGCTGCTCTGGTAAAATGAAAGCTGATCCCTGGTTGGCTGCTGTGGTAAAATGAAAGCTGATCCCTGGTTGGCTGCTGTGGTAAAATGAAAGCTGATCCCTGGTTGGCTGCTGTGGTAAAATGAAAGCTGATCCCTGGTTGGCTGCTGTGGTAAAATGAAAGCTGAGCTCTGGTTGCTAAGGGTAACTGCCAGTTTTGGTGGACTCTCATTTCTGTGGAGCTCTGGCCGCAGGGTTGGAGTAATGGCAGTAAATATTCAGATATTAATTACGTGAAACTTTTTTTTTTCGCTGCCATTTTTGTAAAATCTGCTGCGGTTCTGTAAACATACAAACATTTTGGCTAAAATTGTGACTGGAATGCTCCCAGTTCCCGCTTACGTCACCTTTAAGTCAACGAAGAGACTAAGAAAAGTCCTGTAACTGCAGCAATAATCGGGGAGAAATCCTTCACTTTCTGGCACAATTACAGGGATGGCGATAATATAAACCCGTTGTGTTTGGTGTCGCCGTCATCGCCCCGACCCGCGACCTCACCACAGAATGAACCATAACGAGGCCCAAAAACCAGGAGAAATGGTGACTTTCCCCCCGATTTTCAGTCCATGGTAAAGTGAACGGCGTCCTGCAGAACAGCAGACCTCATAGCGGAGAGATCCACGAGTGCTGGCCCATGGAGGGAAGGTGAGATAAAAGGAAACGAGTCCATGAGGGGTTAATGGGATGGTGGCGGTGTGTGCGGAGCGCCCCCCGCCTGCTGCACCCCGTGTATCCCCTGTATGACCGCTATAAGAGCGCGGCGTCTCCGCTGTCAGTGCTGTCAGTGCCCACGCTGCGTTTTTTAAGCGTTTCCGCTGTTTTTCCGCTGTGGAAACTCTTAAAAAACTCTTAACAAAACGCTTCCCATTAATTTGAATTGCATCCCGCCATTGCTGTGCCCGTGCTGCGTATATTTCCGCAGCGGAATCGCACGGTCATTAATTTTGTGGAATCGCGCCGAATCCTCCGCCATAGATATTGTATTGGAAAAAACACATGAAAAACGCGTCAAAATCCGCATGCGTTTTCCTTGGTAAGGGAGTGACGGTTTTGATGCAGAAAAATCTGCTTCTATTCTGCAACGTGGGCACATAGCGTCACTTGTACATCGCCCGGCCACAATGATAACAGATGAGAGGTAACATGATGTAATGGACATACCTGCAGCGGAGCCATGGTCGGTGTCCGCACTGAGGTCCGGCCGGGTACTGAGCTGTCAGACTAGTCCTGGTCCTGTACATACAGCCGGTACATGCCTGCACATGTCTGCAAGATGGAAACTCCCTGCAATCACTGTCAGCACCGACACCCCGAGCTGCAACTGATGGCATACTCTGCACTGTATCTAATCTATCCTGTGTGATACTGACTGCTGAGCCGTGTATCTAATCCTATCCTGTGTGATACTGACTGCTGAGCCGTGTATCTAATCTATCCTGTGTGATACTGACTGCTGAGCCGTGTATCTAATCCTATCCTGTGTGATACTGACTGCTGAGCCGTGTATCTAATCCTCTCCTGTGTGATACTGTCTGCTGAGCCGTGTATCTAATCCTCTCCTGTGTGATACTGTCTGCTGAGCCGTGTATCTAATCCTCTCCTGTGTGATACTGTCTGCTGAGCTGTGTATCTAATCCTCTCCTGTGTGATACTGACTGCTGAGCCGTGTATCTAATCCTCTCCTGTGTGATACTGACTGCTGAGCCGTGTATCTAATCCTCTCCTGTGTGATACTGTCTGCTGAGCTGTGTATCTAATCCTCTCCTGTGTGATACTGACTGCTGAGCCGTGTATCTAATCCTATCCTGTGTGATACTGACTGCTGAGCTATGTATCTAATCCTCTCCTGTGTGATACTGTCTGCTGAGCTGTGTATCTAATCCTCTCCTGTGTGATACTGACTGCTGAGCCGTGTATCTAATCCTCTCCTGTGTGATACTGTCTGCTGAGCTGTGTATCTAATCCTCTCCTGTGTGATACTGACTGCTGAGCTGTGTATCTAATCCTCTCCTGTGTGATACTGTCTGCTGAGCCGTGTATCTAATCCTATCCTGTGTGATACTGTCTGCTGAGCTGTGTATCTAATCCTATCCTGTGTGATACTGACTGCTCAGCTGTGTATCTAATCCTCTCCTGTGTCATACTGTCTGCTGAGCTGTGTATCTAATCCTCTCCTGTGTGATACTGTCTGCTGAGCTGTGTATCTAATCCTCTCCTGTGTGATACTGACTGCTGAGCTGTGTATCTAATCCTATCCTGTGTGATACTGACTGCTGAGCTGTGTATCTAATCCTATCCTGTGTGATACTGCCTGCTGAGCTGTGTATCTAATCCTATCCTGTGTGCTCCTGTCTGCTGAGCCATGTATCTAATCCTATCCTGTGTGATACTTTCTGCTGAGCAGTGTATCTAATCCTATCCTGTGTGATACTGCCTGCTGAGCTGTGTATCTAATCCTATCCTGTGTGCTCCTGTCTGCTGAGCTGTGTATCTAATCCTCTCCTGTGTGATACTGACTGCTGAGCCGTGTATCTAATCCTCTCCTGTGTGATACTGTCTGCTGAGCTGTGTATCTAATCCTCTCCTGTGTGATACTGACTGCTGAGCTGTGTATCTAATCCTCTCCTGTGTGATACTGACTGCTGAGCTGTGTATCTAATCCTCTCCTGTGTCATACTGTCTGCTGAGCTGTGTATCTAATCCTCTCCTGTGTGATACTGTCTGCTGAGCCGTGTATCTAATCCTATCCTGTGTGATACTGACTGCTGAGCTGTGTATCTAATCCTATCCTGTGTGATACTGACTGCTGAGCTGTATCTAATCCTCTCCTGTGTGATACTGACTGCTGAGCTGTGTATCTAATCCTATCCTGTGTGCTCCTGTCTGCTGAGCTGTGTATCTAATCCTCTCCTGTGTGATACTGACTGCTGAGCCGTGTATCTAATCCTCTCCTGTGTGATACTGACTGCTGAGCTGTGTATCTAATACTATGTGATACTGACTGCTGAGCCGTGTATCTGATCCTGTAAGATGTATCACCCCGCACACAGTACAAGTCCAGACACTGGTGAGGAGGGAATGTGCTTGTATTTGTCGTTATCACGCTCGGGGTCTCACTCCAAATTACTGGGGAGAATGCAAAGATGGAGATCAGAGAGAGGAGACAGAGGAGACGGCCTCTTACTAGTGATGAGCTGGGATAAGGTCTCTGATCGCTGACACTTCCATCTTTGCATCTCCCCAGTATTTTGGAGTGAATTTCTCTTCGGCCGGTTTCACACGTCAGTGCCTCTGGTACGTGTAGTGACAGCTTTCTCATGCAGCGGAGACACTGACACATGTAGACCGTTCAAATGAATGGGTCTATGCAGATGTCAGCGTGTTTTCACGGACCGTGTGTCCATGTGCAAAACACGCAGACATGTCCGTAATTACCCAGACAATATGGCCCGCCAAACATCCCGCACACGGAGAACAGTGTACATCGTCCTCAGTGCGCACAGACGGACGCCGGAGAAGCAGCGCTACTGTGAACAGCTGTTCCCCTACGTGTGGTGCTGAGCCTGGCTTTCATTCATTGTCCCCTGCTCTGCCTGCGAGCAGCGAGAGCAGGGGAGAATGAATGAAAAACCCGACGTGGGGTCCCCCCTATATTTTACAACCAACCCAGAAAAACTCACAGGTACGAGCTGCTATTCTCAGGCTGGTAAGGGGCCATGGATATGGGCCCCCCAGCCTAAAAAGCAGCCCGTAGCTGCGCAGAAAAGGCGCATCTATTAGATGCGCCAGTTCTGGAGCTTTGCCTGGTTCTTCCCACTGCCCTGTAGTGGTGGCAAGTGGGGTAATGAGGGGTTAATGTCACCTTCCTATTGTAAGTAAAGGAGAGTTGTCAATAAGACACCTATCCACTACTAATCCTACAGGTGCTAAAGGGTTAATCAAACACCACACAGTTATTAGAAAAAAGCCTTTTAATGAAATAAAACAATATACACATTTTTTTCCATCTTTATTAGTCTGCCATTCCAAGCGAAGCCCTCGATCTCCTGGAAAAAATGACAAAAAAATAAACCAACAATATCCCATACCTGTCCACGTCGGGTTTTTCATTCATTCTCCCCTGGTCTCGCCGCTCGCAGGCAGAGCAGGGGACAATGAATGAAAGCCAGGCTCAGCACCACACACGGGGGAACAGCGGCTTACAGTAGCGCTGCTTCCCCGGCGGCCGTCCGTGTGGTCCTGATGTGGCACATGGATGTATCACACGGATGTATCACACGGATCTCTCCGGTACCATGTTTACCGGTACCGGAAATATGAGGATATGTGAAACCGGCCTAAGTGACTTTTTGATTTTCAACTTTTTTCAAGTTTAGTTTCTGCTCTTCACCTCATTGCGGCTCTTCCAGTTTTATAAACATAAATCACAACTTTTTTTAGAAGTTGCAAAATATGGCGCAGCTTTGCTCCAAGCCCCTACCCCCTGAGTGATCCTATGTATACTGGGGGGAAAGTTGCATTTTTAATACATTTTGCAAAACAGGCAACTTTTTGCTCTAAGTCAGGGGTGGGGAATCTTCTTTCTGCCAAGGGTCATTTGTATATTTATAGCATCCTTGGGGGGCCGTACAAACTCCGCCTACAACGTGCATCCTGGCTCTGGCGCTGGTGTCAGGACGTAATCTTTCATTGCATGCCCTTCAGTGATCAGCAGTGAACACTGTGTGTGCGCTAACAGAGCAAGAAGAAACTAATGAGCTGGTTGTAATTAAAATACAGCTTCCTGTCCAAGAATGCGGTCCCTGAGAATCTGCTCGGGGGCCTGATAAAAGGTCATTGAGGGCCGTAAATGGCCCTGGGGCCTGAGGTTCCCCACCCCTGCTCTAAAGAGTCGCAAAAAATGGTGAAAGTCAGAAAGAAAAATACAATTTTGGGGGTTTGTGCAAAATTCATGAATCTCGTGCGCCATTTAAAAAAAAAAAAATCATCACAAATTAGAAAAGTGACATAAAAAACTCCACAAATGATGAATCTGACCTTTCATATCTATCTACAAACAGAATTCCACAAAAGTTGGGCCTCTGTAAAATGTATAGAAAACAAGAAATGATTGGAAATCTCATATCGCCATTTTTTATCACACAGAACAAAGAACAGATCAGAAGTTGAACGTTGGACATTTTTACATTTTATTTAAAAAAATTAAGAAATTTAGAAATTAATCGCAGCGACAAATGTCATTTGCTCTCGGACCATGTCCCCTCATTGTGCCTGGGCCTTGTCCCCCTATTGTGCCCAAGCCATGTCCCTCCGTTGTGCCCAGGCAGTGTCCCTCCTATGAGCATTGGCTGTGTCACCCATTGTGTCTGTTCCGTGCCCACCCACTGTACCCGGGCCATGCCCACCCATTGTGTCCGTGCCATGCCCGCCCATTGTGTCCGTGCCATGCCCACCCATTGTACCCAGGCCATGCCCACCCATTGTGTCCGTGCCATGCCCACCCATTGTGTCTGTGCCATGCCCACCCATTGTACCCAGGCCGTGTCCACCCATTGTACCCGGGCCATGCCCACCCATTCTACCCAGACCGTGTCCACCCATTGTACTCGGGCCATGCCCACCCATTGTACCCAGGCCGTGCCCACCCATTGTACCCGGACTGTGTCCACCCATTGTGCCTGGGCCATGTCCATCATTGTGCCCGGACCGTGTCCACCCATTGTACCCGGGCCATGCCCACCCATTGTGTCCGTGCCATGCCCACCCATTGTACCCGGGCCATGCTCACCCATTGTACTTGGGCCATGCCCACCCATTGTACCCAGATCGTGTCCACCCATTGTACCCAGACTGTGTCCACCCATTGTGCCTGGGCCATGTCCATCATTGTGCCCAGGCCATCTCCACCCATTGTGCAGCATCTCCTCTTCTTCTTACATCAGTCTGTAAAGTTCAAAGAAGGGAGGACACATTTTCTGGAGTTTTGGGAGAGGAACATTGTCCCATTCTCGTCTGATGTTGGATTCTCATTGCTCCACAGTTCGGGGTCTTTGGCAGATTTTTCATTTCATAATGCAGGAAATGTTTTCTGTTGGAGAAAGGTCCGGACTGCAGGCAACCGGTCCATCCCACTGACTTTTCTTAAGTGGAGCCTTGCTGGTGCTGCTGTGATGCAGTATGTAGCTTACCATTGTCTTGCTGAAATATACAAGATTTCCCCCCAAATAGATGTTGTCTGGATGGAGAAGATATTATTCTATCACCTCTATATAACACACAATATTGATGGTGCCTCTCATTTGTGCACTGCCCCTGCCATAGGCACTAATGCCCCCATACATCAGAGATAACAAGCTTGGCGGTCTCTCCCCTCAATAACAAGATAAATGGTCCTTCTCCTCGATAACAAGCTGGATGGTGCCTGCTCTCAATAAAAAGCTGGATGGTCCCTCTCCTCGATAACAAGCTGGATGGTCCCTCTCCACGATAACAAGCTGGATGGCCTCTCTTCTCGATAACAAGCTATCTGAACCCTCTCCTCGATAAGCTGGATGTTCCCTGTCCTCGTTAACAATCTCGATGGACCCTCTACTTGATAACAAGATGGATGGTCCTCTCCTCGATAACAAGCTGCATAGCTTCAGTCCTCAATAACAAACTGGATGGCCTCTCTCCTCTATAACAAGCTGGATGGTCCCTCTCCTCGATTACAAGATGGATGGCCTCTCTTCTCTATAACTGTCACGGGGGTACTGGGTAGACCACAGCTGATTACCCGGGCCCCTGCAATATCCCTCAGACTAGGGAAACCCTGTCTGTCCCTCTCCCAGAGTTTACACTGAAGGTGTGCATGTCTGGGCCGCCAGGCCTGACCCTGACTCCTGTTTCAGTACTAAGCTGAAACCTCCACCCGCCACCCAGTGATAAAACCTCACACCAACCCCTACAGAAAGCACAGACAGGGAAAACTAAAAACGCACCACGCCGCAGACACACAGGAAAACACTATAATGTGCACAGGGCAAAACAAATACAAATATAGGAAGGAGAAATATGACAAAGGAAAATACACCACCAGATACGATATTTCCTCTCCTAGCTCACCACTCCAGACCGAGATCACCAGGCACAAGACACAAGCTATAATCGGCGACGCCCAAAGTTCAGCAGAACTATTTAAAGGCAGTGGGCGAGACCCAGCCTCCAATCCGAGTACCAGCTAGATTAACCCCCGAACAACCTAGATGAAATCTGGCCGGCGCCACTGAGCGCATAGTGGACAAATGCGGAACTACCGCTGTCTGTCGGACGCCCTAGTGTGAATAGCGTCCGACATGACAATAACAAGCTGGATGGTCCCTGTCCTCGATAACAAGCTGGATGTTACCTGTCCTTGATAATAATCTCGATGGACCCTCTACTTGATAATAAGCTGGGTGGTCTCTCTTCTCTATAACAAGCTGGATGGTCCCTGTCCTCGATTACAAGCTGGATCTTCCCTGTCCTCAATAATAATCTCGATGGACCCTCTACTTGATAACAAGCTGGGTGGTCTCTCTCCTCGATAACAAGCTGGATGGCTTCAATCCTCAATAACAAACTGGATGGCCCCTCTCCTCAATAACAAACTGGATGGTCCCTCTCCTCGATTACAAGATGGATGGCTTCTCTATAACAAGCTGGATGTTCCCTGTCCTCGATAATAATCTCGATGGACCCTCTACTTGATAACAAGCTGGGTGGTCTCTCTCCTCGATAACAAGCTGGATGGCTTCAGTCCTCAATAACAATCTGGATGGCCCCTCTCCTCGATTACAAGATGGATGGCCCTTTTTCTCTATAGCAAGCTGGATGGTCCCTGTCCTTGATAACAAGCTGGATGGTCCCTGTCCTTGATAATAATATCGATGGACCCTCTACTTGATAATAAGCTGGGTGGTCTCTCTTCTCTATAACAAGCTGGATGGTCCCTGTCCTTGATAACAAGCTGGATCTTCCCTGTCCTCAATAATAATCTCGATGGACCCTCTACTTGATAACAAGCTGGGTGGTCTCTCTCCTCGATAACAAGCTGGATGGCTTCAATCCTCAATAACAAACTGGATGGCCCCTCTCCTCAATAACAAACTGGATGGTCCCTCTCCTCGATTACAAGATGGATGGCCTCTCTATAACAAGCTGGATGTTCCCTGTCCTCGATAATAATCTCGATGGACCCTCTACTTGATAACAAGCTGGGTGGTCTCTCTCCTCGATAACAAGCTGGATGGCTTCAGTCCTCAATAACAAACTGGATGGCCCCTCTCCTCGATTACAAGATGGATGGCCCTTTTTCTCTATAACAAGCTGGATGGTCCCTGTCCTCGATAACAAGCTGGGTAGTTCCTCTTCTCCTCCTGAGTCTGTAGGACACTGCATCTGGGGTTTCCATAAAGAATTTCACATTTGGATTAATCCGACCTCAGATCAGTTTTCTATTTTGCCTCTGTTACATGTGCACTATATGGGGGTTCTTGTTCACCCATCACACAGCACTGTAATTTCTGCTCTGTTATATTCCTACATAGTAATGTGATTTCTTGGGCACCTGCTGTAAAGCGGTCATTCTTAGTACGGCTGTTTGCACTCTGTTCGGCATTATTTGGGTACAGATATGCACAGTTGTGTGTAGTGTTCAGACAGCAGAGGTTTTGGGGTATGTATGATGGTTTGCGCTGGAGAATAGCACATGTGATTCTATGCACCTGATGCATTCCCATTTCATGTACTTGGTGTCATAGTGTAAAATTCCCTGCAGCCACTAGATGTCCCCGCAGCCTCATCCCAGACAGCGCGGCCCAGTGTTGGCTTCTGTACATGGAGTGATGATAGTCGTTTTACTTATTATTTCATAAATCAGTAACACAAGAGATAATAATAAACTATGTAATATATCTTATCAGAGAAACCTGCTTCTTTCTTCTCCAGGACTGATCATTTACTCTCAACTCACGGTAAAACCAGTATTCAGTGAAGACGTTCCCGTTATGGAGGAGATGGCAGTTAGTGCTTTTAAAATTGTATGGAGGAGGGAGGAACTAGAGGCGACACAGACATGGAGGTTCTCCTGAAACCGTTACAATTCTCCATAGAACTATATGGGCACCAACTATCGCATCCTATCTCAATGATGGGGAGATCTGTCTGCACTGAGTACAGAACTGAGAGATGACCGATCAGTCCAGGAGGGGAAGGAAGCCGATTTCTCAGATAACACATATCACACATTCTCATTTTCATGTGCACTATTCATTTCTGGAAAAAAAACCTGTTGGTTGAATGTCTGACATAAAACGCTACGGCCCTAAAGGCTGAACTGGGGAAATCTCAGCGCCCCCCTCACTGGTGACCTGCAGGTGATGGCTCTTTATCATGGGACCGTTCCTTGGAGACCCGAGTTTTGTCGGCCCTGGCCGAAGGTTTGGATCAACTTGTGTTTTTCCACTATTCACATGATGAACCAAGTTACCAGGTCCCCCGATAACATCACCTCGTGGGGCAGACCCCCTAATGTGTGGCACAGGGCAGTGCCTCTGCTTCAGCTCTCCCTTCTCCTCACCTCTCCTCTCTTCTACTCTCATCTCCTTTCCTCTGCTATATTCTCTTTTCCTTTCCTTTCTTCTCTTCTCCTCTACTTTCCTCTACTCTCCTTTTGTCTCCTCTCTTCTCCTTTCCTCACCTTTCCTTTCCTGTCTTCTCCTTTTCTTTCATATCTTCTCTCCTCACTTCTCCTTTCCTCTCCTCTTTTCTCCTTTCCTCTCTTAACTTTTACTCTATACTCATCTCTTCTCCTGTCCTCTCCTCTCTTCTGCTTTCCTCTTGTCTTTTCTCCTTTCCCCTCCTCTCCTTTCTTATTTTCTATCCTCTCTTCTTTCCTCCTCTCCTTTTCTCTTTTCGCTTCTCCTCTCCTCACTTTTCCTTTCTTCTCCTCTCTTCTCTTCAACTCTCCTGTCTTCTCATCTCATTTCCTCTCTTCTTTTCACCTCTCATTTCCTCTCTTCTCCTTTCCTCTCTTTTCTCCCCTTTTCTCTCCCCTCTCTCTAGTGTTTTCTGTGTTACACTAGATAGATTTGATGTGGACTGAGGAGATTTCTGAACATTTCCAGAGATCCTGCAGGATGATGAAGGAGAAGGACAGGCTGTCAGAGTAAGCAATCTCTATTAAAAATCCCCTCCGTTTTGTGTATGCAGCTCTGCTGCGTATCTATGTGATTTCATCATAACAGAAGCAGGTGGCAGATGAACATGTCCTGCTCCCATTGACAGAGTGAGCGACCACCATGATTGTGACTTCCCGCCGCATCCCCAAGGAAACGTCAATCTGAAGTGAAAACCCTGCAGTTTTATATATGGCATCTTCTTATTGAAGCAACTGGAAGGCAAAGATGCACAAAATTGGGGCTAATGTTTTGCTGCAAATCACACGATCAGTATCTGCAATAACTGCTGCCCACGTGTAATTTACTGAAAACCATACCCAAAACCTCAGGATCCATTATGTATAATCATAGTAATAATAATGTCATTACCTGAGAGAAGATAATGATAGATAGCCAGTGCTGATGTGCCGTACTGAGTGGGGGATAGGTCCCAATGGTCCCAGTAATCAACGGTGCCTCCCTCACACCTGACGGACGCTAGTTTCGCTGCTCGCTTCTACGGGGGCGTGTGGTGTGTTATACAGAGGCCGGATACAGAGGCCACAAAAAATGTGTCTGTTCCTAGTGTTATACAGTAGGGGACCTGACTTTAAAATAGTTTGCAGCATCTAGTGTGCTATAGAGGCCTGATCCAAAGGCCACAAAAAATGATTATGTTCCTAGTGTAATAAAGTAGGGGATGCAACTTTAAAATAGTTTGCAGCATCTAATGTGTTTGACTCCTTGAAAAAGCCACGGTGGTGAAACGTACGTTGGAGCTGTAATCCCTGGGAGCCACGGATCACTTCTATACTGGTACTTACATCCTCTACATACCACTTATGCACTTTGTTCAGTCTTGATAGACTGCCTACAAGATTTGCAGCTTATGCAGATATTCCTTTGGAGGTTATTCATTTAGCTAGTTATATTTGTATATACTATGTGATCTGTGCCCTTTATGATGTATTCACTTTTTGTACTATGATATGTACTGTGATGTTTGCTGTCAGTTTCTCCTTGTTTTTAATAATCATATTTAATAAAATTATTTTAAAGTATCTGATACTTTGATTCAATATTCACTTTTGAGTAGGTTTTTAGATTTTTATAGTGAATATTACTTATCTATTTGGTAGAGTTTTATCTCACTGAGTGGTCCGCATTACGGACCACGTGCAGCTGGATTCCCGTCACTGATACATGTACAGGTTTACTTGAAAAAGGCTAAATTAGCCGAAACGTTGAAATAATTACCTGTGAAGTGATGAATATTATTGAAAGAATATTGTCATTTTTCTTCTACGTATGCGATGTTTATAGACAGAAAATGTCATTGAAACGTCATTGGAATTCCTAATAAATTCATGACTGAACTATCTTTACTTATATTGTGTGCTGGAGTCAATTTTTTGATGGTTCTATTTTTTCTCCTAAGCACCAAACCAGTGTGGTGAGCACCCCACTTTCTATATATTTACAACTGTGCCTCTGACCGCAGCTTCTGCGGGTCTGCAGCTCGCAGGGGTGGCAAGGGTTGTCTAGCCTGGGCCTTTTTTGACACTGCAAAGGATGAGCCAACTCAAGAAAATCTGCCAAAACTGAGTTGAGTTAAAAAGTGCAATAATTTGACTACCACATGTATGAACCTTCACATGCGCAATCAACATGCTTTACTGTGGGAATCCCACTGCACAAAAATGCGGACCTCAACAACCATCAGCCACCCCATCAATCGCAATTGCTGCTTCTTCCTCCTCCCTTTACCGTGCCAACTATTGAAAAGCAGGTCACATAAAAGATTGTTTCCTCCTAAGCATGACAAAGCTAAGAGGTTGAACTCCACCATCTCCAATCTGTTGGTCACAAAAATGCTGCCTTTCCGCCTGGTAGATACAGATGGTTTCCAAAAGCTGATGGCCGTCGCAGTCCCCCTGTACCCATTACCCAGTCGCCATTACTTTTCTAAGAAAGCTGTGCCTGCGCTACACCAGCATGTCGCAGGCAACTTCACCTGTTTCTTGACAAAATCTCTGTCTGCCAGGGTGCATTTCACCACAAACATTTGGACGAGTAAGCATGGCCAAGGGCGTTACATCTCGCTGACTGGGCACTGGGTGACTCTGGTGGCTGTGGGGACAGATGCTGCTCTACAAGTCTTGGAGTCCCCAAGACTTTGAGAACAAACCTCTACATTTAACACTTCCTCCACTGCTTGTGCCTCCTCAATCTCCTCTAGGGCCTCCACTTGCGCCCTCAACCTCTGCCTTAATGAGACACGTTCCAACAGTGCAGTGCGTATCCCCACCACCTCTGTACTGCACAGCCAGGGCTCACTGCAATCAGGCAGTATTAAAATGTATATGCCTTGGAGATCGCAGTCATACAGCTGAAAAGTTGTGGACAGCTCTCCAGGCTGAGTTTGATCAATGGCTGTCTTTGCAGAACCTGGAACCAGGGAAGACTGTGTCCGATAACGGTGTGAACCTTCTGGTGGCCCCACAGCGAGGTAAGCTCACACACGTGCCTTGCATGGCTCACATCTTCATCCTGGGGGTACAGCGTTTTCTCCTCCACTATCCTGGCCTGGGTGAGCTGCTCAAGAAAGCGCGTAAGCTGTGCGCTCATTTCTGCCATTCTCACCCCTCTGGTCACCGACTTGCATTGATACAGAGGTCTTTGTCCATGCCAGTTATCAGGTTGATAAGCGATGTGCCAACATGGTGGAATTCCACTCTGCACATTGTGCAGCGACTGTGGCAGTAGCAACGAGCCCTGACGCAGTTTGTCATGTCATATAGCCTGGGCCAACGCAGTACGGCGGTGGTGCATATCACCTTTACAGAGTGCGCACTGATTAAGGACCTCTGCACACTTCTACACATTTTCAAAATGGCTACTAAGATGGTTAGCGCCGATGACGCCATCATCAGCACCACTATTCTGGTTATCAATATTCTGGAGCCACTTTGTATAGCCTGCGGGAGGAGATGGTGGTCCCAGAAGAAGAGGAGAAAGCAGAGGAAGGAATAACATTGTTTCTAAGTTCCAGACTGTCGTTACACAGGCGGGTGCCAAGGGAGGGTGGCAGATATGAGGAACAAATGGAGGCGGAAGAGGTGTTGGGTGAGCAACTGGCAGATGAAGAGGATAATCCTCCCCTCTCTGTTTGTGGTTGGCGGGAGGGAATGCAGTAAACAAGCTCCATTGGTACCCAGCCACCAACACAGCATGGGCTCGGACCTCATGGTAGAGCTCGATATATGAGTGACTTCTTGCTGCATTATCTGCAACATGATCCCCGTATCGTTATGATTAGGTATACTGCCTAATACTGGGTTGCCACTCTGTTAGATCCACATTATAAAACCACATTTTTCCAGATGCTTCCCACCCTAGAAAGGGACCCAAGAATGCTGGAGTATCGAAACACGCTTTTACACAACTTTAAGAGAGGTTTTTCCCAAGACAACACAGTTCACATCACAGCTCTAGACTTCCAACCTGCGGCATGACAATTCATCAACGCCAAAACACCAGCAGCAGCAGCATGGATCTCCAAGGACTTTTGCACCCCAATCGCAGACTGTACAGACTAAGTGATATTACAGTTTTTTAGTGTGAGGAAGTGGAAGACGTGTCAGTCCCAGTTATACTATTTCTCTTCTCGTGACAGTTATTCCACTTTGGTGGTCTCAGGCCCTCATTTTTTAAAACGCGAACACTCCAGGTTGGGTGTGCATCTGCTGGACTGGCTGTAGTGGAAGACATATCGGTCCCAATTATACTAATTCTACTGTGGTGAAATTGATGCCACAATATTGATGGAAACGTGAACACTCCTGATTGGGCCTCCCTCATGTGTGGCACCCCAGGAGCCCGGTTGCCACAATGGCATTGCCTTCCTCACAGGGGGTGGGTGATGTCATACCTGGAGGTAAGGAGGAATCCCCTTGGCAGGTAGTACAAACATGCAGCACCTACCTGACTCCAGGCCAGAAGGGGGAGCTCTAAACCCGGTTTCAGGGGAGCTTCCCTATAAGTTCTGGTCTGAAGGCGGGGTTAGAGAGTTTAGTATGAGACACTGAAGGGAAAGGAAGCAAGTGAGGAGAGAAACTGGGAATGGAGCTATAACTGAGCTCTTCAAAGGATTAACCCCTTCATGACCCCAGCTTTTTTCGGTTTTGCGTTTTCGTTTTTCGCTCCCCTCCTTCCCAGAGCCATAACTTTTTTATTTTTCCATCAATATGGCCATATGAGGGCTCATTTTTTGCGGGACGAGTTGTACTTTTGAATGACATCATTGGTTTTACCATGTCGTGTACTAGAAAATGGGAAAAAAAGTGCAATCCCACACTGGTATTTTGTTTGGCTTTTTTGCTAGGTTCACTAAATGCTAAACCTGACCTGCCATTATGATTCTCCAGGTCATTACGAGTTCATAGACACTAAACATGTCTAGGTTCTCTTTTATCTAAGTGGTGAAAAAAAATTCCAAACTTTGCTAAAAAAAAAAAAAAAGATAAATTTTCCGATACCCGTAGCGTCTCCATTTTTCATGATCTGGGGTCGTTTAGGGCTTATTTTTTGTGCGCCGAGCTGATGTTTTTAATTATACCATTTTGGTGCAGATACGTTCTTTTGATCACCCGTTATTGCATTTTAATGCAATGTCGTGGCGGCCAAAATTTTTTTCTCACTACGCCGTTTAGCGATCAGGTTAATCCTTTTTTTATTGATAGATCGGGCGATTCTGAACGCGGCAATACCTGATGGCCGGTAGCGCTAGTTAAATGCCGCTGTTAGCGTTTGACAGTGGAATTTAACTAGTTAATAGCGACAGGTGGATCGCGATTACACCCCCCGCTATTGCGGGCACATGTCAGCTGTACAAAAAAGCTGACATGTCCCGGGCTTTGATGCGGGCTGACCGGGCCAATTTTTACAATTCTGACCACTGTCCCTTTATGAGGTTATAACTCTGGAACGCTTCAACAGATCCTGATGATTCTGACATTGTTTTCTCATTACATATTGTACTTCATGATAGTGGTAAAATTTCTTTGATATTACCTGCGTTTACTTGTGAAAAAAATGGAAATTTGGTGAACATTTTGAAAATCTCGCAATTTTCCAACTTTGAATTTTTATGCCCTTAAATCACAGTGATATGTCACTCTAAATACTTAAGTAACATTTCCCACATGTCTACTTTACATCAGCACAATTTTGGAACCAACATTTTTTTTTGTTAGGGAATTATAAGGGTTAAAAGTTGACCAGCAATTTCTCATTTTTACAACACCTTTTTTTTTAGGGACCACATCTCATTTGAAGTCACTTTGAGGGGTCTATATGATAGAAAATACCCAAGTGTGACACCATTCTAAAAACTGCACCCCTCAAGGTGCTCAAAACCACATTCAAGAAGTTTATTAACCCTTCAGGTGTTTCACAGGAATTTTTGGAATGTTTAAAAAAAAAAAGAACATTTAACCTTTTTTCACAAAAAATTTACTTCAGCTCCAATTTGTTTTATTTTACCAAGGGTAACAGGAAAAACTGGACCCCAAACATTGTTGTGCAATTTGTTCTGAATACGCTGATACCTCATATGTGGGGGTAAACCACTGTTTGGGCGCATGGCAGAGCTCGGAAGGGAAGGAGCGCCGTTTGACTTTTCAATGCAAAATTGACTGGAATTGAGATTGGACACCATGTCGCGTTTGGAGAGCCCCCGATGTGCCTATACATTGAAACCCCCACAAGTGACACCATTTTGGAAAGTAGACCCCCTAAGGAACTTATCTAGATGTGTGGTGAGCAATTTGACCCACCAAGTGCTTCACAGAAGTTTATAATGTAGAACCGTAAAAATAAAAAAATCAAATTTTTTCACAAAAATGATCTTTTTGCCGCCAATTTTTTATTTTCTCAAGGGTAACAGGATAAATTGGACCCCAAAAGTTGTTGTGCAATTTGTTCTGAGTACACTGATACATGTGGGGGTAAATCACTGTTTGGGCGCATGGCAGAGCTCGGAAGGGAAGGAGCTCCGTTTGGAATGCAGACTTAGATGGATTGATCTGCAGGCGTCACAGACTGCAGAGACACGTGTGTCGTAAACAGTGCCTTCCCCCCTTCCCACCAATCCCGTAATGAAACCCAGACAAGCCTGGATGGGTTGAACAGGTCGGTTACAGTTTATTAATTTGATAAGCAGAGAAGGGCAATTACAAGTCATAACGGACTCATCGCTGAAGGCCCCGGCAGTGACCGCCAGGCGAGCAAGCCGATGAGCGGTTACAAACCTTTACCCCCTCTACACTACCGCTGTGACGTAACAAGAATTATTATTATAATTTTTTTTAATAAATGTTTTACCAACCGTAGCGCAATACATTCATGAGTATATAAGGGAGGGAGGGTGGGACAACCGCTTCCATTGTCAGCCGGGGAGAAAGAGGGAAGCACTGACCCCGGCACCTGAATTTAACCCCCGAGGGTGTGGCCGGATGCTCCTTCCTCTTTCTTCCCGTTGGTCAGTTGGGCGTCCCAATTATGGCGTCACCTGGGGAGTAGTGGGAGAGGGGAATTGGGCACTGCACAGGGTTTACTTATAGCTTTAACCGTATGTGCTCTGCAGTCAGAGGCACATTCCTTAATCAGTACTGTGCCTGCCATTGCGTTTGCAGAGACCCTGATATACCTAAACAGTAGAAACCCCCCACAAGTGACCCAATATTTGAAACTAGACCCTCAAGGAACTTATCTAGATGTGTTGTGAGAACTTTGAACCCCCAAGTGTTTCACTACAGTTTATAACGCAGAGCCATGAAAATAAAAAATCTTTTTTTTTCCACAAAAATTATTTTTTAGCCCCCAGTTTTGTATTTTCCCAAGGGTAACAGGAGAAATTGGACCCAAAAAGTTGGTTTCCAATTTGTCCTGAGTACGCTGATACCCCATATGTGGAGGGGAACCACTGTTTGGGCGAATGGCAGAGCTCAGAAGGGAAGGAGCACTGTTTGGAATGCAGACTTAGATGGATTGGTCTGCAGGCGTCACATTGCGTTTGCAGAGCCTCTGATGTACCTAAACAGTAAAAAAAAACCACAAGTGACCCCATATTGGAAACTAGACCCCCCAAGGAACTTATCTAGATGTGTTGTTGTGTTGTGAGAACTTTGAACCCCCAACTGTTTCACTACGCTGTATGGCGGCTTGTTTTTTGCGGGACAAGATGACGTTTTCAGCGGTACCATGGTTATTTATATCCGTCTTTTTGATCGCGTGTTATTCCACTTTTTGTTCGGCGGTATGATAATAAAGCATTTTTTACCTTGGTTTTTTTTTTACGATGTTCACTGAAGGGGTTAAGTAGTCGAACAGTTTTATAGGTCGGGTCGTTACGGACGCGGCGATACTAAATATGTGTACTTTTATGGCTTTTTTATTATTTAGATAAAGAAATGTATTTATTAGAACAATATAATTTTAAATTTATTTATTTAGGATTTTTTTTTTTACACATGATTTTTTTTTTTTTTACTTTTTTACTTTGCCCCAGGGTGGGACATCATGTTATAGTGTCATATCGCTGATCTGCACTTTGCACAGCACTGTGTCAGATCAGCGATCTGACAGGCAGTGCTCCAGGCTTGCCGGTGCCTGCTCTGAGCAGGCGCTTGCAGGAGGTAGGAGGTAGGAGACCCTCGGAACAACACAATCACATTGCGTTGTTCTGAGGGTCTCAGGGAAGCACGCCGTGAGCCCCCTCCCTGCGCGATGCTTCCCTGTGCCGCCAGAAGGCTGCGATCATGTTTGATCGCAGTGTGCCGGGGGTTAATCCATAACTGCAATGTAATAATCAGCTGACACCCGGCGGCGATCGGCCGCCCTCCCCTCGTGATCGTTATCCGAACAGAACATTGAAATATTCGCCCATCTCTACTGCTTATACACTATCCGGACTATCCTGCATTGCAAACTTTCATCAGGTTTTTCTCTCCGTCCACGTCAAGGGAGATTGTAAACTTTTTTATTATTTGTGTACCATGGACAAAGAAAAATGCAGATCTCTAGAGATGGACTTGTAACCTTGAGAATATTGATACTATTCAATAATTTCGGTTCTCAAGTCCTCACACCGTTCTCTTCTCCTCTTTCAGTTCTCCATGCTTAGTGTGACACACACAGACACAATGCAAAGATTGAGTCAACTTCTCCCCTTTTTATCTGGTTTCCGGTGTGATTTTTGTATTTCCCACACCTGTTACTTGCCACAGGTGAGTGTGGACAAGCATCACATGCTTGAAACAAAGTTGATTACCCACAATTTTGGAAAGTTGCCAACAATTTTCTCCAGCCCATTTTTAGGGGGGTTTTGTGTGAAATTATCTACAATTTGCCTTTCTGCTTTTTCTAATCTATATATATAATTGTCTAAGGGTTTAATTGTCTGTCTGTCCTGGAAATCCCGCGTCTCTGACGGGCACAGTCTCTGATTGGTCGAGGCCAGCCGGCCTCGACCAATCAGCGACGGGCATTGTCCTCCATTGCTGTCAAGTGCTGCCATGGTGTTGTCTAAGGGTCTAATTGTCTGTCTGTCTCGGAAATCCCGCCTTGCTGATTGGTCAAGGCCAGCCAGCCTCGACCAGTCAGCGACGGGCACAGTCTGCCGCGAATTCTGGAATCATCATTGTCCTCCACTGCTGTCAAGTGCCGCCATTGTGTAGGGTGTGTGCCTGCGTCTCCCTGTATGGGCGGCATCTCCCTGTGTTTCTATCTTAGAATGGGTCGTAAACGAAAATACGCCAATGAGGATGACAGAAAAGCAGCAGCAAGAAAACGACAACATCGGGAACAGGAGACACCACAACAAACTGCCGCCAGACAAGCCCAGGATGCGGAATGTTATGGACCTGGTAGTTAGGAGCACCTGGAATGACCTGATGGTTAAACTAGATGACAGGACAAGCTCTGGGAAGTGGGATCTCTGCTGACCGCAAACTCTAAACCTATCACACACACTAGAAATAGCCGTGGAGCGTACCTAACTCTCCCTAGATGCCTCTTCACAGCCTAAGAGCTAACTACCCCTAAAGATAGGAAATAAAGCCTTACTTTGCCTCAGAAAAATTCCCCAAAGGAAAAGGCAGCCCCCACAAATATTGACTGTGAGTTAAGAGGAAAGTCACAAACACAGGAAACAGATTTCAGCAAAGGAGGCCAGACTTACTAAATAGACTGAGGATAGGAAAGGGATCTATGCGGTCAGCACAAAACACTACAAAAGGCCACGCAGAGTGTGCAAAAAGACCCCAGCACCGACTCACGGTGTGGAGGTGCCACTCTGCACCCCAGAGCTTCCAGCTAGCAAGGCAATAACATGATAGCAAGCTGGACTAGAAAATAGCAAATACTAAGAAATATATTAGTACACAATGAACAACAAATGAGCTAGCAGGGACTTAGCTTTTGCTGGAGTAGACAGGTCATCAGAAAGATAAGAGAGAGATCTGAACCAGTACTGAAACATTGACAGCCGGCATGAAGTAACGATCTGAGTGGAGTTAAATAGGGAAGCCAGCCCAGCCGCAAACGAGGACAGCTGGGAAAGCAACCTCAAAGACCAGTAGTTCCACTCACAGCCACCAGAGGGAGTCCACGGACAGAACTCGCTGAAGTACCATTCATGACCACAGGAGGGAGTTCGAGAATGGAATTCACAACAGTACCCCCCGTTGAGGAGGGGTCACCGAACCCTCACCAGAGCCCCCAGGCCGATCAGGACGAGCCAAATGAAAGGCACGAACCAAATCGGCAGCATGGACATCGGAGGCAACAACCCAGGAATTATCCTCCTGACCATAGCTGTTGTGAATTCCGTTCTCGGGCTCCCTCCTGTGGTCATGAGTGGTACTTTGTGAGTTCGGTTCATGGGCTCCCTCTGGTGGCTTTGAGTGTTACGGCTGGTCTGTAGCTGGACTCCAGCTGCCTCGTTTCCTGCTAGGCTTGCTGCCTATTTAACTCCATCTGGACCTTTACTTGTTGCCTGCTGTCGTTGTATTCAGTACTGGTTCGGATCTCTCTGGGACTCCCCTTGTGACCTGTCTCCTCGTGGAGAAGCTAAGTTCATGCTAGTCTGTTTTTGACCACCCCCGGGTTAGCCCCCCCTTATTGAGAATTTGGGTAAAAAATGATTCCATTCGTTAGATCTTTGTTAGATCCGGTTTGATCAACCAAAATTAACGTTAGATCTCCCCTACAAAATTAGATATTTACGATCTATTTCAGGGGGGGCTAACCCGTAGCTAACCCCCCCTACTTTGAAATTTGCCGTTTTTTGGATGGATTCTAATAGATATTCGTTAGATCCGGTTTGATCAGCAAAAATTTACGTTAGATCTCCTTTCCTTCCCGAGATATTGGGGGTGTCAGGTGGGGGGTTAGCTACGGGTTAGCCCCCCCTACTTTGAAATTTGCCGTTTTTTGGATGGATTCTAATAGATATTCGTTAGATCCGGTTTGATCAGCAAAAATTAACGTTAGATCTCCTTTCCTTCCCGAGATATTGGGGGTGTCAGGTGGGGGGTTAGCTACGGGTTAGCCCCCCCTACTTTGAAATTTGCCGTTTTTTGGATGGATTCTAATAGATATTCGTTAGATCCGGTTTGATCAGCAAAAATTAACGTTAGATCTCCTTTCCTTCCCGAGATATTGGGGATGTCAGGTGGGGGGTTAGCTACGGGTTACCTGCCCCTACTTTGAAATTTGCCATTTTTTGGATGGATTCTAATAGATATTCGTTAGATCCGGTTTGATCAGCAAAAATTAACGTTAGATCTCCTTTCCTTCCCGAGATATTGGGGGCGTCAGGTGGGGGGTTAGCTACGGGTTAGCCCCCCCTACTTTGAAATTTGCCGTTTTTTGGATGGATTCTAATAGATATTCGTTAGATCCGGTTTGATCAGCAAAAATTAACGATAGATCTCCTTTCCTTCCCGAGATATTGGGGGCGTCAGGTGGGGGGTTAGCTACGGGTTAGCCCCCCCTACTTTGAAAGTTGCTGTTTTTTGGATGGATTCTAATAGATATTCGTTAGATCCGGTTTGATCAGCAAAAATTAACGTTAGATCTCCTTTCCTTCCCGAGATATTGGGGGCGTCAGGTGGGGGGTTAGCTACGGGTTAGCCCCCCCCTACTTTGAAAGTTGCCGTTTTTTGGATGGATTCTAATAGATATTCGTTAGATCCGGTTTGATCAGCAAAAATTAACGTTAGATCTCCTTTCCTTCCCGAGATATTGGGGGTGTCAGGTGGGGGGTTAGCTACGGGTTAGCCCCCCCTACTTTGAAATTTGCCATTTTTGAGATGGATTCTCATAGATATTCGTTAGATCCGGTTTGATCAGCAAAAATTAACTTTAGATCTCCTTTCCTTCCCGAGATATTGGGGTGTCAGGTGGGTGGTTAGCTACGGGTTAGCCCCCCCTACTTTGAAATTTGCCATTTTTTGGATGGATTCTCATAGATATTCGTTAGATCCGGTTTGATCAGCAAAAATTAACGTTAGATCTCCTTTCCTTCCCGAGATATTGGGGGCGTCAGGTGGGGGGTTAGCTACGGGTTAGCCCCCCCTACTTTGAAATTTGCCGTTTTTTGGATGGATTCTAATAGATATTCGTTAGATCCGGTTTGATCAGCAAAAATTAACGTTAGATCTCCTTTCCTTCCCGAGATATTGGGGGTGTCAGGTGGGGGTTTAGCTACGGGTTACCCCCCCCTACTTTGAAATTTGCCATTTTTTGGATGGATTCTAATAGATATTCGTTAGATCCGGTTTGATCAGCAAAAATTAACGTTAGATCGCCTTTCCTTCCCGAGATATTGGGGGCGTCAGGTGGGGGGTTAGCTACGGGTTAGCCCCCCCTACTTTGAAATTTGCCGTTTTTTGGATGGATTCTAATAGATATTCGTTAGATCCGGTTTGATCAGCAAAAATTAACGTTAGATCTCCTTTCCTTCCCGAGATATTGGGGGTGTCAGGTGGGGGGGTTAGCTACGGGTTAGGCCCCCCCTACTTTTAAATTTGCCGTTTTTTGGATGGATTCTCATAGATATTCGTTAGATCCGGTTTGATCAGCAAAAATTAATGTTAGACCTCCTTTCCTTCCCGAGATATTGGGGGTGTCAGGTGGGGGGTTAGCTACTGGTTAGCCCCCCCCCCCCCCACTTTGAAATTTGCTGTTTTTTGGATGGATTCTAATAGATATTCGTTAGATCCGGTTTGATCAGCAAAAATTAACGTTAGATCTCCTTTCCTTCCCGAGATATTGGGGGTGTCAGGTGGGGGGTTAGCTACGGGTTACCCCCCCCCCCCACTTTGAAATTTGCCGTTTTTTGGATGGATTCTAATAGATATTCGTTAGATCCGGTTTGATCAGCAAAAATTAACGTTAGATCTCCTTTCCTTCCCGAGATATTGGGGGTGTCAGGTGGGGGGGTTAGCTACGGGTTAGCCCCCCCTACTTTGAAATTTGCTGTTTTTAGGATGGATTGTAATAGATATTCGTTAGATCCAGTTTGATCAGCAAAAATTAACGTTAGATCTCCTTTCCTTCCCGAGATATTGGGGGTGTGAGGTGGGGAGTTAGCTACGGGTTAGCCCCCCCCCCCCCCTACTTTGAAATTTGCCGTTTTTTGGATGGATTCTAATAGATATTCATTAGATCCGTTTGAGCAGCGGTCTGAGGTGTAGATGGAGAAGAGGAGGGGTCCAAGGACAGAGCATTCGGGGAAGACCAACAGAGAGAGAGTGAAGTGAGGAGTTGGTGAGTGAGTGGTACAATCTGAAAGTTCGGTCAGTGAGTCATTGTCGCCCCCCGTGATGCCTACAGGCCCGCCTCTCCACAATTATCGCAGCACACTGCTCCCCTTCCCCACCGCGACACATCCTGATGCTGCCCACAACTGGCCCCTGCCGAAGTCGCCGCTGCTCAAACAGATCTAACGAATATCTATCAGAATCCATTAAAAAAACCAGCAAATGTCGGGGGGTAAAAAGTAGGGGGGTAACCCGTAGCTAACCCCCCACCTGACACCCCCAATATCTCAGGAACGGCAGGAGATCTAACGTTAATTTTTGCTGATCAAACCGGATCTAATGAATATCTATCAGAATTTAGAAGAAAAAATGCAAATTTCAAAGTAGGGGGGCTTGTTTTTTGCGTAGCAAGTTGTGTTTTTCCTTGACACCACTTTGGGGTGCATATAATGTTTTGTATAACTTTTATTTATTTTTTAGGAGAGGGAAAATTAAAAAAAAAATAATTACGCTAATGTTTTTTGAGTTTTATTTTTAGTTAATTTCCCGTGCGTTAAAAATAACAGAATTACTTTATTCTCCGGGTCAGGTCGGACACACCAATACCAAATTTATGTAATTTTATTTTTTTTTACTACTTTTAAAAAGTAAAACCGTTTTTTTTAAATAATAAGAGAGGATTTTGCCTCGCCGCATGCGCAGCCCCGTAGCGCTTTTATTAGTCTGACTACAGAGCTGTTGGATGCCTCATTTTTTGCTGGAAGAGCTGTAGTTTTTATTCGGACCATTTTGGGGTATATCCGATTTGTTTATCGCGTTTTATGACTTTTTGACTCAAACAGAGAAAAAAAATAGAAATTATGGCTTTTTTTATTTTTTTGTGGCGTTTACCGTGTAGAATAAATATTAAAATATTTAATTTTGGGGGGTTGTGATCCCAGCTGACGGTAGGACAGCTGGGATCCTGCGATTGCCGACGGGGCTAGCTGGGGCTGCCATTCCCGCGCCCGACATGAAAACTCTATGTCGGAGGAATAAGGCCCGACTAGCCTCGTCGGCAAAAGTCAATGGCCGGTCATCAAGGGGTTAAAAATGCCTGTACATAGACTAAACAAAAACTCATGTGGTCTCATTTTTAATCAATTTAATTATCAGAAAAATAAATCTTACTTATTAGTACAGTGAAAAACACAAGTAAAAGTAATACCTTACAGAAATAGATATTTAACAATGGAAACCTGAAAGTTTAGGACTGCAAATCCCTGTAATATAAATAGAACACATATATTTTAACATCTAGACGGAGTTCCTGAGTTATCGGTGTTTGACTTATACAAAAAACAGAGAAAATTACTAATGTGACTAGATATAAATGTATTCAAATGTTTAATATCATAGCATACCAATAATAATTTACAATAAATATTCACGAAAGATGTAGGCTGTATCTAAAGAATAGAAGGACTGAAAATTCCCATGAGTGCAAAGTAACTCAAACAAAAGAAAGAAGAACACCATAAGACCCCAACACCGGGGTGTTACTGTTTTTCTTCTTCTTTCCTTTGTTTGAGTTATTTGGCACTCATGGGAATTTTCAGTACTTCTATTCTTTAGATACAGCCTACATCTTTCGTGAATATTTATTGTAAATTATTATTGGTATTCTATGATATTAAACATATTTGAATAAATTTATCTCCATTTCCCTTATAGTTTTTATCCACTCATACAAAAACCCTACTTAGGAATGGAAAACAGTCTTTGGATAGAAAGAAGTGCGTGGCGGTCAGAACGCTCCGAGGCTGGCTTTAGCTCCTAGTAGATGCTGTAGCTGTGCTCAGCCTGTGAGGAGCTGATTCAAGCAAAAGTCTTTGTTTTGTTGTATTCAGCCTCTTCTTTTTGACAGAGGAGCTGAATGAAACCCCCCTGACCCCCAGCCTTAGCTTTACAAGAAGTGTTTTAAAGAATAGCTTAACTTTCAAACCAGTTTAACTCAATTGGCTTCCCCACCCTCATTATAACTTACCTTAAGGTACCGTTACACTAAACGACTTACCAACGATCACAACCAGCGATCGTGATCGTTGGTAAGTCGTTGTGTGGTCGCTGGGGAGCTGTCACACAGACAGCTCTCTCCAGCGACCAACGATCAGGGGAAAGACTTCGGCATTGTTGAACCTTCTTCAACGATGCCAAAGTCCCCAGGTAACCAGGGTAAACATCGGGCTACTAAGCGCAGGGCCGCACTTAGTAACCCGATATTTACCCTGGTTACCATTGTAAAAGTAAAAAAAGAAACACTATATACTCACATTCTGAGTCTGTCACGTCCCCCGGCATTCACGCGCTGCTGCCGAGAGCTTTTCTGCACTGCACGCCATAAAGCAGAGCACAGCGGTGACGTCACCGCTGTGCTCTGCTTTACGGCCGGCGCTGACAGTCATTGCAGGGAAGCTGATGGCGGAGGACGTGACAGACATCGGGATGTGTGTATGTAGTGTTTTTTTTTTTTTTTTACTTTTACAAAGGTAACCAGGGTAAATATCCGGTTACTAAGCGCGGCCCTGCACTTAGTAACCCGATGTTTACCCTGGTTACAAGTGAACACATCGCTGGATCGGCGTCACACATGCCGATCAAGCGATGACAGCGGGTGATCAGCGATGAAATAAAGGTCCTGATTATTCCCTACGACCAACGATCTCCCAGCAGGGGCCTGATCGTTGGTCGCTGTCACACATAACGAGATCGTTAGCGGGATCGTTGCTACGTCACCAAAAAGCGTGACGTTGCAACGATATCGTTAACGAAATAGTTATGTGTGAAGGTACCTTTAGTCCTGCCAGTTTTGTGTTCCTACACTGTGGTATCAGCCATGGTTCTTGCCATTTACACCCACTCTGTCTACCTGACATCCACCCAATATTTTCTCTGGCAAGTGTCTACATGTGTAGTCACCCAAGATAGCATCAGCCCCAATCGGAGGCTTCCTTTCCTCTGAAATCTGATTAGCAATAAGGAAAGGAAGGCTCTGATCACTTCTGGTGCAATCTTGGGTGACTGACTACATATGTAGTCACCAGCAAGATGAAATATCTGGTGGACATTGGGGAGACAGTGCAATGCAGCGGCCAGTTGCGCTGTACTGCTGCAGGACTAAGTAAAGTCATAACAACAAGGCCCGAGGAGACAATAGAGGTAAACTTGCTTAAAAGTTTAGCTACTCTTTAAAGAGCGACTGTCTTTACTCATTTGTTATACCTGTAAACAGGAAAAGCTACATTTTAACATATATTACAACTTCTGCATTTCCACATAATTTATTTGGGTCTACGTTTTTTACAGAGTAGCTCATGTCGTCGTAAACTTCCCAACAACTGTCCTTTCTTCTACAATAAGAAATGTAATGGTTTCCTTGAACATGCATTATAATGGCTCCTAATGTATAACGTATATCTGATATGATCACTTGAGTGGGGAATTCAGAGATCCGTTGCTTTATCGGTAAACCAACACGTGGCTCTATTATAAGATGTGGTCCTGGTTTGTAGATAATCGTAGTACGTTGGCTGCAGTTGGGTGTACATGGTTTATTAATGACCTTAGATGAAATTTGCATAGCATGCTCAAAACCATGTTTTACATCATTAGTGTTGATTGGCCAAAAGATATTGCATCGTTCTTTGTTGTTTTTACATGTGACATTTTGACATGTAGATATTTCTGTTGAACTGGGGATGTCTTTTAAAAACACTTCTACTGTATGGCCAATGTAATCTTCTGCATCCAAACTCGTAATTCCACCTACAAGTGTGTGGCTTGTGTAATTTTCCAGTATCAACTGAGCTCTCTTTCTGTACATGTTTTGATTTGCTCCAAATTCCACAAAATACTTAACAACACCCAAAAATGGGTTTTTAGAGTTAATTATGAAGTTTCTGTATGAGTCATAATCAACAAACATGGTTGACAAACTATGCAGCAGAGAGTCAAATGGACATGTATTATTGACCTTATACACGTTATTATTTATATTAATGGTGTTCAAGAGATTCCCATTGCGCAGGATACCTAAAACTTTTCGTGTACAAGGATCATCAATTATTTGACATATATTTGGATACGGCGTTAAATATGTTGGTCTCTTCTTGAAAGGTATATTCAGTGGGGAAAGTAAATCCTTGGACTTCAATGATTTATCACCTTCATTTTGTGCTATGGGAGCATGTACAATTTTCAATTGAGAGTTGGTTTTACCCCGCCAACATTCTTCTTCCCTAAGCTCTACCACACTCTGTTCTGTGTTCCTACTTTCTAAAACACTTGTTTCTTTCGTAGATTGTTGAAGAGGCAGGAGAGTGTCTGTCAGTTTCTTTATGTTTTCACTAACCACTTCTTTTTCATTACTTTTTTCCTGCTGCCTATGTTTGTCTATGGCAGATTCATCGATGACCTCTTCCTTTTGCAATGTTACTAAACTGTTACTTTCTGTGACATGTACAGCAGCTGCTATTTTTGAGCGCCCACACAGAGCACTTAAATGTAATGCAACAAATTTGTCAACTCGCATTGGAGTTTGAATATGCTGAAGAATGGAGTTCTTCAAAAGGCCAAAATCTCCCTCAACTGATGCAGAAGAGGCTGTTTTATTTGGTGATTTAAAAACTGGTTGCATCACAGATGTCCAAATAGGAAAATACTTCAGAAGCTGAACTAGTTTATGAGAAAAATCTGGACAGAAGTAAGGGTTTGGCTGTTCCCCCTGTTCTAGACTTGCAGTTTCTGCTTCTTGCACAATGTCATTTAGCCAACCTGACAGTGGCTCACTATAGTTCTTTTCATTTTCATCACTGAGTATTTCAGTCTCCTGACAATTCTCCATATACTCATCAATAATTCTCAAGTTCCCAGTCTCGATGCAATGGCAAAGGTATGCCTTTGATGTTTTATATTTTGATGTTTCACGATCACTGACATTACCTGTTGTCTCAGATACACAAAGAATAAAGGTACTGAGAACAAGTTGTTTAAGAATGTCAAATGATTCACACTTGACCAGAAGTCCAACACATCGTATATAGAACTTCCTCACAAGTTTTGCATTTTTTGGAAAGCACTTCCACCGACATACAGTTTTAATCAGGTGGGCAACATCTCCTCGTATATAGCATTTCGGTTTTTCACTTCTATTGCCAAGTAAGAGGAACAAGCAAGTCCTCAAGTATGTGTTAAGGCTACAGTCATTTAGAGCTCGTGACAATGCACCAAGTAATGCATGAGAAAAGTCACAGACACATTCTTTAGGCAATTTCTGTACATCCTTTATCCATTTTTCCAGCCAAAAAGTTATAGTTGGAGTATCTTGAGTTTCACTCAACATTTGAGATACACTCATTTGTGTATTCTCAAAGTTAATAACAATCTCATATAAAAAAATATGAGCAGACAATTTTTTTTCTCGTTTTATTTTGCATACCAAACTCCCTGTGGCATCTACTTGAATGCGAGGGAAGCAATGCTTTGAACAATACTTCTTAAAAATATATATTTGTTCCTTTGACCAATAATGAACAAAAAAACCATCATATGAGATAGTATGAATATCTCCTGCATACTTATGAGTACTCTTCATCTGAGACAGTGATAAAACTGGATCTTTCAACTTTGGTGTACCAAACATCCTATCCATAGCTTCTTGCCTAGCATCTTGACAAATTCTTAGTGATGGTATGGTTGGTGGTTCCTTTTCTCCAAATGCTATTTCGGAATCAATTGTTTCTCGTCTCCAATTGGAGGGTAAAGTTTTTAACATTTCTTCTCCAAGTTTCCTTCTCTTCTCACCTCTCAACTGATTTTTTTTGGAATGTGGTATGGGTCTTGTGTCAGGGGCTCGAACATGAAGAATTAAAGGGTTTCCCAGATCAGGTTCCTCTTCTGCAGAAATATGCACTGCTGCTTTGCACTCTGTGCAATGCCCATCTGCAGTTAAGAACTTTCTTGCTTTGTCTTCACCCATACGAACTTTGTTCCTCCTAAAGGAGAAGGCACATGGGAGTCCATGCTGTTTATAAAGAACCTCTGTTATAATAGAAGTCCATGCGTGTTTTTTGAGCACCCTGCGCCTCTTTTTGCTGTCACCCTCATTATAGAACACTGTTTTGGGCTTGATCTCTAAGTATTGGTCATAAGGGATTAATACATGCCATAGAAGTGTTGGTTCTTGTCCCTGTGTGCGCACAAAGCCACCCTCTGAAGAGTGTTCGTCTGAAGAGTTTTCATCAGATGTGCTTGTGTCAGGCCACAACTCCTTAGGTTCTGTATCTTTTGATTGAGGCAAGATGTTATGTTCCATACGTAAGAATGTCTGCAAATCATACCTATTTTGAAATACATAGTCATGTATCTGTTTGGGTTTAAATATAGCCTGGGAAGTTTCTGATTCCTCCATCAAGGAGCTATATTTCTGCAAGGAGGGGTGAGAACATACTTCCCTCCAGATAGGATCAGAGGCTGACTTTAACTTTCCATTAGCATTGAAAATGCCAGGATAAGATTTTAATGTTTTTTTTAATGTCTGACTATCAATAGAGGGTTTTCGTGGCATCTAAAAACAAAAATAGGAAAACAATTAAATGGATAAGCTAGTATGTTTTTTTTTCTTGTCACTATTAAGATATTAAAAGGTATATGTCTAGTTTCAAAAAACATTATTATTGCATGTAACATGGAAAGTGATCCTACTTAATCGCCAATACACCAGGGACATCTCAGTGTTTTGGTTGGAATGTCATTGTAAAGTTGAACTGTCATCAAAAAATGGATTTTGTTAAAAGGGTACCGGAACCTTCTTTTAATTTTTCATTTTTTTTAATTCTGTCATGCTTTGGCTGCTGGCCACAGCATGACAGTAAGGTATGTGCTTTAGTGCTGTGGGACATCTGTCCCCAACGCCGCTGCACTGGTCGGGGGCCCCCCTAACCCGCCGAATCTGGTGAGTGGAAACCTTCAATGAGCTGGTGATGAACCAGGTCATTAGGCATTACACCGCCGCTGAGGCCCGCCCACCCACAGCCATTGAACGGGCCAAGAGCCGACGTCGCATGACGCGGCAGTCTGCTGCATCATGTGATGTTGCAGGGGGCGTGGCCTTCATTCCAGGAAGCGGCCACATCGCAGCCACTCCTGGCCTGCCCCCAGCGCGAGGACCTAGACTCATTTATCATTTTGCCAGATCAGTCAAGCGATTCCTGGCTCTGGCGGTGGGAGGAGGGGTGATGTGGCATTTGCAGCAGCACTGCGGGCTGCAGGAGGCCTGGAGCACAGCTGCAGCTGCACACAGTTTTCTGTCATGCTGTGGCCATCAGCCACAGCATGACAGAATACAGAGTAAAGGTTCAGGTACTCTTTAAGGCTGTGTCCATGCTCACAATTTTTCCCCATCAATGACTGCCATCATGGCAGGAAAAAAAAAGGCGACGTGACGGTCCCATTCACTTTAAATAGGACTATCATTACCTTTTTTTCCCCCACTACTTCACCGTCCCGTCATGTCATCGTAAGACTGGGTGGGAAAGTAGTGGGGAGAAAATGCTGCTCGCAGCATTATTCTTGCCGTCATTCCCTGATGGTCAGAGCACTGCCTGTCGTCTGCCCCTCAGAGAATTAATAAGTTTCAATGCAGTTTCAGGCCGCCGACTATCATTTCTCTGGCATCTCCTCTGGTCCATGAGCTGGAGGTGGTTGGATAGCTGACATCTGGCACACTCTTGTGTACTTGCAATCTGCACATGAGCCTGCATGGAAGTAAACAGTGCCAGCAGGGGAGTTCCTCAAGTATAGTGGATGATGTCGGCCATCTAAACACATAAGCTGGAGGAGGAGACAGATAAGATAATTAGCTGCCTCAGACTGCATGCCTCTGCACACCCATCAGTCTGGGAATGCCTCTTTAATGGGCATCATGCTTCTTCTTATTATTATTATTTATTTATATAGCACCATTAATTCCATGGTGCTGTACATGAGAAAGGGTTATAGATATCACTTACAGTAAACCAGTTTACAGTGACAGACTGGTACAGAGGGGAGAGGACCCTGTCCTTGCGGACTTAGATTCTATTCTTTTTCTTTTGTATTTATATATGTTGGTGTGCTTAAAGGGAATCTTCCACCTAATGCTACCCTATGCAGCTGTCAGCAGGCCTGTATTGTCCTGCAGACACACAGAATAATGACACCAGTGGCGCTCCACTCCGAGGTGCCGTCTGGGTGCTGCAGTGCCCGGAACTGAGCGCATGCCAGCTATCTAATAGCACGATTAGGCTGGCCATGTGGTCTGTGGTCACTAGACCCAGCTCTGCTGCCAGTTCTTAGCATTTCAGTGAAGCATTTAACACTTGTGTGAATGACTAATATTCTATATATGAATAAATTGGCCAACACAAATAACGTAATGGAGAAGCTTGAAGTAAAGGACTGGTTTGCAGCTACTTGGCACATTTTCCTATTGTGCACTTATGTGCTTAAGGCTACTTTCACACTAGCATCGGCCCGTCGCAGTGCGTCCGCCCAACGTACTGATGCATACTGTGGAAGCGCCGCACAACGGGGGCAGCGGATGCAGTTTTACAACGCACCCGATGCCCCATTGTGAGCTCCGGGGAGGAGGGGGCAGAGTTCCGGCCACGCACCCGAGGTCGGAAATGGGGGACACGACACACACAAAAAGTTACATGTAATGTTTTTTTGTGCCGACGGTCCGCCAAAACACGACGCAACCGTCGCACGACGGTTGCGACGTGTGTCAATGTGTTGCAATGCGTCGCTAATGTTAGTCTATGGGGAAAATACGCATCCTGAATGACGCATAGCGACGTGCGTCGTACGACGCTAGTGTGAAAGCAGCCTAAAGTGGGATTTAATTTCCTAACACACAGCTCTCTACATCCATTCTCCTGCTGCCATCCATATCTGCATACATTGATCAGCAGATCCATACACACACTCATGCACAGATAAAGATAGGATAGTTACAAACAGTAGATCAGACCTTCCTGCATAGAAATATGCCATACATAGGAAATCAATACCTACCTTCACATTTAGTTAGTGAACACACTTGTATGAGGATGTGTTTCTCTGCCTGCTCTTATGACTGAAGTGAAAATGAGCATCCAAAGAAAGGGTCAAACAGAGGGTGGGATCAAAATCACTCAAAAGTTGATACATTGTGTTGATAAAACTACATGCAAATGTAAAAGGAGCTAAGTTGGTTTTCAAGCCATTGCCCCACCTGGTTTTTCCATATATGGTTTTCAATGGCATCATGCAGTGCTTAGGGAGCTGATAAGCATGTGATCGGCTCCATCATGCTGTGTTCCTCTGTTCCACTGCTATCCCACCTGTTAACTTTCAGGTAACTTTTGATATGTCATAGTGGCATATTAAAGTTGATCTGCTGACTTAAGGTACCGTCACACTCAGCGACACTGCAGCGATATAGACAACGAGCCGATCGCTGCAGCGTCGCTGTTTAGGTCGCTGTAGAGACGTCAAACACAGCAGCTCCACAACGATGCAGGAGCGATCCAGTGACGTAACGGTGACGCACTTACCGTTCTCACAGGTCGTTAGCTCCATGTAAAACATTGCTGACATCGTTGCTTTTGCTGTCAAACACGACGATACACGCCGACCTGACAACCAAATAAAGTTCTGGACTTCTAGCTCCGACCAGCGATATCACAGCGGGATCCAGATCGCTGCTGCGTGTCAAACACAACGAGATCGCTAACCAGGACGCTGCAACGTCACGGATCGATGTCGTTCTCGTTGTAAAGTTGCTGAGTGTGAAGGTACCTTTAAGCTACTTTCACACTAGCATCGGTACGGGGCCGTCGCGCTGCGTCGGCACGACGTACCGACGCATACTGTGGAAGCGCCGCACAACGGGGGCAGCGGATGCAGTTTTTATACGCATCCGCTGCCCCATTGTGGGAGGAGGGGGCGGAGTTCGGAAATGCTGCACACGACACACCAAAAAACGTTTTTTGGTGCCGACGGTGCGACGCAACATGACGCAACCGTCGCACGACGGTTGCGATGTGTGTCAATGCGTCACAATGCGTCACTAATGTTAGTCTATGGGGAAAAAACGCATCCTGCAGACAACTTTGCAGGATGTGTTTTTTCCCCTTAACGATGCATTGCGACGTGCAGTGCACAACGCCAGTGTGAAAGAGGCCTTAGGCTAAGTTCACACTGCTTAAATATGACACCTGTTTTGTCTGAGCCGGAATTAACCCCTTCTTAACTTTTGGATTTTCCGTGTTCGTTTTTCGCTCCCCTCCTTCCCAGAGCCATAACTTTTTTTTATTTTTCCGTCAATATGGCCATGTGAGGGCTTATTTTTTGCGGGACAAGTTGTACTTTTGAACGACATCATTGGTTTTACCATGTCGTGTACTAAAAACGGGAACAAAATTCCAAGTGCAGTGAAATTGCAAAAAAAGTGCAATCCCACACTTGTTTGTTGTTTGGCTTTTTTGGTAGGTTTACTAAATGCTAAAACTGACCTGCCATTGATTCTCCAGGTCAGTACGAGTTCATAGACACCTAACATGACTAGGTTATTTTTTATCTAAGTGGTGAAAAAAAATTCCAAACTTTGCTAAAAAAAAAAAGTGCCATTTTCCGATACACGTAGCGTCTCCATTTTTCATGATCTGGGGTAGGCTGAGGGCTTATTTTTTGTGTGCCGAGCTGGCGTTTTTAATGATACCATTTCAGTGCAGATACGTTCTTTTGATCGCACATTATTGCAGTTTAATGCAATGTCGTGGCGACCAAAAAACGTAATTCTGGCGTTTCGAATTTTTTTCTCGCTACGCTGTTTAGCAATCAGGTTAATGCTTTCTTTTATTGATAGATCGGGCGATTCTGAACGCAGCGATACCAAATATGTGTACGTTTGATTTTTTTTTTTTATTGATTTATTTTGAATGGGGCGAAAGGGGGGTGATTTAAACTTTTATATTTTTTTTACTTTTTTCACATTTTTTTTAACTTTTTTTTTTACTTTTGCCATGCTTCAATAGCCTCCATAGGAGGCTAGAAGCTGACACAACTCGATCGCCTCTGCTACATAGCAGCGATCATTAGATCGCTGCTATGCAGCAGAAATGCAGGTGTGCTGTGAGCGCCGACCACAGGGTGGCGCTCACAGCTAGCTGGGATCAGTAACCATAGAGGTCTCAAGGACCTCTATGGTTACTATAAAGAAGCATCGCTGACCCCCGATCATGTGACGGGGGTCAGCGATGCGCTCATTTCCGGCCACCTGGCCGGAAGCGCCGGTTAAATGCCGCTGTCAGCAATTGATAGCGGCATTTAACTAGTTAATAGCGGCGGGTGAATCGCGATTTCACCCGCCGCTATTGCGGGTACATGTCAGCTGTTCAAAACAGCTGACATGTCCCGGCTTTGATGCGGGCTCACCGCCGGAGCCTGCATCAAAGCGGGGGTTCTGACCTTGGACGTACTATCCCGTACAAGGTCAGAAAGGGGTTAAACTCTGAATGTGGTACTGCAGGGGCTCCTTGGTGTCTCCTGCTGGTGGGGTGACGTCGCCCCTCCAGTGTCCTATGCCAGGGAAACGCCAGGGAACCACAGACAAGCCCTGCAGTACAAGACCCACAGGTAGCCGACAGCAAGGGAGGCCGTGAGTACCCGTGCCGCTGCAGTGAAGTGGTAGGACGATATGCAGGGGAGCACTGCTCACCGGCATTTCTCTGTTGTGGCAGTGTAAGGATTACCTGAGCTTTCCCGCTGGCAGGGTGACGTCAACCCACCAGCGTTCTGCAGTCTGGGGAAATCCCAGGGAACCCCTTCAGCACCATACATCACATGCTCACATTGGATTACAGATCAGGTACTACCAGGGGTCAAGTTCTGGGAAAAAAGTGTGGGAACTCACCCAAGATTTCCTACTTGCCCCCACTCTGATGAGAGTTACACCAACGTAGTAATAAAATAATACTGCCATACTGTGACTAAATAAAACACCATGCAAAGACCAATATTACCCCCTTACAGTGACCATAGATAGGCAGAAACTAGCTCCACAGGCGCTCTGCAGACCGCACTAGTGATTGTTACCTTTAGGCCTCTTTCACACGATCATATGCGTATTGCGCGCGTTAAAAATACAGCGTTCTCACTGCGTATTTACCGTCGTATTTCACGCAGCCCAGTGATTTGTATTAATGGGCTAATCGTGTAATATGCTACAAAATAGAACATGCTGGATTTTTTTTTACACGCATTTGCGTATGCGTGAAAATAACACATGAGAATAAACGCATCGGTTTCAATGGGTACATTTCATCGTGAAATACACATGCGTGAAAAACAGAGTATTACACAACAAATCTAAGATCATGTGAAAGAGGCCTTATATCGAATGGTCACATGCGATGTTTGCTGTTACTGGGGTCATTTGCTTTTCCTATTTCTAGTCCAGACCGCCACAATGAATTTTCCCAGCCGCTACTTGTCTCTGTAGGATTTTGCATTCAGACAGCTACGGGTTAGCCCCCTCCCCCAGAAAAAGATTGTAAATATCTCGGGAAGGAAAGGAGATCTAACAATAATTTTTGCTTATCAAACCGGATCTTACGAATATCTATTAGAATCCATCCAAAAAACGGCAAATTTCAAAGTAGGGGGGCTAATCCGTAGCTAACCCCCCACCTGACAACCCCAATATCTCGGGAAGGAAAGGAGATCTAATGTTATTTTTTGCTGATCAAACCAGATCTAACGAATATCTATGAGAATCCATCCAGAAAATGGCAAATTTCAAAGTAGGGGGGGGCTAACCCGTAGCTAACCCCCCACCTGACGCCCCCAATATCTCGGGAAGGAAAGGAGATCTATCGTTAATTTTTGCTGATCAAACCGGATCTAACGAATATCTATGGGAATCCATCCAAAAAATGGCAAATTTCAAAGTAGGGGGGGCTAACCCGTAGCTAACCCCCCACCTGACACCCCAATATCTCGGGAAGGAAAGGAGATCTAACGTTAATTTTTGCTGATCAAACCGGATCTAACGAATATCTATGAGAATCCATCCAAAAAATGGCAAATTTCAAAGTAGGGGGGGGGGCTAACCCGTAGCTAACCCCCCACCTGACGCCCCCAATATCTCGGGAAGGAAAGGAGATCTATCGTTAATTTTTGCTGATCAAACCGGATCTAACGAATATCTATTAGAATCCATCCAAAAAACGGCAAATTTCAAAGTAGGGGGGGCTAACCCGTAGCTAACCCCCACCTGACGCCCCCAATATCTCGGGAAGGAAAGGAGATCTATCGTTAATTTTTGCTGATCAAACCGGATCTAACGAATATCTATTAGAATCCATCCAAAAAACGGCAAATTTCAAAGTAGGGGGGGCTAACCCGTAGCTAACCCCCCACCTGACGCCCCCAATATCTCGGGAAGGAAAGGAGATCTAACGTTAATTTTTGCTGATCAAACCGGATCTAACGAATATCTATTAGAATCCATCCAAAAAACGGCAAATTTCAAAGTAGGGGGGGCTAACCCGTAGCTAACCCCCCCACCTGACGCCCCCAATATCTCGGGAAGGAAAGGAGATCTAACGTTAATTTTTGCTGATCAAACCGGATCTAACGAATATCTATTAGAATCCATCCAAAAAACGGCAAATTTCAAAGTAGGGGGGGCTAACCCGTAGCTAACCCCCCACCTGACACCCCCAATATCTCGGGAAGGAAAGGAGATCTAACGTTAATTTTTGCTGATCAAACCGGATCTAACGAATATCTATTAGAATCCATCCAAAAAACGGCAAATTTCAAAGTAGGGGGGGCTAACCCGTAGCTAACCCCCCACCTGACGCCCCCAATATCTCGGGAAGGAAAGGAGATCTAACGTTAATTTTTGCTGATCAAACCGGATCTAACGAATATCTATTAGAATCCATCCAAAAAATGGCAAATTTCAAAGTAGGGGGGGGTAACCCGTAGCTAACCCCCCACCTGACATCCCCAATATCTCGGGAAGGAAAGGAGATCTAACGTTAATTTTTGCTGATCAAACCGGATCTAACGAATATCTATTAGAATCCATCCAAAAAACGGCAAATTTCAAAGTAGGGGGGGTTAGCTACGGGTTAGCCCCCCCTGAAATAGATCGTAAATATCTAATTTTGTAAGGCAGATCTAACGTTAATTTTGGTTGATCAAACCGGATCTAACAAAGATCTAACGAATGGAATCATTTTTTACCCAAATTCTCAATAAGGGGGGGCTAACCCGGGGGTGGTCTATTTTTGCTCATTGCTATTTGAAAATGTTTCTCAGTATATGATGAGTTCAGTCCAGCTTGCTTATATGCTATTTGATTGCTAGCTGGAAGCTCTGGGGTGCGGAGTTGCGCCCCTCACATCGTGAGCCGGTGTGGGGGTCTTTTTGTATTCTCTGCGTGGATAATTTTTGTAGTATTTTATACTGACCGCACAGATTCCTTGCTATCTTCTGACTATTTAGTTATTAGCGGGCCTCATTTGCTAAAACCTGATTTCATTTCTATGTTTGTGTTTTCCCCTTAACTCACCGTTATTATTTGTGGGGGCTGCCTACACTTTGGGGAAAATTTCTCTGAGGCAAGTGAGGCTTTGTTTCTCTCTAGGGGTAGCTAGTTTCTCAGGCTGTGAAGAGGCGTCTAGGCCGAGTCAGGTACGCTCCACGGCTGCCTATAGTGTGTGTTGATAGGATCAGGATTGCGGTCAGTAAAGTTCCCACATTCCCAGAGCTTGTCCTTATTTTGGGTTTACTTATCAGGTCAGTTCATGTGTTCCTACCACCAGGATCATAACAGTACAGCAGGCCCGTAAAGTGTTAATGCATCGCAAAAGAGGGATCAGAGAAGCTCTGAGGTTTTTTTTTTCCTCTGCAGTGTGTTTAGCCTCTCTCCTCCCCTTAATCTCTGGGTGGTTCAGGATTCAGCTGCAGATATGGACATTCAAGGTCTGTCCTCTTGTGTGGATCAGCTCGCTACAAGGATACAAAGCATTCAGGATTATGTAGTTCACAGTCCTATGTCAGAACCTAAAATACCAATTCCTGAGCTGTTCTCTGGAGATAGATCTAGGTTTTTGAATTTCAAAAATAATTGCAAATTGTTTCTTTCTCTGAGACCTCGTTCCTCTGGTGACCCTGCTCAGCAAGTTAAAATTATTATTTCTTTGCTACGTGGCGACCCTCAAGATTGGGCATTCTCCCTGGCGCCAGGAGATCCTGCATTGCTAAATGTGGATGCGTTTTTTCTGGCGCTTGGATTGCTTTATGAGGAACCTAATCTAGTAGACCAGGCAGAAAAGATTTTGCTGGCTCTCTCTCAGGGTCAGGATGAAGCAGAGGTTTACTGTCAGAAGTTTAGGAAGTGGTCTGTGCTCACTCAGTGGAATGAGTGTGCCCTGGCGGCGATTTTCAGAAAGGGTCTTTCTGAAGCCCTTAAGGATGTTATGGTGGGGTTCCCCATGCCTGAGGGTCTGAATGAGTCAATGTCTTTGGCCATTCAGATTAATCGGCGTTTGCGGGAGCGCAAACCTGTGCACCATCTGGCGGTGTTTTCTGAACAGAAGCCTGAGTCTATGCAATGTGACAGGATTCTGACCAGAATTGAATGGCAAAATCACAGACGTCAGAATGGGTTGTGCTTTTACTGTGGTGACTCCACTCATGTTATCTCTGATTGTTCTAAGCGCACAAAAAGGTTCGCTAAGTCTGTCACCATTGGTACTGTACAGCCTAAATTCATTTTGTCTGTTACTTTGATTTGCTCTCTGTCATCCTACTCTGTTATGGCTTTTGTAGATTCAGGCGCTGCCCTGAATTTCATGGATTTGTCATTTGCCAGGCGCTGTGGTTTTATCTTGGAGCCATTGCAATTCCCTATTCCACTAAAGGGAATTGATGCTACGCCATTGGCCAAGAATAAGCCTCAGTACTGGACTCAAGTGACTATGTGCATGACTCCTGCACATCAGGAGGTTATTCGCTTTCTGGTGTTACATAATTTGCATGATGTTGTCGTGTTGGGTCTGCCATGGCTGCAGGTTCATAATCCAGTCCTGGATTGGAGAGCAATGTCTGTGTCAAGTTGGTGTTGTCAAGGGGTACATGGCGATGTTCCTTTGGTGTCAATTGCTTCTTCTACTCCTTCTGAAGTCCTTGAATTTTTGTCGGATTACCAGGATGTATTTGATGAGCCCAAATCCAGTGCCCTACCTCCTCATAGGGATTGTGATTGTGCTATAAATTTGATTCCTGGTAGTAAGTTCCCTAAGGGTCGACTTTTTAATTTATCAGTACCAGATCATACCGCTATGCGGACTTATATAAAGGAGTCTTTGAAGAAAGGGCATATTCGTCCGTCCTCGTCACCTTTGGGTGCAGGGTTCTTTTTTGTGGCCAAGAAGGATGGTTCTCTGAGACCCTGTATAGATTATCGCCTTCTAAATAAAATCATGGTCAAATTTCAGTACCCTTTGCCTCTGCTGTCCGATCTGTTTGCTCGGATTAGGGGGGCTAGTTGGTTCACCAAGATAGATCTTCGAGGAGCTTATAATCTTGTGCATATAAAGCAGGGCGATGAATGGAAAACAGTATTTAATACGCCCGAAGGTCATTTTGAGTACTTGGTGATGCCTTTTGGGCTTTCTAATGCCCCTTCCGTGTTTCAGTCCTTCATCCATGACATCTTCCGAGAGTATCTGGATAGATTTATGATTGTGTACCTGGATGATATTTTGGTCTTTTCTGATGATTGGGAGTCTCATGTGAAGCAGGTCAGGATGGTGTTTCAGGTCCTGCGTGCCAATGCCTTGTTTGTGAAGGGCTCTAAATGTCTCTTTGGAGTCCAGAAGGTTTCCTTTTTGGGCTTTATTTTTTCCCCTTCTACTATTGAGATGGATCCAGTTAAAGTCCAGGCCATCTATGACTGGACTCAACCTACATCGGTGAAGAGTCTTCAGAAGTTCTTGGGCTTTGCTAATTTTTACCGCCGCTTCATCACTAATTTTTCTAGTGTGGTTAAGCCTTTGACGGATTTGACTAGAAAGGGTGCTGATGTGACGAATTGGTCTTCTGCGGCCGTTGACGCCTTTCAGAAGCTGAAACGTCGGTTTTCTTCGGCTCCTGTCTTGCGTCAGCCTGATGTCTCTCTTCCCTTTCAGGTCGAGGTTGATGCTTCTGAGATTGGAGCAGGGGCTGTCTTGTCACAGAAAAGCTCTGATGGCTCGGTGATGAGACCATGTGCTTTCTTTTCTAGAAAGTTTTCGCCTGCCGAGCGGAATTATGATGTTGGTAATCGGGAGTTGTTGGCAATGAAGTGGGCATTCGAGGAGTGGCGACATTGGCTTGAGGGAGCCAAACATCGCGTGGTGGTCTTGACGGATCACAAGAATTTGATTTATCTCGAGTCTGCCAAGCAGTTAATTCCTAGACAAGCTCGTTGGTCGCTGTTTTTCTCCCGTTTTGATTTCGTGGTTTCGTACCTTCCGGGCTCAAAGAATGTTAAGGCTGATGCCCTTTCTAGGAGTTTTGTGCCTGACTCTCCGGGAGTTTCTGAACCGGCTGGTATCCTCAGAGAGGGGGTGATCTTGTCTGCCATCTCCCCTGATTTGCGGCGGGTGCTGCAGGAATTTCAGGCCGATAGACCTGACCGTTGTCCACCGGAGAGACTGTCCCGGATAGATGGACCAGTAGAGTTATTTCCGAGGTTCATTCTTCGGTGTTAGCGGGTCATCCTGGGATTTTTGATACCAGGGATTTGGTGGCTAGGTCCTTTTGGTGGCCTTGTTTGTCGTGGGATGTGCGTTCCTTTGTGCAGTCCTGTGGGATTTGTGCTCGGGCCAAGCCTTGCTTTTATCGTGCCAGTGGATTGCTTTTGCCTTTGCCTGTCCCGGAGAGGCCTTGGATGCATATTTCCATGGATTTTATTTCGGATCTTCCAGTCTCTCAGAGGATGTCTGTCATCTGGGTGGTTTGTGATCGTTTTTCTAAAATGGTCCATTTGGTGCCCTTGCCTAAGTTACCCTCCTCCTCTGATTTGGTTCTGCTGTTTTTTTCAGAATGTGGTTCGTTTGCATGGTATTCCTAGAACATTGTGTCTGACAGAGGGTCCCAGTTTGTGTCCAGATTTTGGCGGTCCTTTTGTGCTAAGATGGGCATTGATTTGTCTTTTTCTTCGGCCTTCCATCCTCAGACGAATGGCCAAACCGAACTAACTAATCAGACCTTGGAAACTTATCTGAGATGTTTTGTTTCTGCTGATCAGGATGATTGGGTGACTTTTTTGCCATTGGCTGAGTTCGCCCTCAATAATCGGGCTAGTTCTGCTACTTTGGTTTCGCCTTTTTTTTGTAATTCTGGTTTTCATCCTCGTTTTTCCTCAGGTCAGGTTGAGCCTTCTGACTGTCCTGGGGTGGATTCTGTGGTGGATAGGTTGCAGCAGATTTGGAACCACGTAGTGGACAATTTGAAGTTGTCACAGGAGAAGGCTCAGCGCTTTGCTAATTGCCGTCGCTGTGTGGGTCCCCGACTTCCTGTGGGGGATTTGGTATGGTTGTCATCTCGTTATGTTCCTATGAAGGTTTCCTCTCCTAAGTTCAAACCTCGTTTCATCGGTCCTTATAAGATTTCAGAAATCCTCAATCCTGTGTCATTTCGTTTGGACCTCCCAGCATCTTTTACCATTCATAATGTGTTCCATAGGTCATTGTTGCGGAGGTATGTGGTGCCTGTGGTTCCTTCTGTTGATCCTCCTGCTCCGGTGTTGGTAGAGGGAGAATTGGAGTATGTGGTGGAGAAGATCTTGGATTCTCGTATTTCGAGACGGAAGCTTCAGTACTTGGTTAAATGGAAGGGCTATGGTCAGGAGGATAATTCCTGGGTTGTTGCCTCTGATGTCTATGCTGCCGATTTGGTTCGTGCCTTTCATTTGGCTCGTCCAGATCGGCCTGGGGGCTCTGGTGAGTTTGTACTTTGTGAGTTCTGTTCATGGGCTCCCTCTGGTGGCTTTGAGTGTTACGGCTGGTCTGTAGCTGGACTCCAGCTGCCTCGTTTCCTGCTAGGCATGCTGCCTATTTAACTCCATCTGGACCTTTACTTGTTGCCTGCTGTCGTTGTATTCAGTACTGGTTCAGATCTCTCTGGGACTCCCCTTGTGACCTGTCTCCTCGTGGAGAAGCTAAGTTCATGCTAGTCTATTTTTGCTCATTGCTATTTGAAAATGTTTCTCAGTATATGATGAGTTCAGTCCAGCTTGCTTATATGCTATTTGATTGCTAGCTGGAAGCTCTGGGGTGCGGAGTTGCGCCCCTCACATCGTGAGTCGGTGTGGGGGTCTTTTTGTATTTGCTAAAACCTGTTTTCATTTCTATGTTTGTGTTTTCCCCTTAACTCACCCTTATTATTTGTGGGGGCTGCCTACACTTTCTGAGGCAAGTGAGGCTTTGTTGCTCTCAAGGGGTAGATAGTTTCTCAGGCTGTGAAGAGGTGTCTAGGCCGAGTCAGGTACGCTCCACGGCTGCCTATAGTGTGTGTTGATAGGATCAGGATTGCGGTCAGTAAAGTTCCCACATTCCCAGAGCTTGTCCTTATTTTGGGTTTACTTATCAGGTACAGTTCATGTGTTCCTACCACCAGGATCATAACACATAGCCCTTCCATTTGACCAGGTACTGAAGTTTCCGTCTCGAAACACGAGAATCTAAAATTTTCTCCACCACATACTCCAACTCCCCCTCGACCAACACCGGAGCAGGAGGGTCAACGGAAGGAACCATAGGCGCCACATATCTCTGCAACAACGACCTATGGAACACATTATGGATGGCAAAAGAAGTTGGAAGGGCCAATCGAAACGACACAGGATTGAGAATTTCAGAAATCTTATAGGGGCCAATGAAACGAGGTTTAGACTTAGGAGAAGAAACCTTCATAGGGACATAACGAGACGACAACCAAACCAACTCCCCAACACGAAGTCGGGGACCAACACAGCGACGGCGGTTGGCGAAACGTTGAGCCTTCTCCTGGGACAATGTCAGATTGTCCACTACGTGAGTCCAAATTTGCTGCAATCTGTCCACCACAGAATCCACACCAGGACAGTCAGAAGGCTCAACCTGCCCTGAAGAAAAACGAGGATGAAAGCCAGAATTACAAAAAAAGGCGAAACCAAGGTAGCCGAACTGGCCCGATTATTAAGGGTGAACTCAGCCAATGGCAAGAAGGTCACCCAATCATCCTGATCAGCAGAAACAAAGCTTCTCAGATAGGTTTCCAAAGTCTGATTAGTTCGTTTGGTTTGGCCATTTGTCTGAGGATGGAAAGCCGAAGAAAAAGACAAATCAATGCCCATCTTAGCACAAAAGGACCGCCAAAACCTTGAAACAAACTGGGAACCTCTGTCCGACACGATGTTCTCAGGAATGCCATGCAAACGAACCACATGCTGGAAAAATAATAAAAATAATGGAACCAAATCAGAGGAGGAAGGCAATTTAGGCAAGGGTACCAAATGGACCATCTTAGATAAGCGATCACAAACCACCCAGATGACCAACATCCTTTGAGAGACGGGGAGATCTGAAATAAAATCCATGGAAACATGCGTCCAGGGCCTCTTCGGGACCGGCAAGGGCAAAAGTAACCCACTGGCACGAGAACAGCAGGGCTTGGCCCGAGCATAAGTCCCACAGGACTGCACAAAAGAACGCACATCCCGTGACAAGGAAGGCCACCAGAAGGACCTAGCCACCAAATCTCTGGTACCAAAAATCCCAGGATGACCAGCCAACACCGAACAATGAACCTCAGAGATAACTCTACTAGTCCATCTATCAGGGACAAACAGTTTCTCCGCTGGACAACGGTCAGGTCTATCAGCCTGAAACTCCTGCAGCACCCGCCGCAAATCAGGGGAGATGGCAGACAGAATTACCCCCTCTTTGAGAATACCAGCCGGCTCAGGAACTCCCGGAGAATCAGGCACAAAACTCCTTGAAAGGGCATCGGCCTTCACAATCTTAGAACCCGGAAGGTACGAAACCACAAAATCGAAACGGGAGAAAAACAGCGACCATCGTGCCTGTCTAGGATTCAACCGCTTGGCAGACTCGAGATAAGTCAGATTCTTGTGATCCGTTAAGACCACCACGCGATGCTTGGCTCCCTCAAGCCAATGTCGCCACTCCTCGAATGCCCACTTCATAGCCAACAACTCCCGATTGCCAACATCATAATTACGCTCCGCAGGCGAAAACTTTCTAGAAAAGAAAGCACATGGCTTCATCACAGAGCCATCAGAACTTCTTTGAGACAAAACAGCCCCTGCTCCAATCTCAGAAGCATCAACCTCGACCTGAAAAGGGAGCGAAACATCTGGCTGACACAACACAGGGGCCGAAGAGAAACGACGTTTAAACTCCTGAAAAGCCTCAACGGCCGCAGAGGACCAATTCGCCACATCAGCACCTTTCTTAGTCAAATCAGTCAACGGTTTAACAACACTAGAAAAATTAGCGATGAAGCGACGGTAAAAATTAGCAAAGCCCAGGAATTTCTGAAGGCTCTTCACAGATGTAGGCTGAGTCCAATCATAAATGGCCTGAACTTTAACAGGATCCATCTCGATAGTAGAAGGGGAAAAAATGAAGCCCAAAAAGGAAACCTTCTGAACTCCGAAGAGACATTTAGACCCCTTCACAAATAAAGAATTAGCACGAAGGACCTGGAACACCATTCTGACCTGCTTCACATGAGACTCCCAATCATCCGAAAAGACCAAAATATCATCCAAATATACAATCATGAATCTATCAAGATACTTTCGGAAGATATCATGCATAAAGGACTGAAACACAGATGGAGCATTAGAAAGCCCGAATGGCATCACCAGGTACTCAAAATGGCCCTCGGGCGTATTAAATGCTGTTTTCCATTCATTGCCCTGTTTAATACGCACAAGATTATATGCCCCTCGAAGATCTATCTTGGTGAACCAACTAGCCCCCTTAATCCGAGCAAACAAATCAGACAGCAGAGGCAAAGGATACTGAAATTTGACCGTGATTTTATTGAGAAGGCGGTAATCTATACAGGGTCTCAGAGAACCATCCTTCTTGGCCACAAAAAAGAACCCTGCTCCCAACGGTGACGACGACGGGCGAATATGTCCTTTCTCCAAGGACTCCTTTATATAACTCCGCATAGCGGCGTGTTCTGGCACAGATAAATTGAAAAGTCGGCTCTTAGGAAATTTACTACCAGGAATCAAATTAATAGCACAATCACAATCCCTATGAGGAGGTAGGGCACTGGATTTGGGCTCATCAAATACATCTCGGTAATCCGACAAAAACTCAGGGACTTCAGAAGGGGTGGAAGAAGAAATTGACAACAACGGAACATCACCATGTACCCCTTGACAACCCCAACTGGACACAGACATTGATTTCCAATCCAATACTGGATTATGGACCTGTAGCCATGGCAAACCCAACACGACCACATCATGCAAATTATGCAACACCAAAAAGCGAATATCTTCCTGATGTGCAGGAGCCATGCACATGGTCAACTGAGTCCAGTACTGAGGTTTATTCTTGGCCAAAGGTGTAGCATCAATTCCCCTTAATGGAATAGGATACTGCAAGGGCTCCAAGAAAAAACCACAGCGCCTGGCAAACTCCAAGTCCATCAAATTCAGGGCAGCACCTGAATCCACAAATGCCATAACAGAGTAGGACGACAAAGAGCAAATCAGAGTAACGGACAAAATAAATTTTGGCTGTACCGTACCAATGGTGACAGACCTAGCGAACCGCTTAGTGCGCTTAGGACAATCAGAGATAGCATGAGTGGAGTCACCACAGTAAAAACACAGCCCATTCTGAAGTCTGTGTTCTTGCCGTTCAGCTCTGGTCAAAGTCCTATCACATTGCATAGGCTCAGGCCTCTGCTCAGAGGATACCGCCAAATGGTGCACAACCTTGCGCTCACGCAAGCGCCGATCGATCTGAATGGCCAAGGACATTGATTCATTCAGACCAGCAGGCGTGGGGAACCCCACCATAACATCCTTAAGGGCTTCAGAAAGACCCTTTCTGAAAATTGCTGCAAGGGCACACTCATTCCATTGAGTAAACTTCTGGCAATATACCTCCGCTTCATCCTCACCCTGACACAAAGCCAGCAAGATTTTCTCTGCCTGATCCACAGAGTTAGGCTCGTCATAGAGCAATCCAAGCGCCAGAAAAAACGCATCTACATTAAGCAATGCAGGATCTCCTGGTGCAAGGGAGAATGCCCAGTCTTGAGGGTCGCCACGTAACAGAGAAATAATGATTTTTACTTGCTGAATGGGGCTCCCAGAGGAGCGGGGTTTCAAAGCAAGAAACAGTCTACAATTATTTTTGAAATTCAGAAATTTAGATCTATCCCCAGAAAACAAATCAGGAATTGGAATTCTAGGCTCTAACATTGGATTCTGAACTACATAATCTTGAATGCTTTGTACCCTTGCAGTGAGTTGATCAACACAAGAGGCCAGACCTTGAATGTCCATATCTACACCTGTGTCCTGAACCACCCAGAGGTTAAGGGGAAAAGGAAGACAAAACACACTGCAGAAAAAAAAAATGGTCTCAGAACTTCTCTTATCCCTCTATTGAGATCCATTAACACTTTGTGGGCCGGCTGTACTGTTATGGACCTGGTGGTTAAGGGCACCTGGAATGACCTGATGGTTAAACTAGATGACAGGACAAGCTCTGGGAAGTGGGATCTCTGCTGACCGCAAACTCTAAACCTATCACACACACTAGAAATAGCCATGGAGCGTACCTAACTCTCCCTAGACGCCTCTTCACAGCCTAAGAGCTAACTACCCCTAAAGATAGGAAATAAAGCCTTACTTTGCCTCAGAGAAATTCCCCAAATGAAAAGGCAGCCCCCCACAAATATTGACTGTGAGTTAAGAGGAAAGTCACAAACACAGGAATGAAACAGATTTCAGCAAAGGAGGCCAGACTTACTAAATAGACTGAGGATAGGAAACGGATCTATGCGGTCAGCACAAAACACTACAAAAGGCCACGCAGAGTGTGCAAAAAGACCCCAGCACCGACTCACGGTGTGGAGGTGCCACTCTGCACCCCAGAGCTTCCAGCTAGCAAGGCAATAACATGATAGCAAGCTGGACTAGAAAATAGCAAATACTAAGAAATATATTAGTACACAATGAACAACAAATGAGCTAGCAGGGACTTAGCTTTTGCTGGAGTAGACAGGTCATCAGAAAGATCAGAGAGAGATCTGAACCAGTACTGAAACATTGACAGCCGGCATGAAGAAACGATCTGAGTGGAGTTAAATAGGGAAGCCAGCCCAGCCGCAAACGAGGACAGCTGGGAAAGCAACCTCAAAGACCAGTAGTTCCACTAACAGCCACCAGAGGGAGTCCACGGACAGAACTCGCTGAAGTACCATTCATGACCACAGGAGGGAGTTCGAGAACGGAATTCACAACAGAGGAATCTCACAGACTCTGTCGCCAACCGGAGACACCACAACAAACTGTTGTACGACAGGAACACACACTACACAATACAGGCCACGCACTATATATAACACAGCCCACTTACTATATAACACAGCCCATGCAGTATATAGCAGCCACGCAGTATATAACACAGGCCACGCAGTATATAACACAGGGCACATAGTATATAACACAGGCCACGCAGTATATAACACAGGGCACATAGTATATAGCACAGCCCACGCAGTATGTAACTGCGCCGCCCTCTGCCTGAACAGCCAGTGCGGAGAGACGGGATGCTGAGGAGCAGCGACGAGAGGTGAGTATGTGATATTTTGTTTTTATTGCCTCAGCAGCAGCATTACATGTGGCACAATGCTGTATGGAGCGTCTATGGGGCCATAAGGAACTGCATGGAGCATTATATGGGGCATCTATGGGGCCATAACTGCATGGAGCATTATATGGGGCATCTATGGGGCCATAAAGAACTGCATGGAGCCTTACATGGGGCATCTATGGGGCCATAACTGCATGGAGCATTATATGGGGCATCTATGGGGCTATAACTGCATGCAGCATTATATGGGGCATCTATGGGGCTATAACTGCATGCAGCATTATATGGGGCATCTATGGGGCTATAACTGCATGCAGCATTATATGGGGCATCTATGGGGCTATAACTGCATGGAGCATTATATAGAGCATCTATGGGGCCATAACTGCATGGAGCATTATATAGAGCATCTATGGGGCCATAACTGCATGGAGCATTATATGGGGCATCTATGGGGCCATAACTGCATGGAGCATTATATGGGGCATCTATGGGGCCATAACTGCATGGAACAATATATGGGGCATTATATGGGGCATCTATGGGGCCATAAAGAACTGCATGGAGCATTATACTACGTGACTGGGCAAAATACTACGTGGACATGCAACGCGCGTTGGGGCTCCTGGCAGTGTGGTTCTCCCTTCAGGTATTATGATTTAGTGATATTTCCCCTTTCTCTTTACCTTTTCGGCCCTGTGCTGCACATTTAGGTGTTACATATTCTTGCACTAATGCACTTTAATTGTTTATATACCTTTGCACTCTCAGTGGCTGATTCTCTATGTGTGCTCACTGAACAAGTAGCACACTAATTATACTGGGTGTAAACTAGTTTGTAACGTATATTCTTACCTGCTGGACCCATACTGCCTTTGTTTGGTGATCATTAACTTACCTTGTCACGTCCTTCATTGTACTATTATTGTCTCCTTTTAGTGTTATTTAATAAAGTTCTATTTCATTTTATTTGGTTCTTCTGGTGCTTTTTTTCTTTGTTGGCTTTTGTGTATATAATTCATTGCACTGAACCGCTTATATACATCTGTGCACCATTGTTTATTTTGGTTGATGGTGCATATATGGTCTGGTCTTATATGTTTTGCAGTATTATAGTAGTTATATTCTTGTACATAGGGGCAGTATTATAGTAGTTACATTCTTGTACATAGGGACAGTATTATAGTAGTTATATTCTTGCACATAGGGAGCAGTATTATAGTAGTTATATTCTTGTACATAGGGGCAGTATTATAGTAGTTACATTCTTGTACATAGGGGCAGTATTATAGTAGTTATATTCTTGCACATAGGGAGCAGTATTATAGTAGTTATATTATTGTACATAGGAGCAGTATTATAGCAGTTATATTCTTGTACATAGGGAGCAGTATTATAGTAGTTATATTCTTGTACATAGGGGCAGTATTATAGCAGTTATATTATTGTACATAGGAGCAGTATTATAGTAGTTATATTCTTGTACATAAGGGCAGTATTATAGTAGTTATATTCTTGTACATAGGAGCAGTATTATAGTAGTTATATTCTTGTACATAAGGGCAGTATTATAGTAGTTATATTCTTGTACATAGGAGCAGTATTACAGCAGTTATATTCTTGTACATAGGAGCAGTATTACAGTAGTTATATTCTTGTAAATAGGAGCAGTATTACAGTAGTTATATTCTTGTACATAGGAGCAGTATTACAGTAGTTATATTCTTGTACATAGAAGCAGTATTATAGTAGTTATATTCTTGTACATAGGAGCAGTATTATAGTAGTGATATTCTTGTACATAGGAGCAGTATTATAGTAGTTATATTCTTGTACATAGGAGCAGTATTATAGTAGTGATATTCTTGTACATAGGAGCAGTATTATATTAGTTATATTCTTGTACATAGGAGCAGTATTATAGTAGTTATATTCTTGTACATAGGTGCAGTATTATAGTAGTTATATTCTTGTACATAGAAGCAGTATTATAGTAGTTATATTCTTGTACATAGGAGCAGTATTATAGTAGTTATATTCTTGTACATAAGGGGCAGTATTATAGTAGTTATATTCTTGTACATGGGAGCAGTATTATAGTAGTTATATTCTTTTACATAAGGAGCAGTATTATAGTAGTTATAATCTTGTACATAGGGGGCAGTATTATAGTAGTTATATTCTTGTACATGGGAGCAGTATTATAGTAGTTATATTCTTGTACATAGGAGCAGTATTATAGTAGTTACATTCTTGTACATAGGGGCAGTATTATAGTAGTTACATTCTTGTACATAGGGGCTGTGTTATAGTAGTGATATTATTGTACATAGGAGCAGTATTATAGTAGTTATATTCTTGTACATAGGGCCTGTGTTATAGTAGTGATATTATTGTACATAGGGGCAGTATTATAGTAGTTATATTCTTGTACATAGGGGCAGTATTATAGTAGTTATATTCTTATACATAGGGGCAGTATTATAGTAGTTATATTCTTGCACATAGGAGCAGTATTATAGTAGTTATACTCTTGTATATAGGGGCAGTATTATAGTAGTTATATTCTTGTACATCAGGACAGTATTATAGTAGTTATATTCTTGTACATAGGGGTAGTATTATAGTAGTTATATTCTTGTACATAGGAGCAGTATTATAGTAGTTATATTCTTGTACATAGGGCCTGTGTTATAGTAGTGTGTTATGGTTCTCAATGGCAAGAGAACATAGCCCAGCATACATAAGAACTAGCTCTTGGAAGGATGGAAACTTAAACTGACCATGAACTAAACCTGCCGCACAACTAACAGTAGCCGGGTAGCGTAGCCTGCGTTTTATCCCTAGACGCTCAGCGCCAGCCGGAGGACTAACTAATCCTGGCAGAGGAAAATACAGTCCTGGCTCACCTCTAGAGAAATTTCCCCGAAAGGCAGACAGAGGCCCCCACATATATTGGCGGTGATTTTAGATGAAAATGACAAACGTAGTATGAAAATAGGTTTAGCAAAATTGAGGTCCGCTTACTAGATAGCAGGAAGACAGAAAGGGCACTTTCATGGTCAGCTGAAAACCCTATCAAAACACCATCCTGAAATTACTTTAAGACTCTAGTATTAACTCATAACATCAGAGTGGCAATTTCAGATCACAAGAGCTTTCCAGACACAGAAACGAAACTGCAGCTGTGAACTGGAACAAAATGCAAAAAACAAACAAGGACAAAAGTCCGACTTAGCTGGGAGTTGTCTAGTAGCAGGAACATGCACAGAAAGGCTTCTGATTACAATGTTGACCGGCATGGAAGTGACAGAGGAGCAAGGTTAAATAGCGACTCCCACATCCTGATGGGAACAGGTGAACAGAGGGGATGATGCACACAAGTTCAATTCCACCAGTGGCCACCGGGGGAGCCCAAAATCCAATTTCACAACAGTACCCGCCCCTCAAGGAGGGGGCACCGAACCCTCACCAGAACCACCAGGGCGATCAGGATGAGCCCTATGAAAGGCACGGACCAGATCGGAGGCATGAACATCAGAGGCAGTCACCCAAGAATTATCCTCCTGACCGTATCCCTTCCATTTGACCAGATACTGGAGTTTCCGTCTGGAAACACGGGAGTCCAAGATTTTTTCCACAACGTACTCCAACTCGCCCTCAACCAACACCGGAGCAGGAGGCTCAACGGAAGGCACAACCGGTACCTCATACCTGCGCAATAATGACCGATGAAAAACATTATGAATAGAAAAAGATGCAGGGAGGTCCAAACGGAAGGACACAGGGTTAAGAATCTCCAATATCTTGTACGGGCCGATGAACCGAGGCTTAAACTTAGGAGAAGAAACCCTCATAGGGACAAAACGAGAAGACAACCACACCAAGTCCCCGACACAAAGCCGAGGACCAACCCGACGCCGGCGGTTGGCAAAAAGCTGAGTCTTCTCCTGGGACAACTTCAAATTGTCCACCACCTGCCCCCAAATCTGATGCAACCTCTCCACCACAGCATCCACTCCAGGACAATCCGAAGATTCCACCTGACCGGAGGAAAATCGAGGATGAAACCCCGAATTACAGAAAAAAGGAGACACCAAGGTGGCAGAGCTGGCCCGATTATTGAGGGCAAACTCCGCTAAAGGCAAAAAAGCAACCCAATCATCCTGATCTGCAGACACAAAACACCTCAAATATGTCTCCAAAGTCTGATTCGTCCGCTCAGTCTGGCCATTAGTCTGAGGATGGAAAGCAGACGAGAAAGACAAATCTATGCCCATCCTAGCACAGAATGCCCGCCAAAATCTAGACACGAATTGGGTTCCTCTGTCAGAAACGATATTCTCCGGAATACCATGCAAACGAACCACATTTTGAAAAAACAGAGGAACCAACTCGGAAGAAGAAGGCAACTTAGGCAGGGGAACCAAATGGACCATCTTAGAGAAACGGTCACACACCACCCAGATGACAGACATCTTCTGAGAAACAGGAAGATCCGAAATAAAATCCATCGAGATGTGCGTCCAAGGCCTCTTCGGGATAGGCAAGGGCAACAACAATCCACTAGCCCGAGAACAACAAGGCTTGGCCCGAGCACAAACGTCACAAGACTGCACAAAGCCTCGTACATCTCGTGACAGGGAAGGCCACCAGAAGGACCTTGCCACCAAATCCCTGGTACCAAAGATTCCAGGATGACCTGCCAACGCAGAAGAATGAACCTCAGAAATGACTTTACTGGTCCAATCATCAGGAACAAACAGTCTACCAGGTGGGCAACGATCAGGTCTATCCGCCTGAAACTCCTGCAAGGCCCGCCGCAGGTCTGGAGAAACGGCAGACAATATCACTCCATCCTTAAGGATACCTGTAGGTTCAGAATTACCAGGGGAGTCAGGCTCAAAACTCCTAGAAAGGGCATCCGCCTTAACATTCTTAGAACCCGGTAGGTATGACACCACAAAATTAAACCGAGAGAAAAACAACGACCAGCGCGCCTGTCTAGGATTCAGGCGTCTGGCGGACTCAAGATAAATTAAATTTTTGTGATCGGTCAATACCACCACCTGATGTCTAGCCCCCTCAAGCCAATGACGCCACTCCTCAAAAGCCCATTTCATGGCCAAAAGCTCCCGATTCCCAATATCATAATTCCGCTCGGCGGGCGAAAATTTACGAGAAAAAAAAGCACAAGGTTTCATCACGGAGCAGTCGGAACTTCTTTGCGACAAAACCGCCCCAGCTCCGATTTCAGAAGCGTCGACCTCAACCTGAAAAGGAAGAGCAACATCAGGCTGACGCAACACAGGGGCGGAAGAAAAGCGGCGCTTAAGCTCCCGAAAGGCCTCCACAGCAGCAGGGGACCAATCAGCAACATCAGCACCCTTCTTAGTCAAATCAGTCAATGGTTTAACAACATCAGAAAAACCAGCAATAAATCGACGATAAAAGTTAGCAAAGCCCAAAAATTTCTGAAGACTCTTAAGAGAAGAGGGTTGCGTCCAATCACAAATAGCCTGAACCTTGACAGGATCCATCTCGATGGAAGAGGGGGAAAAAATGTATCCCAAGAAGGAAATCTTTTGAACCCCAAAAACGCACTTAGAACTCTTCACACACAAGGAATTAGACCGCAAAACCTGAAAAACCCTCCTGACCTGCTGGACATGAGAGTCCCAGTCATCCGAAAAAATCAGAATATCATCCAGATACACAATCATAAATTTATCCAAATAATCACGGAAAATGTCATGCATAAAGGACTGAAAGACTGAAGGGGCATTTGAAAGGCCAAAAGGCATCACCAAATACTCAAAGTGGCCCTCGGGCGTATTAAATGCGGTCTTCCACTCATCCCCCTGCTTAATTCGCACCAAATTATACGCCCCACGGAGATCTATCTTAGAGAACCACTTGGCCCCCTTTATGCGAGCAAACAAATCAGTCAGCAGTGGCAACGGATATTGATATTTAACCGTGATTTTATTCAAAAGCCGATAATCAATACACGGCCTCAAAGAGCCATCTTTCTTAGACACAAAGAAAAAACCGGCTCCTAAGGGAGATGACGAAGGACGAATATGTCCCTTTTCCAAGGACTCCTTTATATATTCTCGCATAGCAGCATGTTCAGGCACAGACAGATTAAATAAACGACCCTTAGGGTATTTACTACCCGGAATCAAATCTATGGCACAATCGCACTCCCGGTGCGGAGGTAATGAACCAAGCTTAGGTTCTTCAAAAACGTCACGATAGTCAGACAAGAATTCAGGAATCTCAGAGGGAATAGATGACGAAATGGAAACCAAAGGTACGTCCCCATGCATCCCCTTACATCCCCAGCTTAACACAGACATAGCTTTCCAGTCGAGGACTGGGTTATGAGATTGCAGCCATGGCAATCCAAGCACCAACACATCATGTAGATTATACAGCACAAGAAAGCGAATAATCTCCTGATGATCCGGATTAATTCGCATAGTTACTTGTGTCCAGTATTGTGGTTTATTACTAGCCAATGGGGTGGAGTCAATCCCCTTCAGAGGTATAGGAGTTTCAAGAGGCTCTAAATCATACCCACAGCATTTGGCAAAGGACCAATCCATAAGACTCAAAGCGGCGCCAGAGTCGACATAGGCATCCGCGGTAATAGATGATAAAGAACAAATCAGGGTCACAGATAGAATAAACTTAGACTGAAAAGTGCCAATTGAAACTGACTTATCAAGCTTCTTAGTACGCTTAGAGCATGCTGATATAACATGAGTTGAATCACCACAATAAAAGCACAACCCATTTTTTCGTCTAAAATTCTGCCGTTCGCTTCTGGACAGAATTCTATCACATTGCATATTCTCTGGCGTCTTCTCAGTAGACACCGCCAAATGGTGCACAGGTTTGCGCTCCCGCAGACGTCTATCGATCTGGATAGCCATTGTCATGGACTCATTCAGACCCGCAGGCACAGGGAACCCCACCATAACATCCTTAATGGCATCAGAGAGACCCTCTCTGAAATTCGCCGCCAGGGCGCACTCATTCCACTGAGTAAGCACAGACCATTTACGGAATTTTTGGCAGTATATTTCAACTTCATCTTGCCCCTGAGATAGGGACATCAAGGCTTTTTCCGCCTGAAGCTCTAAATGAGGTTCCTCATAAAGCAACCCCAAGGCCAGAAAAAACGCATCCACATTGAGCAACGCAGGATCCCCTGGAGCCAATGCAAAAGCCCAATCTTGAGGGTCGCCCCGGAGCAAGGAAATCACAATCCTGACCTGCTGTGCAGGATCTCCAGCAGAGCGAGGTTTCAGGGACAAAAACAACTTGCAATTATCTTTGAAATTTTGAAAGCAAGATCTATTCCCCGAGAAAAACTCAGGCAAAGGAATTCTAGGTTCAGATATAGGAACATGAACAACAAAATCTTGTAAATTTTGAACTTTCGTGGTGAGATTATTCAAACCTGCAGCTAAACTCTGAATATCCATTTTAAACAGGTGAACACAGAGCCATTCCAGGATTAGAAGGAGAGAGAGAGAGGAAGGCTGCAATATAGGCAGACTTGCAAGTGATTCAATTGAAAGCACACTCAGAACTGAAGGAAATAAAAAAAAAAAAAATTTTCAGCAGACTTTTTTTCTCTCCTTTCTCTGCCAATTAATTTAACCCTTTGTGGGCCGGTCAAACTGTTATGGTTCTCAATGGCAAGAGAACATAGCCCAGCATACATAAGAACTAGCTCTTGGAAGGATGGAAACTTAAACTGACCATGAACTAAACCTGCTGCACAACTAACAGTAGCCGGGTAGCGTGCCTGCGTTTTATCCCTAGACGCTCAGCGCCAGCCGGAGGACTAACTAATCCTGGCAGAGGAAAATACAGTCCTGGCTCACCTCTAGAGAAATTTCCCCGAAAGGCAGACAGAGGCCCCCACATATATTGGCGGTGATTTTAGATGAAAATGACAAACGTAGTATGAAAATAGGTTTAGCAAAATCGAGGTCCGCTCACTAGATAGCAGGAAGACAGAAAGGGTACTTTCATGGTCAGCTGAAAACCCTATCAAAACACCATCCTGAAATTACTTTAAGACTCTAGTATTAACTCATAACATCAGAGTGGCAATTTCAGATCACAAGAGCTTTCCAGACACAGAAACGAAACTGCAGCTGTGAACTGGAACAAAATGCAAAAAACAAACAAGGACAAAAGTCCGACTTAGCTGGGAGTTGTCTAGTAGCAGGAACATGCACAGAAAGGCTTCTGATTACAATGTTGACCGGCATGGAAGTGACAGAGGAGCAAGGTTAAATAGCGACTCCCACATCCTGATGGGAACAGGTGAACAGAGGGGATGATGCACACAAGTTCAATTCCACCAGTGGCCACCGGGGGAGCCCAAAATCCAATTTCACAACAGTAGTGATATTATTGTACATAGGGGCAGTATTATAGTAGTTATATTCTTGTACATAGGGGGCAGTATTATAGTAGTTATATTCTTGTACATAGGGGCTGTGTTATAGTAGTGATATTATTGTACATAGCGGCAGTATTATAGTAGTTATATTCTTGTACATGGAGGCAGTATTATAGTAGTTATATTCTTGTACATAGGGGCAGTATTATTGTAGTTATATTCTTGTACATAGCAGCAGTATTATAGTAGTTATATTCTTGTACATAGAGGCAGTATTATAGTAGTTATATTCTTGTACATAGGGGGCAGTATTATAGTAGTTATATTCTTGTACATGGAGCAGTATTATAGTAGTTATATTCTTGTACATAGGGGCAGTATTATAGTAATTATATTCTTGTACATAGGAGCAGTATTATAGTAGTTATATTCTTGTACATAGGAGCAGTATTATAGTAGTTATATTCTTGTACATAGGGGCAGTATTATAGTAGTTATATTCTTGTACATAGGGACAGTATTATAGTAGTTATAGTCTTGTACATAGGGGCAGTATTATAGTAGTTATATTCTTGCATATAGGAGCAGTATTATAGTAGTTATATTCTTGTACATAGGGGCAGTATTATAGTAGTTATATTCTTGTACATAGAGGCAGTATTGTAGTAGTTATATTCTTGTACATAGGGGCTGTGTTATAGTAGTGATATTATTGTACATAGGGGCAGTATTATAGTAGTTATATTCTTGTACATAGGAGCAGTATTATAGTAGTTATATTCTTGTACATAAGGGCAGTATTATAGTAGTTATATTCTTGTACATAAGGGGCAGTATTATAGTAGTTATATTCTTATACATGGGGATGTATTATAGTAGTTATATTCTTTTACAAAAGGAGCAGTATTATAGTAGTTATATTCTTGTACATAGGGGGCAGCATTATAGTAGTTATATTCTTGTACATACGGGCAGTATTATAGTAGTGATATTCTTGTACATGGGGATGTATTATGGTTATTGCACCATGTTTCCCTGCACCTGTCTTGGTGATGCCTAGTGTCTGGAATCGGCCTATAAATAACGTTCTTCTTGTAGTGCAGAGTAATTAGATAGTAAGCTCTTCTGGACAGGGGTCTTATGAGTTAGTAATTCTGGGAATAGAATAGCGTCACACTGCACGTAATGCCGAATAATGTCAGGAACGTTGGACTTTTCGTTTCTCTGTAATTAGTCACGATGCGTGGCGACGGCATTGTTGTATTTATGGCGTCCCTGTATAAACAATGGCTTCCTTCTTTTTACAAATTCTGGTGAGACATTGTAACAGGTCTCTGTGACAGGTATTCATTTTAACCCCCTCTTACGGGTAGATGGAAACTTGCGGCCGGTGCCAGTGGAATGATGAAGTATTTCATATAAACATGCTCCTGTGACAGCCGACGGCCTCAGTATCAAAATATATTATCCGCTATTTCCCTGCACTCGGCTGTGAAAGAGGCAGTGTGCGATCCTGGCTCCACGCTCCATCTGTTTCAGACCCATTTTTAATATACTGCTCTTAATAGAATGACTTTTCCAGTAAAAGTGCAGCTAATTGGGGGCGGACCGTCAGGCTGAAGGCAATGTCGCTATTTCATAGAGGCTGGAGGAGTCATATTCGCCTTGTTCCAACCCTTCGCAGTCCTGCACTCTTTTCTTTATTCCCATTTCGTTGAGCATGTGCCAACTAGCCTCATGACCGCTGCAGCCAATCACTTGGGGAACCAGGTAGCCTCAGAACAATATGGAGGCGGGGGATTCTTTTTAATTGATATGGTTTAAACTACCCTTAAAATAAGAGACAGCTTTTATATCCAGGTGTGATGGTGTGATATGTTATGTGGGTATCATTTTGTGTATATTTATATTTTACTGATTATCATGGTGCTCTCTTGTAGTATGAGTTATTTGCCATTTGATGAATTGCTGTTATTTGCCATCTGATATCAGCCCCCACATTCCTGTACTGTTATCTCTCCACAGGGTCAGTGAATAAACCTGTTTGCTAATATGCTAATGACATATTAAACTAGCTTGTTGAAACAATGACCCCCTGTAGTGCCTTAATCCACCAGGCACCTTTGTCAGGTGTGGGAGGCCTGAAAACCACCACAATCTGTCTGACTACTTCTGGACATAAGGAGAGGACAGGAGCTGGGGGGAATTCAATCTTGTGTGGAATGAGGTGAACACAGCACGTCAAAGAGAAGGGGAAGCATATGGACCATTTTTTATTCTCTGTCTGCTGGATTATTGGACTTTTATCCTGTTACTGAACTGCATTAGTGTTCTGGACTATTGTATCCTTTGTGTGGTGGATCGTATATGGACCTTTCGTGTTTTTGCCTAAATAAAGGCCTTGGAATTGTTCTCTTATTCTCTTGCTCTGTTGATTGTGTGATACCGGAGTAGGACCCTGTGACAACTGGTGGCAGCAGCGGGATCAACAGAGCGTAACCTAATAGAGAACCACCCACAGAGTGAGTACAGAAATTGGACTGTATCCAGTTTACAGGAGAGAGCCAGAGACCTGGGCCTGAACTACCAGGGACTGACTAAAGAGACCTTAATTGACCTACTGGTGGGTGCCAGCCCGACCCTGTAACACCAGGTTTCTCCCAAGCAAGGGAAATGAGGTGCTCCAAGACAATATTTCATCTGAGAATCGGGGCAATTGATTGCAGTAGTGAGAGTGACCTGGAATCATTCTCACCATTGCTCATATCCGTCGTATCTGGTCCCTCGTAATTTTTCCTACCGATGCTTCAAGAGATAAAAAATCAAGTATAACACCGTGGGACATAGGTGGGGATGGGTTGGAGGGTTGGCTGCACAATGAAATGGAGAGTGATGTATAATCCCATTGTGGCTGCTTCTCCAGCCGCTATACTCACCCCAAGTAAAGGAGAGAGGAGTGTTCTGGATCCCGGGCGAAGGTCAATATAGGGGGGATGTATTAACCCCTTTCCCCCCCCGAAGGTGGTTTGCACGTTAATGACCAGGCAAATTTTTACAATTCTGACCACTGTCCCTTTATGAGGTTATAACTCCGGAACGCTTCAACGGATCCCACTGATTCTGAGATTGTTTTTTCGTGACATATTGTACTTCATGTTAGTGGTTACATTTCTTCGGTATGATTTGTGTTTATTTTTGTGAAAAAAATGGAAATTTGACTAAAATTTGTAAAATTTTGCAATTTTCCAACTTTGAATTTTTATGTCCTTAAATCACAAAGATACATTACACAAAACAGATAATATATAACATTTCCCACAAGTCTACTTTACATCAGCACAATTTTGGAACCAAATAAATTTTTTTTTGTTAGGAACTTATAAGGGTTAAAAGTTGACCAGCGATTTTTCATTTTTCCAGCAAAATTTACAAAACCATTTTTTTGGGGGGCCACCTCACATTTGAAGTCACTTTGAGGGGTCTGTCACGGAGTCCTTCTCCGGTACCACACAATCAACAGAGCCAGCGAAGAGTGAACAATCCCAAGACCTTTATTTAGGCAAAAATACTAAAGGTCCATATACAATCCACCACACAAAGGGTAAAATAGTCCAGAACACGAATGCAGTTCAGTAACAGGATAAAAGTCCAACAATCCAGCAGACAGAGGATAGCATAGTCCATATACTCTTCTTTCTCTCTGAGATGCTGTGAACACATCATCATTCCACACAGGACTGATCTGTCTCTCACCTCACTGATATTTTAAGTCTCGCTCCTCATTCACAGGTCAGGGGGGTGGGTCGCTGGGGCTCATTGTTTCAACAAGCAAGTTCAATATGTCATTAGCATATTAGCAAACAACATTATTCACTGACCCTGTGGAGAGATAACAGTACAGGACTGTGGGGCTGATATCAGATGGCAAATAACAGCAATTCATCAATTGGCAAATAACTCATCCTACAAGAGAACACCATGATAATCCGTAAAATATAATGTCACGGGGTCCTTCTCCGGTATCACACAATCAACATAACTAGAGTATAGTAAACAATTCCAAGACCTTTATTTTGGGCTAAAATACAAAAAGGTCCATATACGATCCACCACGCAAAGGATAAAAAAGTTCAGAATTCGAATGCAGTTCAGTAACAGGATAAAAGTCCAACAATCCAGCAGAGGATAGCATAGTCCATATACTCTTCTTTCTCTCTCATCTGCTGTGTCCACATCATCATCATTCCACACAGGACTGATCTCTTCAGCCCCTGTCCTCCCTCGCCACCTCCTATGACCAAGGGTAGTTGGGGCGGTTTTCAGGCCTCCCTGATATTTTAAAAGTCTCCCTCTTCATTCACAGGTCAGGAAGGGGGAGGTCTTAGGGGCTCATTGTTTCAACAAGCTAGGTCAACATGTCATTAGCATACAATACAGTACTGTGGGGGCTGATATTAGATGGCAGCAACAGCCATTCATCAATTAGCAAATAACTCCTTCTACAAGAGAACACCATGAAAATAAGTAAAATAGAAATATACACAAAAATGATACCCACATAGCATATCACACCATCACAACCTATCCCCCCTCATAATAAGTGAGCATGCTATGAGGTCTACACAGACCTTTGGCCTGCTCACTTTAGTCCACATTTCTCAATCGTTTTTAGTTCCTTGTACAGTGGCAGGGGTTGCAATAATCATGAGCACTTGTCCATAAATTCCCGGGTCCTGGCTTTATGGTCATACCAGGCTTTTTGACTGGACTGGGCCATTCACTGATGTTCATTAGCCAAGGTAGCTAGCTGGGCGAGACAGTCTCTGAACTCTAGAATGTAGGGAATGATGGGCGTTCTGGTATCTGCAATATCTCCCTCCAATTGTTCTTTCAGAAGAAGGAGATGCCCACGGACCTTCTGCTCCCACAAAATGACTTTGCAACTCCCCAATGTCATTTCCAAGGAGGATATCTGCAGGAAGTCCTCCCATAACTCCAATCCAACACAGTTTTTCTCCAAAACCATAATCCAAACGTACCAAAGCTCGCTGTATATATTTGCGGACACCCCCCGCCAGGACAATGGGAATTCCCGGGCCCTGGTGAATTGCCTCGGGTCGAACCACACGGGGGTCAGCGATAGTCAGGAATGCCCCCGTGTCTTTAAATCCCGACACTTTGTATCCATCAATTAAGACATCCTGCAGGTGGCAATGCCGTTGCTGTGTATTTCTGATGGACAAAGGCCGGAGTCCGTACACTCCAGGAGGGGTATCTATGGTGCCATGGTCGGTGGTCCACTCTGGTGGGGGTGGTGGTAGCTCTTCCTCAGGCGGGATGGAGTGCACAAGATGTACTGGACGAGGTGGGACTGCGTGGGGCTCCCTCCGAATCCTTGAGGGACAGCCAGACTGCAATGTCCAGGTTGCCCACACCTATAACATCTCCTCTCTGTGATACCCCCAGGTCGTGGTTGGAACTGTTGGGGCCCAGGATTGTGAGGCGTGATTGTCATTGGCTTGCGACTAGGTGGAAGGGCAGATTTAATCGGAGGGGGACGGGGTGCGGGAGAAGGCTGTGGTTCATTATCCAGAAGCCTCCTCCATTGCGGTCGGATAGTAAGGGCTTCATCGGCCAGGGCTGCAGCTCTATTCATGGTGCACGGCGTGCGCTCCCGGGCCTATTCCCGTACCTCTGCGGGGCACTTGGCAAGAAATTGTTCTATAAGGAACGCCTGTATAACATCTTCCACAGTAAAGGCATTTTCTGCTTCCAGCCATCTCCGACATGCCTGGGACATCTTATGTGCATACATCCTAAACGATGCCCCCGAAGTGCATGGGAGGTCTCGGAACTTGGCCCTATATGAGTCTGGGGTGATAGCATGGTGATTGTTATGACCCCAATGGCGAGGGTCTCAGAGGAACGTGAAAGTCTGCAAGATATAAAAATCCAGCTCATAGGGCAGTGGTAACTGGGTTGACCATATATCTACTCCTAACGCCAACACTAGAAGTAGCCGGGGATCATTCCTACGTTGATTCTAGATGACACGCGCCAGCCGGAGAATCTAACTACCCCTAGTAGAAGAAAACAAAGACCTTTCTTGCCTCCAGAGAAAGGGACCCCAAAGCAGGATAGAAGCCCCCCACAAATAATAACGGTGAGGTAAGAGGAAATGACAAACACAGAAATGAACCAGGTTTAGCACAGAGAGGCCCGCTTACTGATAGCAGAATAAAGAAAGGTAACTTATATGGTCAACAAAAACCCTATCAAAATCCACACTGGAAATTCAAGAACCCCCGAACCGTCTAACGGTCCGGGGGGAGAACACCAGCCCCCTAGAGCTTCCAGCAAAGGTCAGGATACAGATTTGGAACAAGCTGGACAAAAATACAAAACCAAAACAAATAGCAAAAAGCAAAATAGCAGACTTAGCTGATATAACCGGAACCAGGATCAGTAGACAAGAGCACAGCAGATTAGCTCTGATAACTACGTTGCCAGGCATTGAACTGAAGGTCCAGGGAGCTTAAATAGCAACACCCCTAACTAACGACCCAGGTGCGGATAAAAGGAATGACAGAAAAACCAGAGTCAAAAAACTAGTAACCACTAGAGGGAGCAAAAAGCAAATTCACAACAGTACCCCCCCCTTAGTGAGGGGTCACCAAACCCTCACCACGACCACCAGGGCGATCAGGATGAGCGGCATGAAAGGCACGAACTAAATCGGCCGCATGAACATCAGAGGCGACCACCCAGGAATTATCCTCCTGACCATAGCCCTTCCACTTGACCAGGTACTGAAGCCTCCGCCTGGAGAGGCGAGAATCCAAGATCTTCTCCACCACGTACTCCAACTCGCCCTCAACCAACACCGGAGCAGGAGGCTCAGCAGAAGGAACTACAGGCACAATGTACCGCCGCAACAAGGACCTATGAAATACATTGTGAATAGCAAACGACACAGGAAGATCCAGACGAAAAGATACAGGATTAAGGATTTCCAATATCTTGTAAGGACCAATAAAACGAGGTTTAAATTTGGGAGAGGAGACCTTCATAGGAACAAAGCGGGAAGAAAGCCATACCAAATCCCCAACGCGTAGTCGGGGACCCACACCGCGGCGGCGGTTGGCAAAGCGCTGAGCCCTCTCCTGTGACAACTTCAAGTTGTCCACCACATGATTCCAGATCCGCTGCAACCTATCCACCACAGAATCCACCCCAGGACAGTCAGAAGGCTCCACATGACCCGAAGAAAAGCGAGGATGGAAACCAGAGTTGCAGAAAAAAGGCGAAACCAAGGTGGCGGAACTAGCCCGATTATTAAGGGCAAACTCAGCCAACGGCAAGAATGTCACCCAATCGTCCTGATCAGCAGAGACAAAACACCTCAAATAAGCCTCCAAAGTCTGATTGGTTCACTCCGTCTGTCCATTAGTCTGAGGATGGAAAGCAGACGAAAACGACAAATCAATGCCCATCCTACTACAAAAGGATCGCCAGAACCTGGAAACGAACTGGGATCCTCTGTCTGAAACAATATTCTCAGGGATGCCGTGCAAACGAACCACGTTCTGGAAAAACACAGGAACCAGATCGGAAGAGGAAGGCAGCTTAGGCAAAGGAACCAAATGGACCATCTTGGAGAAGCGATCACATATCACCCAGATAACGGACATGCCCTGAGATAGCGGAAGATCAGAAATGAAATCCATGGAGATATGTGTCCAAGGTCTCTTCGGGACAGGCAAGGGCAAGAGCAAACCGCTGGCACGAGAACAGCAAGGCTTAGCTCGAGCACAAGTCCCACAGGACTGCACAAATGACCGCACATCCCTTGACAAGGAAGGCCACCAAAAGGACCTGGCCACCAGATCTCTGGTGCCAAAAATTCCCGGGTGACCTGCCAACACCGAGGAATGAACCTCGGAAATGACTCTGCTGGTCCACTTATCCGGGACAAACAGTCTGTCAGGTGGACAAGACTCAGGCCTATCAGCCTGAAATCTCTGCAACACACGTCGCAGATCCGGAGAAATAGCTGACAAGATAACTCCATCTTTAAGAATACCAACAGGATCAGCGACTCCAGGAGCATCAGGCACAAAGCTCCTAGAAAGAGCATCGGCCTTCACATTCTTTGAACCTGGTAAATACGAGACAACAAAATCAAAGCGGGAGAAAAACAATGACCAGCGGGCCTGTCTCGGATTAAGGCGTTTAGCAGACTCGAGATACATCAGATTTTTGTGATCAGTCAAGACCACCACACGATGCTTAGCACCCTCGAGCCAATGACGCCACTCCTCAAATGCCCATTTCATGGCCAACAACTCCCGATTGCCCACATCATAATTTCGCTCGGCAGGCGATAACTTCCTAGAGAAAAAAGCACAAGGTTTCATAACAGAGCAACCAGGTCCTCTCTGCGACAAAACGGCCCCTGCTCCAATCTCTGAAGCATCCACCTCAACCTGAAAGGGAAGTGAGACATCGGGCTGGCACAAAACAGGCGCCGAAGTAAACCGGCGTTTCAACTCCTGGAAAGCCTCCACGGCAGCAGGAGCCCAGTTAGCTACATCGGAGCCCTTCTTGGTCATATCCGTCAAAGGTTTCACAATGCTAGAAAAATTAGCGATAAAACGACGGTAGAAGTTAGCGAAACCCAAGAACTTCTGAAGACTCTTAACTGACGAGGGCTGAGTCCAATCAAGAATAGCTCGGACCTTGACTGGGTCCATCTCCACAGCAGAAGGGGAAAAAATGAACCCCAAAAAGGGAACCTTCTGTACACCAAAGAGACACTTTGAGCCCTTGACAAACAAAGAATTTTCACGCAAAATTTTAAAGACCAACCTGACCTGCTCCACATGCGAATCCCAATTATCAGAAAAAACCAAAATATCATCCAGATAAACAATCAAAAATTTATCCAGATACTTCCGGAAAATGTCATGCATAAAGGACTGAAAAACTGAAGGCGCATTGGAGAGCCCAAAAGGCATCACCAAGTACTCAAAATGACCTTCGGGCGTATTGAATGCGGTTTTCCATTCATCACCTTGCTTAATGCGCACAAGATTGTACGCACCACGAAGGTCTATCTTGGTGAACCACTTGGCACCTTTAATCCGGGCAAACAAGTCAGACAACAGCGGCAAAGGATACTGAAATTTGACAGTGATCTTATTCAAAAGCCGATAATCAATACAAGGTCTCAAAGATCCGTCCTTTTTTGCCACAAAAAAGAATCCCGCACCAAGAGGGGAAGAAGACGGACGAATATGTCCTTTCTCCAGAGACTCCTTGATATATGAACGCATAGCGGTATGTTCAGGTACCGACAGATTAAACAGTCTTCCCTTAGGAAATTTACTGCCTGGGATCAAATCTATAGCACAGTCACAGTCCCTATGAGGAGGCAGTGCACTGGACTCAGACTCACTGAAGACATCCTGATAATCAGACAAATACTCCGGAACTTCCGAAGGCGTAGAAGAAGCAATAGACACAGGCAGGGAATCCCCATGAATACCACGACAGCCCCAACTTGACACTGACATAGCCTTCCAGTCCAGGACGGGATTATGGGTCTGTAACCATGGCAGCCCTAAAACAACCAAATCATGCATTTTATGTAAAACCAGGAAACGTATCACCTCGCGGTGTTCAGGAGTCATGCACATGGTAACCTGTGTCCAATACTGCGGTTTATTTGCTGCCAATGGCGTAGCATCAATACCCCTAAGAGGAATAGGATTTTCTAATGGTTCAAGAGTAAAACCACAGTGCTTAGCAAATGACAGATCCATAAGACTCAGGGCAGCACCTGAATCTACAAACGCCATGACAGGATAAGATGACAGTGAGCAAATCAAAGTTACAGACAGAATAAATTTAGGTTGCAAATTACCAACGGTGACAGGACTAACAACCTTAGAAAGACGCTTAGAGCATGCTGAGATAACATGTGTAGAATCACCACAGTAGTAGCACAAGCCATTCCGGCGTCTATGAATTTTCCGCTCATCTCTAGTCAGGATTCTATCACATTGCATTAAATCAGGTGTCTGTTCAGACAACACCATGAGGGAATTTGTGGTTTTTCTATCACATTGCACCGAATTAGGTGTCTGTTCAGACAACACCATGAGGGAATTTGCGGTTTTGCGCTCCCGCAACCGCCGGTCAATTTGAATAGCCAGTGCCATAGTATCATTCAGACCTGTGGGAATGGGAAAACCCACCATAACATTCTTAATGGCATCAGAAAGGCCATTTCTAAAATTAGCAGCCAGTGCACACTCGTTCCAATGTGTCAGCACGGACCATTTCCGAAATTTTTGGCAATACACTTCAGCCTCGTCCTGCCCCTGAGACATAGCCAGCAAGGCCTTTTCTGCCTGAATCTCAAGATTGGGTTCCTCATAAAGTAAACCGAGCGCCAGAAAAAACGCATCAATATCAGCCAATGCCGGATCTCCCGGCGCCAGCGAAAAAGCCCAATCCTGAGGGTCGCCCCGTAAGAACGAAATAACAATTTTTACTTGCTGAGCAGAGTCTCCAGATGAACAGGGTCTCAGGGACAAAAACAATTTACAATTATTCCTGAAATTCCTAAACTTAAACCTGTCTCCGGAAAACAGTTCAGGAATCGGTATTTTAGGTTCTGACCTAGGATTTCTGATAACATAGTCTTGTATGCCCTGCACACGAGTAGCCAGCTGGTCCACACTTGTAATCAAGGTCTGGACATTCATGTCTGCAGCAAGCATAGCCACTCTGAGGTAAAGGGGAAGGAGAAAGAGAAAAAAAAAAAAACTCAGAATCTTCTTTCTTATAATCCCTCTTCTGCAATGCATTAAACATTTAATACTGGCCTGGCAAACTGTTATGACCCCAATGGCGAGGGTCTCAGAGGAACGTGAAAGTCTGCAAGATATAAAAATCCAGCTCATAGGGCAGTGGTAACTGGGTTGACCATATATCTACTCCTAACGCCAACACTAGAAGTAGCCGGGGATCATTCCTACGTTGATTCTAGATGACACGCGCCAGCCGGAGAATCTAACTACCCCTAGTAGAAGAAAACAAAGACCTTTCTTGCCTCCAGAGAAAGGGACCCCAAAGCAGGATAGAAGCCCCCCACAAATAATAACGGTGAGGTAAGAGGAAATGACAAACACAGAAATGAACCAGGTTTAGCACAGAGAGGCCCGCTTACTGATAGCAGAATAAAGAAAGGTAACTTATATGGTCAACAAAAACCCTATCAAAATCCACACTGGAAATTCAAGAACCCCCGAACCGTCTAACGGTCCGGGGGGAGAACACCAGCCCCCTAGAGCTTCCAGCAAAGGTCAGGATACAGATTTGGAACAAGCTGGACAAAAATACAAAACCAAAACAAATAGCAAAAAGCAAAATAGCAGACTTAGCTGATATAACCGGAACCAGGATCAGTAGACAAGAGCACAGCAGATTAGCTCTGATAACTACGTTGCCAGGCATTGAACTGAAGGTCCAGGGAGCTTAAATAGCAACACCCCTAACTAACGACCCAGGTGCGGATAAAAGGAATGACAGAAAAACCAGAGTCAAAAAACTAGTAACCACTAGAGGGAGCAAAAAGCAAATTCACAACAGGTGATCCAGGATAGTCTGCTTTACAATATTATAATCCCGATTCCGCTGGGAGTCAATGGTTTGGTAAGTCTCCGCCAGGATACCGTTCAGGAGTCCCACTAACAAACGTATCCAGCCAGAGTGGGGCACCTCCATCACAGCACACTGCTGCTCAGAGTCCTTGAAGAACCCCTCCACATTTCCGGAAGCCTGATCAAATGGCTTAAACTCTGTCCGGGTGATCTGTACAGGCTCCCGAATCGTTGGGTTTACATTCCACATTGCGTTACTCCCTCTTTCAAGCTCCATTGCTTCTTGTCTCCGCTGTGCCCAGCGGGCAGCCTCCTCCTGGTACACCTGAGAGACGCCTGGGCCCAGAACCGCCATCTCTTCTTTGCACCACACCACCAACTGGCTTTTTGGGGTGGGGGTCCTCGCCTCCAGTGCTCGTCCTTCAGACATATGGAAGGAGGTGGCCGGGCTGGCACCCACCAGTAGGTCAATTAAGGCCTCTTTAGTCAGTCCCTGGTAGTTCAGGCCCAGGTGTCTGGCTCTCTCCTGTAAACTGGATACAGTCCAATTTCTGTACTCACTTTGTGGGTGGTTCTCCATTAGGTTACGCTCTGTTGATCCAGCTGCTTGCCACCAGTTGTCACGGGGTCCTTCTCCGGTACCACACAATCAACAGAGCCAGCGAAGTGTGAACAATCCCAAGACCTTTATTTAGGCAAAAATATGAAAGGTCCATATACGATCCACCACACAAAGGATACAATAATCCAGAACATGAATGCAGTTCAGTAACAGGATAAAAGTCCAACAATCCAGAACAGAGGATAGCATAGTCCATATACTCTTCTTTCTCTCCGAGATGCTGTGAACCCATCATCATTCCACACAGGACTGATCTGTGTCTCACCTTCCTGATATTTACAAGTCTCCCTCCTCATTCACAGGTTAGGGTGGCGGGTCGGCTCATTGTTTCGACAAGCTATTTCAATATGTCATTAGCATATTAGCAAACAACATTATTCACTGACCCTTTGGAGAGATAACAGTACAGGACTGTGGGGCTGATATCAGATGGCAAATAACAACTCATCCTACAAGAAAACACCATGATAATCAGTAAAATATAAATATACACAAAATGATACCCACATAACGTATCCCACCATCACAGGGTCTATATGATAGAAGATACCCAAAAGTGACACCATTCTAAAAACTGCAGCCTTCAAGGTTCTCAAATCCACGTTCAAGAAGTTTGTTAACCCTTTAGGTGCTTCACAAGATTTAAAAAAATAAAATAAATTAACATTTAAGTTTTTTCACAAAAAATTGACTTAAGACCCAAATTTTTTTATTTTGACAAGGGTAAGAGGAAAAAATGGACCTCAAAATTTGTTGTGTAATTTCTCTTGAGCTTGCCGATACCTCATATGATGGAGAAAACCACCGTTTGGACACACGGTATGGCTTGGAAAGGGAAGGAGCGCCATTTGACTTTTTGAATGTAAAATGTACTGGAACAATTGACAGATGCCATGTCTTGTTTGGAGAGCCCCTGATGTGTCTAAAGAATGAAAATCCTCCACAAGTGACACAATTTATGAAACTAGACCCCTCAGGGAACCGATCTAGATGTGTGGTGAGCACATTGAACCCTCAGGTGCTTCAGAGAAGTTTATAACATAATGGCGTAAAAATAAAAAATAAAAAAATTTCCCCACAAATATGTTTTTAGCACAAAATATTGCATTTTCATAAGGATAACAGGAGAAATTGCACCATACAATTTGTATTGTGTATGAGGGAGAAAACTACTGTTTGGGAGCACGGCAGGGCTTGGAAGGGAAAGAACATTATTTGACTTTTTGAATGTAAAATTTCCTGAAATCATTAGCGAATGTCATGTCCCATTTGGAGAGCCCCTAATGTGCCTAAACAGTGGAAACCCCCTACAAGTGACCCCATTTTGGAAACTAGACCGCTCAAGGAATGTATTTTGATGTGTGGTGAGCACCTTGAACCCCCAGGTGCTTCACAGAAGTTTATAACATTGAGCTGGGAAACTAAAAAACAAAATCACATTTTCCCCACAAAAATGTTATTTTGGCCCCAAATCTTACATTTTCCTAAGGGTAACAGGAGAAATTGCATCATACAGTTAGTTGTGCAATTTCTCCTCAGACGCCGATACCCCATATGTGGTGGAATACCACTTTTGAGGCGCAGTGCAAAGCTCAGAAGGGAAGAGGCGCCATATTGGAGTTCAGATTTTGCTGGAATGGTTTGAGGGTACCATGTCACATTGGCAGAGCCCCTGAGGTGCCAGAAAAACAGAAACCCCCTATATGTGAACTCATTTTACAAACTACACTCCCCAATGAATTCATCTAGGGGTGCAGTGATCATATTGGTACCACATGTGCCCCACAGAGTTTTATACCACTGATTGATGAAGAAACAATAAATTACATTTTTACCATTAAAATGTTGTTTTAGCCCCAAGTTTTTAATTTTTCTAAGGGCTGATAGGATTTTTTTTTAACAACAGACTGAGGTTCATTTTTTCCTGAGTGCACCAATACCCTAAATGTAATCGGGAAATATTTTTCAGGCACAGTGCAAAGCTCAGAAGGCAAGGAGCGCCAGATTTTACTGTTATGGTTTACGGGTGCCATGACCCACTGGGAGAGCCCATGAGGTTCCAGAACAGCAGAACCCCCCCATAAGTGACCCCATTTTACAAAATAAACCTCTGTATGAATTCATCTAGGGGCGCAGTGATCATATTGACACCACCGGTGTGTCACAGAATTTTATACCATTGGTTAGTGAAGAAAAAATAACTACATTTTTATCACCAAAATTTTGGTTTTAGCCCCAGATTTTACATTTTCACTCAAGAAGTGGGTAAAAATGGCACCAGAATTTGTCCCACAATTTCTACTGAACGTGGCAATACCCCATATGTGGTTGTACAATACTACTTAGCCATACGGAGATACACAGGAGGAGTGGAGCGCTATTTGCCTCCTGGAGCGCAGATTTTCCTAGAACAGTTTGTGGACTCCATATACAGAGCCCCTAATTGTTAAAAGAACAGAATCCCCCATCAAGTGACCCTATTTTGGACACTATACCTCTTGGGGAATTTATCTACAGGTGTAATGATGATTTTGTCTTCATGGGTGTTTTCCAGAAACAAGCAGCAGTGGATGTTGCCGAGTGAAAATATGCAAACTGCCATTGTAGTGACCAGTACGTTGTAGTGACCAGTACGTTATAGTGACTAGTATGTTGTAGTGACCAGTACGTTGTAGTGACCAGTACGTTGTAGTGACCAGTACGTTGTAGTGACTAGTACGTTGTAGTGACTAGTACGTTGTAGTGACCAATACGTTGTAGTGACCAGTACGTTGTAGTGACTAGTACGTTGTAGTGACCAGTACGTTGTAGTGACTAGTATGTTGTAGTGACCAGTACGTTGTAGTGACCAGTACGTTGTAGTGACCAGTACATTGTAGTGACCAGTACGTTGTAGTGACTAGTATGTTGTAGTGACCAGTACGTTGTAGTGACCAGTACGTTGTAGTGACCAGTACGTTGTAGTGACTAGTACGTTGTAGTGACCAATACGTTGTAGTGACCAGTACGTTGTAGTGACTAGTACGTTGTAGTGACCAATACGTTGTAGTGACCAGTATGTTGTAGTGACTAGTACGTTGTAGTGACCAGTACATTGTAGTGATCAGTACGTTGTAGTGACCAGTACGTTGTAGTGACCAGTACGTTGTAGTGACTAGTATGTTGTAGTGACCAGTACGTTGTAGTGACCAGTACGTTGTAGTGACTAGTATGTTGTAGTGACCAGTGCGTTGTAGTCACCAGTGCGTTGTAGTCACCAGTACGTTGTAGTGACCAGTACGTTGTAGTGACCAGTACGTTGTAGTGACCAGTACGTTGTAGTGACTAGTATGTTGTAGTGACCAGTACGTTGTAGTCACCAGTACGTTGTAGTGACCAGTGCGTTGTAGTCACCAGTACGTTGTAGTGACCAGTACGTTGTAGTGACCAGTACGTTGTAGTGACCAGTACGTTGTAGTGACTAGTACGTTGTAGTGACCAATACGTTATGCCCAGCCTGTGCTTCTGGAGGCATGCACCTGTAAGTTAGGCAGGCTCTCATCGCTTCAGAAATGCCAAACGTAAATGTGTTTTAGGTACACTGTGGGGCTCAGAAGGTAGGGGGCATTGGTATATGAGAATGCAGAACTTGCTGAATTTCTTTTGTAGGGTTAGAAGTAGTGTTGAGCATTCCGATACCGCAAGTATCGGGTATCGGCCGATACTTGCGGGTATCGGAATTCCGATACCGAGATCCGATACTTTTGTGGTATCGGGTATTGGTATCGAAACAACATTAATGTGTAAAAGAAAGAATTAAAATAAAAAATATTGCTATACTCACCTCTCCGACGCAGCCTGCACCTTACCGAGGGAACCGGCAGCGTTGTTTGCTTAAAATGCGCGCTTTTCCTTCCTTCTGTGACGTCACGGCTTCTGATTGGTCGCGTGCCGCCCATGTGGCCGCGACGCGACCAATCACAGCAAGCCGTGACGTAATTTTCAGGTCCTTCTAGGCATTCAGTATTTTAAAATTACGTTCCGGCTTTGTGATTGGTCGCGTCGCGGTCACATGGGCGACGCGACCAATCACAAGCCGTGACGTCACGGGAGGCAGGAGACGCGCGCATTTTAAAATGCGCGCGTGTCCAGCCTCCCGTGACGTCACGGCTTGTGATTGGTCGCGTCGCCCATGTGACCGCGACGCGACCAATCACAAGCCAGAACGTAATTTTAAAATCCTGAAGGACCTGAAATTACGTCACGGCTTGCTGTGATTGGTTGCGTCGCGGCCACATGGGCGACGCGACCAATCACAAGCCGTGACGTCACGGGAGGCTGGACACGCGCGCATTTTAAAATGCGCGCGTCTCCTGCCTCCCGTGACGTCACGGCTTGTGATTGGTCGCGTCGCCCATGTGACCGCGACGCGACCAATCACAAAGCCGGAACGTAATTTTAAAATACTGAATGCCTAGAAGGACCTGAAAATTATGTCACGGCTTGCTGTGATTGGTCGCGTCGCGGCCACATGGGCGGCAAGCGACCAATCAGAAGCCGTGACGTCACCGAAGGAAGGAAAAGCGCGCATTTTAAGCAAAGAACGCTGCCGGTTCCCTCGGTGAGGTGAGTATAGCAATATTTTTTATTTTAATTCTTTATTTTACACATTAATATGGTTCCCAGGGCCTGAAGGAGAGTTTCCTCTCCTTCAGACCCTGGGAACCATCAGGAATACCGTCCGATACTTGAGTCCCATTGACTTGTATTGGTATCGGGTATCGGTATCGGATTGGATCCGATACTTTGCCGGTATCGGCCGATACTTTCCGATACCGATACTTTCAAGTATCGGACTGTATCGCTCAACACTAGTTAGAAGCCATTTTGCTTTTCCAGAGCCTTTGTGCTACCAGTAACGTGGATCCCCCCTATATTTCCATTAACAGATGACCAACCTGAGAGAGGACTTGCTTTTTTTGTAGATTGAGTTGAAACTTTTATTGGGAACATTTTACATAACGTTTTGGATCACATTTATCCGGTGAGCACTTACTTTGGGGTTTCCAAACTCCTCTCTGCTATTTGGTTGGGTTGGGTTGGGTTCTAGTTCTGCCTGGACTCTGTGACAAACCAAGCTCTGCTATATCACAGGGTAACTTTGCTAAACCGCTTGACAAGTACCGGTACTGCCTGGAGTCTATGACAAACCGAGCAAAACTTTATTGCTAGGTCACCCTGCCTAACTGCTGAGCCTCTGACTCTGTGACAAACTTTGCTCTTCTGCAAAGCACCATTTCAGTTGAGGGTGGGCGATATTGACTACAATAATGAGATGAACCGCTCTGATCATTCTCATCATGATAGCAATGGCATGGTTGTCAGACCCGGGCGAATGTAACTGGGGGTCCAACATTTCAATGCTACTTATCCGCAGACGTCAGTCTTCTGGGCAGCCCCCAGGCGGAGCACTGCCGCCCTGCTATAGACCGCCAAGTTTAATGTTTCCAGGGTCCCAGATTTTTCTCGGTGGTTTATGTTTTCTTTATGCAGCACTTTGTGTTTTCAGTGCATTGCACTTTTCTCGGCTGCTGTCCAAAGTTCTCTTTTCAGGTGTTGAATAATCCTTTTATTTAATAATTATGCATTTATTCTGCGTTGCATGATATTTTCCACTATAATTAGGTCTGAAGCTGAGAATTAAAAAAAAACAGTGGCTGCTTTCTTCCAGAAACAGCGCCACACCTGTCTGCAGGTTGTGAGTGGTAGTGCAGCTCTGTTACATTGTTGTAAATTCCAACCTGTCTCTCTAATTAGCTGCCCGGATAATCTCGAGTTAACCGCAGCAGTTACAAGGCTAGCGTCCTGAAGACAAATCCTATATAGAAAAGAAATACCAAAATGTAACCACCAATATTCAACATGAATATCAAATCCAATATATAAACCCGAAAGAAATATTCATAAAAAAAGGTATCCGATAATTATGATTTTTTTTTTTTTATTAAAAACAATAGACTTTATTTAAGACAATTTAAAAAGATGAAACAATAAAAAAAAATATATTCATTAGATTACACTGTCTGTGCAGGGCAGGGCATGTCAAACTGATTGGTAAAAATTCATTAATAAAAAATAAATAAAATATATAATTGATAGTGACACTCCATACAAATATTATTATTACTGTAAAAATGATATCAAGTGAGTCAAATTAATATTATATATGTGTATAAATTAACTGAACATTGTGAAAATAAATAAAGATCAATAAATAATGTGTTCATAAGAAATCCCCATAATCACAATACATAAAGCGCATTTGTAGCGCCCCCACTGCCGCAGGGCCGAGGGGTACCCGGTACCGGGCCTCTGAGTCTCTGCTTTGGGGTTGTCACGGTGGCTAGACCCGGTCCGTGACCCTGCTGAGGGGCGTACAATAATAGATGTGGATGGTGGTGGAGGTGCGATGCAGTAAATAACGAGGACACCAGGTTGCAGTCTCTTTACCTCTTTACTGAAGGCTTCTGAGTCCTCAATCCGGAATACGGTTAACAGGGCTGCGCAAGTCCGGCCGGTCCAATGGCACCTCCAGAGTTCCCTTTGCAGGTGGAAATCTGTGCCTACCTTCCTGCGCTTGTGTTGTGGTCCTCCCCTGCTGTGCTTACGGGATAGTACCCCACAACTGTTGTGTCTGTTTCTCGTGTTCCCTTACAACTCGATTCTGATGTTCTCCCTCTACGTCCCCCTGATCTTACGGTTAGGACGCACCCGTATGACGGGAGGCTCGGAGCTCTTCCGGGACTCTTGCGTCGCCCCACTCCTGTTGTTACCCCCCTGTGTCTTCCTGGGTCTGGGTGAGACAGCCCGCCTGTAACTGACTGTCCTGCCGTAGGTTTGAAGTTTGGCCTGGAGCTCTATACTTCCTCGGCGTTCCGGCCACCGGTTATGCGCCTCAATAGGATGTTGCCTCGTCTTACAGCACGACTCCTACTGGTATTCTCCTTGTTGCGTTGATCTCGTTTCTCACTCAGCACAATAAATCTTGCTTCTTATCCTTTCTTGGGGTACCGCCGCTATATCGTGCAGGCGCGGTCCCGTAACGTTCTCTCTGTTCGCTAGGCCTCTGTCAGGATCCCACCCCTGACAGGGACCCCTCTGAATCTTCCCCCACAATACCCTCTGCCACAAGGTGTTGCCTGGTTCCAACCCAGCCAGCTTTCTGTCTAACTTCCTGCCTAACCCCCAGTTTTACCAGACTGTGAGGAGTGGCCTAATAAATAGAACCCTTAGCTCCCCCTGGAGGCCAGACTGTGAAATGTATTGGTGTCTGTGATACCTGGTCAGATGAACTCCTTCAGTGCCATCAGACGTACCATAGCCCCCCTTAGCGGCGGAGCCACAGTACTGCAATGACCAGGACTCTGGGGCGCTGCACTCCCCCCCGGTTAAATCCAGTACTCCTGGACTGGGAAGAAAACAACAATACATGTCAGCAAAAAGACATACAATTTTGAAAATGCAAGTACAAGTAAACTTTTAACAGAGCTTCCCTTTATGGGAGGTGAGGACACTTGAACGTTACAAACATAGTTAAATACTTTAAATGACTTTTCTTACCCAACCGGGTATTCTACTAAGTGCAAAATCTTTGAACAATAATTTAACATTGCCTTTAAGGACGTACTCGCTAAATCCACTAAAGACCTTCTTATATCACATATAAGGCTAATTAACTTTTATGCATTCTCCTTCTTTATATCTGCAGGACCGCCTGTCCTAACTGCTCCAGACCTACTGCCTCTCCTTTCTATACAGGACCGCCCCTTTCCGCCCGGGCCTACTGTCCTTCCACTACTATACACAGTATAGAACATATCATTTTTCTTTCAGTTCAAGATCACTGAGCCATCTCTATATGGCTCCTAAGAGGACTCACCACTAACCCCTACGGGTTCACTTCCTGTCCTCATTCTTCTATTAACATTATTAAACATTTCTTACAATCAACCAGTTAGCTACATATAACTTTTACATATCAGCATTATCAATACTTTCTTTCAAAACATCATCATTCTTTAAGTGCTTTTGATGAACATCCCCTTTAAGAGGGGACCAAGTCTCTATGAGGTAGTGCAACTTCTCAAGCTGCAAGTCTGTTTGCAGTAAGGACTCCGATGCTGGTTCTGCGACCAGTGTCTTCACAAAGAGTCCCTTTCGCTTATAAAACCAGTAGAGAGCACCTTTAAGAAGGTGCAAACTATTTACAAGATCAGTTTTTGAATCATTCACCGTCCATGATTCGGCAGTCCTTTGATAACGGAGCAAAAATAGAAAACAAACAAAAGGCAATAGGGGTCCCAGGTCAACAAAGGGATCCCTTTAAGAGTTAACCCTGGACGGGTTTTAGCAGCAAAACAATGAAAACAATTAACTATGTACAATCAATAAAGCATTTTTGCTTACTCATCTTGTGGCTGTGCAGGGGGTGGTCTCCTTCCAGGCCTCACCCGGCAAACGGGTCGCCTTGGTGTAGCAAGGGCCGGTCCTGGCTCCAGCAGCGACAGGACCCCTCTGCGGGATGCCCTCCTTACTTGTGGGCGAGCGCGACCCAGAGGCACGCGGTGGACCCGGACCTCCTGAGGTTCCGCGGGGACGGGCTCCGGGACCTTCCCTGCAGAAGGCTCGTCCTCCGGCGTTCCGGCAGCAGCCTGGAGGGCGATGCACCGCTGGACGCCTCGAGCTATCCAGCCAGTTTCGCCAGCTTCCCTCCTCCACCGGGTGTAGGTCACTGCATCGCCAGGCTCCAGGTCGGAATCGTACCTTCCCCCGCAGGGCTCCACTTCTTCCCGATCCACACGGTCCTGCAGTGGCTCCCCGATCTCCTGGATAACTCCCCTTCCTTTCCGGGAGTTAAAGGATATTACTACACCCCAGTGTGATGGTGGAACCTCCTCGACGCTCCTCAGATCGACCTGGGCTGCCGGTTGGGGTCTGTTCCGCCACACTGTCATCAGGCGCTGCAGGTGCTCCGCCTCCGGCAGGATCCTCAGGCCCTGTGCCTGCAGCTCACACTCCGCCGCGGTCGGGATAAAAGAAGCGGGGGACACCGGAGACAGGCGGACCTCCGTAGGTTGGCCCAGCCGAGCGATCACACGGGCATCGGCTTCCAGGCGGTAGGCTACCTGCCGGGCCTCGGCTGCAGCCGCACACTCCTCGGACATCGGCCATGGGGGTCGGCCTATCGGTAGCTCCGCAAGGGTCAATTCCCGCAACGATGGCGTGTCCAGGGCTGTGTTGGGTTGTGCAGCCTCTCGCTGAGTCGGGTCGTTCCCACGCGGTGTTCCCGGCGTCGCCATTTTCGCTTCCTCTCTGATGTCCTCTTCCCGCGGTCTCTTTCGTGGGCGGCCCCGTCTCCATGGTCTCCATCCTCCAAAGAGAATGAGGAGGCGGACCTCGGCTGCTGACGGACACGTCCTCAGGACACAGAAATATTTAGACTGGGCGGCCATGGTCGTTCGCGCTCTCCAGCTTGTCTACGCCCACTCCACGTCCCTCTTCTTCTCCTGCGCTCTCCTCAGCGTTGTAATGGCGGATTTTGGTGGCAAGTGGCGCAGCACAGTCTTTGCAATAAGTCACAGTCCAAGTATAATAAATCACAGTTCCAAGGCACACATGACCCGATTCTTCAGGCTTAAGTAGATCATGTTCGTGACGCCAAGTTGTAGCGCCCCCACTGCCGCAGGGCCGAGGGGTACCCAGTACCGGGCCTCTGAGTCTCTGCTCTGGGGTTGTCACGGTGGCTAGACCCAGTCCGTGACCCTGCTGAGGGGCGTACAATAATAGATGTGGATGGTGGTGGAGGTGCGGTGCAGTAAATAACGAGGACACCAGGTTGCAGTCTCTTTACCTCTTTACTGAAGGCTTCTGAGTCCTCAATCCGGAATACGGTTAACAGGGCTGCGCAAGTCTGGCCGGTCCGATGGCACCTCTAGAGTTCCCTTTGCAGGTGGAAATCTGTGCCTACCTTCCTGCGCTTGTGTTGTGGTCCTCCCCTGCTGTGCTTGCGGGATAGTACCCCACAACTGTTGTGTCTGTTTCTCGTGTTCCCTCACAACTCGATTCTGATGTTCTCCCTCTACGTCCCCCTGATCTTACGGTTAGGACGCCCCCGTATGACGGGAGGCTCGGAGATCTTCCGGGACTCTTGCGTCGCCCCACTCCTGTTGTTACCCCCCTGTGTCTTCCTGGGTCTGGGTGAGACAGCCCGCCTGTAACTGACTGTCCTGCCGTAGGTTTGAAGTTTGGCTTGGAGCTCTATACTTCCTCGGCGTTCCGGCCACCGGTTATGCGCCTCAATAGGATGTTGCCTCGTCTTACAGCACGACTCCTACTGGTATTCTCCTTGTTGCGTTGATCTCGTTTCTCACTCAGCACAATAAATCTCGCTTCTTGTCCTTTCTTGGGGTACCGCCGCTATATCGTGCAGGCGCGGTCCCGTAACGTTCTCTCTGTTCGCTAGGCCTCTGTCAGGATCCCACCCCTGACAGGGACCCCTCTGAATCTTCCCTCACAACACCCTCTGCCACAAGGTGTTGCCTGGTTCCAACCCAGCCAGCTTTCTGTCTAACTTCCTGCCTAACCCCCAGTTTTACCAGACTGTGAGGAGTGGCCTAATAAATAGAACCCTTAGCTCCCCCTGGAGGCCAGACTGTGAAATGTATTGGTGTCTGTGATACCTGGTCAGATGAACTCCTTCAGTGCCATCAGACGTACCATAGCCCCCCTTAGCGGCGGAGCCACAGTACTGCAACGACCAGGGCTCTGGGGCGCTGCACATACCACAAGAAAATATATAAATATATGTCTATTAAGAACAATTGAAATATCAAGTGATTAGATAAAATTCATGTGAGCAACAACCAAGTGGCAAAAATAAAAAAAGAATAATAATCAAGTGGGATGTGAATGCCAGTCAATACCTACGTCCCTGACGAAGCGTGAGCGAAACACGCGTTGGAGTGGTGTGTGCAGGGCAGAGGTATCTCAGTACTGGTTGGTATTGGTGGTATTTACTTTACAGTATATATTGATTAATCTCCCAAGTAAAAGAGAAATCTACCCTTAAGGAGTTCTCCCCTTTGGACAATCCCAATTTTCAAGAAAGCTCCTCTGAGCTGGGTTGTAAATGATCAGCTACAATCTATAGACAAACCTGGAAGTGTTCACTTTCCAAGCAGCACCCCCGCAGGAGAATTAAAGAATTACACAGTGTCCATCAAAATTAATGAACAGGAAAGGCCTTACAGAGTGAACGACGGATGATAACGGATGCTCAACAGTCTCTTGAAACTATGTTATGCTATGTCATGGTGTCACATCACGAGGATCTGCTTTTACATCACCGTAATGGTGCAGGCACAGGAGCTGGGCCATCACCGGAGATGGTGGCGCTAGCGAACAGCCAGCATCCTGCTGTAATGGCAAGGATCAGAGATAACTTAAATGCAGTGTTCAATAGCAACCACAGCACCAAAGCCTTTAGAAAGTCAAAGGGATGTTCTTCTCCTACCTGACAGGTCTCCAAATCTTCATATGATCTTCTGAAACCTTTTCAATGCAAATATCAGATCTGGGGAATTGATTCTACCACATCTAATCCTGTTTCCGCGAAATAGCCAGCATTCTGCTGTAATAGCCAGGATCAGAGATCTCTTAGATGCAACAGTCAATAGGAACCACAGCACCAACGCCTTTAGAAAGACGGAAGGATCTTCCTCTCCTGCCCCATCAGTTTTCATAGTTTTCCAGAAACTTTTTCAGTGCAAATATCAGGTCTAGGGAATTGATTCTACAATGTTTAGTCCTGCTTGGATTGGGGCCACCTTTATTTTGGAGGCCTCTATGGACTGTGATGAGGGATTCGGGGATCTGTTTGTGTTATTTAATTTCGAGTGAGTAGAACAAGAAGTCTCTAGTTTCAGTAAGAGCCTTTTCTTTGCCTGAATATTAATGATGGTCTGTGATGTACAGCACGTTACCAACAAACAGCCCTAATAGTGAAATTAATCCCAAAACACGGGAAACCGATGGGACGCAAGGAGCAGATTTCATGGAGCATAGAAATTGGCAGAACTTGTGGAACATGAGCTCTTCAAACATCATTAAGAAGGCGGTCAATTAGTCAGTGTCGTGTTCCTGGTACCAGGTTTTGTACGGCATTTGGCAAACTTGGATTTACTTGACTTTTTTATATATTTTTTTTATTTTTGTTTTCTTAAAAAAATATTAGGAATTGCTGTGGACTTTATGGTCGGGATTGGCACTTTGGCACTTTCTCGACAAGCCAAGTTTGTTAACATTGGAAAGTACTAATGGCACGAGGAGAAGAGATTCGCGAGAGGAAACCCAATGCACTTGAAGAATAGGAACGCCATTGAAGGCCTTGTATAATTTAGAGTCACTTTTAATCACCGGTACATGGACTTCGGGACTTCCAGACTAAACCATCTGTAATGAGTTACAGCCATGGGAAAGATATTGTAAGAATAAGAAATAAAGGAAATATTACTATTCGAGGGATAGAATATTTAATGTTGACACTGGACCTCCAGTGTTCTTCAACGGCAATCCTGAGAATTTCTACTGTAATTCTTACAGGCAAGAAAAAATTGTTAGACAACCATTTTGGCCGGAACTTGACCGTCATGATGATTGCAGGTCAGTTTTGATTCTGTAGCGCCTGTGTCTCTGCACACTTCCTTCCTCCACCAGCAGGGACGCCGACTCACTCACTGCCGTGATGCCTGTCATGCACCTCCTCCTCCTTCCTCTGCTGCCCACCGCTCACAGATCCCCAGGCACTGTGCTTAGGGTGCGTGCTCCCATTGTCGTTAACAGACAGCAAGAGTACCCTCCTAAAGTGTCCCCAGCCAATGACTGGGAGACACTTATTAGTTAAGGCAACTCCACCTGTCATATGTCAGTAGTCTGCACGCTTGCTAGTTCTCATGTCCCCAGTACCTGCCAGTCAGTTTACCTGTCCTGTACCTCTCTGCCCATACCTGCCATCTTTTCCAGTATTCCAGCCATGCCCACCAGCACCTGCCAGCATTCCAGCCGTGCCCGCCAGCACCTGCCTGGTTGCATATCACCATCAGGCATGCCCACAAGCACCTGTCAGCATTCCAGCCGTGCCCGCCACCACATGCTTGCTTGCATATCAGTTATGCCCACCAGCATCTGCCAGCATATCAGCCGAACCCTCCAGCAGCTATCTGCATATCATCTGTGTCTGCCAATACGTCTGTACATCAGCCAAGCCTGCCAGCACCTGTCTGCATATCAGCCATGCCTGCCAGCACCTGTCCGCATATCAGCCATGCCTGCCAGCACCTGTCTGCATATCAGCCATGCCTGCCAGCACCTTCTTGCACATCAGCCGTATTTGCCAACACATCTTTACAATAGCTGTGCCCATCAGCACCTGCCTGACTGCATATCAGCTGTGCCTACCAGTACTTGCTTGCCTGTATACAAGCCGTGCCTGCCATACCTACCTACAGCTGCTGTTACAGTTCCTTCCCCTTTGGGGGTCAGCTTTCATGCATCCGAGGTCCGTCTTGGAGTAGCCCCTGGCGTCCATCTGGAGCCAAGTTTAACCCCCCACCATCAGGGCCTCTAAGAAAGAGTCAGGTATTTGCTTAGTCACGCTCCTCCAGGCTCTTCTCGGCCTACCGCACAGTGGTTCCACCACACGGCCCATTACAGATTCTTACAGAAGAAGCAGATCGTTAATCCACAATCGGTTTGGTGATGGCTAAACTTAAGTGTGGAGGAATCACCCCACTCTTCACATGGAAGTTTCTTAGGTCATGGACCATGGTCTCCAGACTAAATTCTGTAGAAACTGTACACTGCTAAACGGAAGAGCATGAAAATAAGCCAATGGTCAGAGATAACGTTAAACCTTGCGAATTAGACAGAAATGATCATAAGACAAGTAATGGGTCACAATAAGGAGGTTGACTAACAAGTACCAGATGATGAGTCTGAAGGAGAAGTGGTAAAGCTAAGACTATGGTTAGAGTAAAACCTGGCAAAATAATTAAGAAGGATGTACCGGAGACCTAATGTGACCTTGACATTATAAGCAACAGGTTCAAACAATGTTCTTCTGTATATTTGAAAAGAATGTTGAGGGTACTAGCTTTGGATACAAAACATGACTTTGGCCATATCTGTCGGACAGTCAACAGGTTGTTGCTCTTTGGATCCATTCCAAACCAGATGATCAACTGGAAAATATTGGACAACTGATAGCAGAGATGGTTTAACTAGAAGTACTCAATCCCTTTGAGAAACTCAGAGCTTAATCTCTACGGGGCTACCAAGCACCTCCATCATTCAGTATCTGACTTTGAAAATCAAACATGGTTGATTTATTTTCTCCTGCGATTCAGATGGCAAGTGGCTTAATGTACATGTAAGATTGTTTTTGGAAGTGGATGAACTGGATGATGGAAGTCCACTGTAAATTAACTTTGGACAAGTGACAGCAGATGAGCTCTTGACCTTCAACGATTGATCATAGCCATCAGATAGATATCAGATACATTAGAGTCTTGGCTGAGCGTGACATACCCTGTACCCTGCATTGTTCCTTGGTGATGATCACTCATGGGATCTCAAAGACCCCACGTCACAGTATCGATTGGGGTTTAGTCAAAAGAGGGTGTCTTAGGTGTGATGATTTTACACATGTTCACCTTTTCTGGTGAAAACTGGAAGGACTAGTAGCAACTCAAGCATGACATGGAGACCCCATAACGTTACAGAGAGGGGGGCTGAGTGCTGAGGAGCAGAGGGCGGAAAAGTCACCACCGCTCTGCTGTCCCCATAACTGCATAGTCCAGACCTCCTCTAGTATCAACACAAACACTGCTCCCCGCACTGGGAGCTTCATGATCGAGCAGCTGCATGCAGCACAATGCAGAGAGTCGGATGGAGTGGTGTAAAGCTGCCACCACTGGGCTCTGAAGGAGACGTGATCTGTGCAGTGATGGATCACTCTTCCATATCTGCGCCTGATTGAGGAGTCTGGGTTTGGTGATTGCAGGAGGACAATACCCCCTGACTGCATTGAGCCCTCAGCTCCAGTGATGGGAAATCTTAATCTTCAACACAAGACATTGAGGACAATTGTAGCTTCAGCTTTGTGGGAACAGTTTGGGGAAGACCCTTTTTTTTCCCCCATCAATGTGCCCATTGCAGAACCTCCACACAAACATGGTTGGGGGAGTTTGGTGAAAGAACATGATCAGCCATATAGAGCCCGACCTCAACCCCATCCAACACCTGATGAAGTTGCAAAAATGCCAAGAGATGCCTCCAAAATCTTGTAAAATTCCTTCCCAGAAGAGCGGGAGCCATTATATCTGCAGAGGAACGACTCCATATTAGTTTCTAGAATGAGAGGTCAGAAAAGCACCTGGAGGAGGACGTGTGGTGAGGGTACAATAATCTTGTCCATGCAGTGTATATGTTCTCTGTTCTCTGGCTGCCGGTGACCAGATATGTTTTTTGACAACAATTTGCTGAGATGATCTGGTCTTTTTTAAAGGCAGAGAGTCATTATGATGGGTCATTACTGATGATCATCGTCAGGTCCCATGAATGTAATTTGTACTTGGCTCTTGAAGCCGACCATTTGTAGCCCCCCCAGAGACCCCGTTGAAATTAAATAGATGATAATAAACAGCCGTCCATCTCCTAACCTAATAAACAATGGAGATCGAATGATCTGTTTTCCATACTGCATTAGGTCATAGGAGGATTTCGAGATGAGGTCATTTTGGAAGAGACCTTTATCTGCTTCTCTTAAAGGGGTTAAGGTGGACCAATAAGTGTCTGTTCATAAATCATTCGACCCATTTCCACCAGTCGTATCCAGCTATCTGACATTTCTCAGCAACCGAACACAAATAACAATCCCCAAGATATCAAGACGTCCGGAGCTCCTCACTATGAGAAATCCCACACACCTGCGAGTGTCCGCCTGACCATAAAACATCCCAAACAACTGTAAACATCCATATGTCTTCCTAAAAACTGTCAGGGCAAGAACTCGTCATCTGTTCTCTGAAATACCTTGAGCCTCCGTCATGACAATGTTTATTCGTGTTTACTCTCCATGACAGTGATGTCATGTTCTGATGATGTCATCGTCCTTTAGAGTATGGTTTCTATGGAGACACGGAACAATGTCACATTCTTTTGATACATTGTAACTTACCAAGTTGCGGATGATTTCATGGTTAACAATCGGTATCGGAAGGTGATGCCGTTTAGTGCCTCGAATGACTACAAACTACCAAAACAATAGATACAGGAAAGAAATATATCTTGGTACCGTGTTAGCCAGTGAACAATACAATAAAACAATAGAAAACTTCTTAAGACATATCGAAAGACCTCAGATGTTCCAAAAATTGTAATAGCTTCATTGCCTGTAAAATACTAGCAAGAAATACTACTCTACCCTATGGGAACATCTCAGCATGGTACTGAGGCAATCAGACGATCAAAGTTCCATAATGGAAATTTAAAAAAAAAGTTTATAAAAAAACCTAAGAAAATTCCTTGTTACAAGAACAGTAATGTGGTCAGTAATATGTGATTCAGATAAAAGTTCTTTACAGTAGATATAATAGGTGATCTAAATATTAATTGGGAAAGGGTTCTTTGCGGTAACTCTAATTCTTAATGTAAACATTAATACAGTACAAGAAAAGTGTTTTTTTTTTATAGCAAATGTAATAGGTCATTTAGACATTTAATGGTAAAGGTTTTTTTTTACAATAAATGTAATAGTTGATCTAAATATTAAATAGCAAAAGGTTATGTTCATCAAATGTAATAGATTATAACATGGCAGCCGGACAGGTCCCTGAGGTGGCAAGCCTCACTGATGTAGGACCCAGAGAAGCAGGTTCCAGAATATGGAGTGCTGAGATGTGTTTTTCAATGGGCCCGGATTTTGGGTCCGGGTATTAGGAACGGCCATAGAGCTGGGTGGGACTGACCGTTCCCTTACCTACAGGTCCAGGATTTGGGATGGACTATAAAAGACAGTTCAAATGCCCCTTTTATTCCTGGGAGTAACTGACTAGGTCTGCATCTGCAAAGCCTGTGTTCACATATATGGACTCTTTTGTTTATTTTTTTTTGTGTAATGTGTGAAGGCTATTTTCTGGAGAGATTTATGGAGTAAAATAAATCTATTTAGTTTACACAAAGTCTTCGTGCCTATACCTACCTGAAACTGCTGCCCCAGAGTGTAATCCCTGCAAATGGTTCTTAGAGTGCTGACAGTGAATCCCCATTAGCACAGCTGATTGCTGGAAAGGCTGTATGTCTTGGGTGACGATAGCATCAGCTGTTGAAGCACAATCTCAAGCTATGGAGGAGCTAATCAAACAGCTGGTCCAGGCCAACATGCAGCAGCACCAGCAAGCTCAGCAGGAGATGAACAAACTGTTGATGCAACAGTTACAGCAACAGCAGGTACAGTATCAACATCAACAGCAATAAATTACGCTCTTGGCAGAAACACTCCGGGTCAAGAAAGCTGCACCCCATCCAAACCAAAGTGATGAGACCCAGGTGAGGAATACTGTAAAGGGTCTTTGCAAAAGATGACTTTGGGTGATGACATTTAGGTGTTCCTGATGGTGTTCAAGAGGATGGGTGACTGGTAGAAGTTTCCTTTGGAGCAGTGAGGGTAGGTTTGGAACCATACCTGACTGAAGAACTGCAGAAGGTGTATTATGATCTCAAGGCGGAGATCTCGGTTCGTCTGGGCGTAGCCCCAGCAGTTAAGGCACAACAAGTACATCAATGGGACTATCACAGGGACAAGGTCCCAGATGTCTGACCTCCTACACTTGGTACAAAAATGGCTGTAGACTTATATTTGTTCCCCAACCCAGATGGTGGGGAGAGTGGTAATGGTTCAGTTTATCCACTCTGCCGGTGTTACAATTTCAGTGTTGAGGAGTGTAATATACGGAAATATCAAAATTCCAGGTGAGGCCAAAAAAGGTATGAAATACATTCATCCAAAGACTCAGAAGAGTGTCTTATACAAATATATATTTTTTATATGACAACTACTGTAAATTAATGTTCCCTTAATCAGTAACTGGCCCCTTGTATGAATGGAGCGGTGGTTGACCGTGTACTTAGCAGTGATAATTAAAGCATATTGGACTGATGGAGACGGCTGAGCTCTGGGGTCTCTGCTGTCTCTGACAGCTCTTTAAATGGAGCGGTGACGCAAATGCGCTTCCAACACAATATTAAACAGGGGTCATCGTACCGTCATTCTCAAGATTGGCTGGTGTCGAAGCAGAGAAAGAAAAGTAATCAAAACCATGAACTATTGAGAAGCCCGAAGACCCAAGTAGAAGATTGAACTTGACGTAATGCAACTCATCCTGCAAAAAAAACCCAAGTCTGAGTTCCTGGAGGTTCAGTCCGCATATTCGGCTTTGCTGTACTTGGGTACCTGTCTGCAACCTTCACTCTGCTGTTCCACAGCACTCTCCACACACTCAGCTCTGCTGTGCCAAGGTGCCTTTCTGCATACTTGGCTCTGCTGTGTCAATCTACCAGACCGCATGCTCCGATCAGCAGTACCTGACTGCATTTCCAGCTCCACGTGCTGTCCAACCTATATAGCCCTGCTGTGCCACAACGCTCCAGTGCAGTCCCACTAATTCAGGTTTGCTCCATCACATGCCTTCCAGTTTATCAGTCTGCGTTGTATCCACCAATCCCACCAGCCCAAGTGGTTCTCAGACCACCAGTTAGGTGGGTCCAAGCACAGCCCACACTTCAGGTGGAACCAATGTATTTGGGCGTGACCTTGACATATGTGGTTGTTCATGTGCGGCTGTGTTATACTTATTATTCCTTCATTTATATGTTTATCGGGAAGTGCAGAACTTCAGAGAAGTTTGATTTTTGGTTTTGCCTTTTTTTTTATGAAGCTACATGGGAAGATGAGCGTTGCCACGAGCTATCCATCACGTTGATAGCGGACATCTGGATATGAAGATAAATGGTGTCCAAAAATAGATAAAATACGACCTCTGAATCATAGACGTAATCAACGTCTCCAGGAATCGGACCACCTAGACGGCAACAGGACAACGCTACTCAGCCATGATCTCTCCAATAATTGGTCCAATGAGACTTTCCCATTATTAACCTCTTAAGGACACAACCAATTTCACTTCTGCATTTTTCCCACCTTAGTCCAAAACTTGTTTTTTATTCTTCTGTCCCCATCGCGGTATGAGGGCTTTGTTCTTCTTGCAGAACGAGTTGTAGTTTTTAATCACGCCGTTCATTTCATTACATATCGTACTGAAATATGAGAAAAAGCAACTCAAACAATGAAAAAAAGAAATGCGATTCTGCCACTATTTTTGGATTCTCTTTTTTCCACGTTCACTGCGTGGTACAAATGACCCGGTAACGCGATTCTTTAGGGCAATAAGAATACGGCGAGAACAAACATGGACAGATTAATTAATTACTTTAGTGATGGGCAAAAAATTGTAAAAAAACCAACATGTTTTGGTTTGTGCTGCTTTTGTAGAACAACTTGTTGATGGAGCCATGTGAGCGCTTGTTGTTTGTGCGCTTAGCTGCAGTTTTTAATGGGTATATATGACTTTTTATTGCATTTTTTGGGGGAGGTGTGGTCACCAAAAAACACTACATTTGGTCTTTTAATTTTTTTGTTCTATATGGTGTTTATTGCAAAAATTCACATTTCTCATTTTGTAAAATCTGTGGCGGAGCTTCACAGGAATACTGAGATAGCTGCTACCGAGGATTTTTAGGCTATGAGGTTTTTTTGTAGGTGGTCAAAATAGTGAGTTTTCTAGTGGCAACCACTTTGGGGAAAGTATTTGGACGATTTGCTTTGTTTTTTTGTTTTGTAGAAACGTTTTTCTGCAGCCTTTTCATTGGACAGTTCCTAGTTTGTAGTGGATTCCATCAGGATCTGTTCCAAAGAAGTGGCTTCCACTTTCTTTTTCTTTTTTCCACCAGAAATTTTCTCAAACCTGAAAAAAAACACTTATTACAAGGGATATTACAATAGAGATGAATATGAAGAGTTTTGGGGTTTTTTTTGAAGCGGTCCTCCTCGAAAAAAAAGTCTCCTCTATACACTGTGTTTATGCAGTGCCCCAGAGTCCTGGTCGTTGCAGTACTGATGCTCCTCCGCTAATGGGGGCTATGGTACGTCTGATGGCACTGAAGGAGTTCACCTGACCAGGTATCACAGACACCAATACACTTCACAGTCTGGCCTCCAGGGGGAGCTAAGGGCGCTATGTATTAGGCCACTCCTCACAATCTGGTAAAACTGGGGGTTGGATAGGAAGTTAGTCAGAAGCTGACTGGGAATCGAACAGGCAACACCCTGTGGTAGAGGGTGTTGCGGGGAGAGACTCAGAGGGGTCCCTGTCAGGGGTGGGATCCTGACAGAGGCCTAGCAACCAGAGAGAACGTTACGGGACCGCGCCTGCACTTGATCGCGGCGGTACCCTAAGAAAGGACAAGAAGCGAGGTATATTGTGCTGAGTGAGAAACGAGATCAATGCAACAAGGAGAAATACCAGTAGGAGTCGTGCTGTAAGACGAGGCAACATCCTACTGAGGCGCGTAGCCGGTGGCCGGAACGCCGAGGAAGTACTAGGCTCCAAGCAATACTTCAAACCTATGGCAGGACAGTCAGCTATAGGCGGGCTGTCTCACACAAATCACCTACGAAGACACAGGGGGCAACAACAGGAGAAGGGCGACACTAGGGTCCAGGAAGAGCTCCGAGCCTACCCGTCATACGGGTGCGTCCCAGCCATATCATCTGGGGGACGAAGAAGAACATCAGAATCGAGTTGTGAGGGAACACGAGAAACAGACACAACAGTTGTGGGGACTATCCCGTAAGCACAGCAGGGGACGACCACAACACACAAGCGCTAGAAGGTAGGCACAGATTTCCACCTGCAAAGGAAGCTCTGGAGGTGCCATCGGACCGGCTGGACTTGCGCAGCCTGGTTGACCGTATTCCGGACTGAGGATCCTGAAGCCTTCAGTAAAGAGGTAAAGAGACTGCAACCTGGTGTCCTCGTTATTTACTGTGACCGGCCCTGCACCGCACTACCACCACCATCCACACCTATTATTGGGCGCCCCTCAGCAGGGTCACGGACCGGGTCTAGCCACCGTGACAATCCCAGAGCAGAGACTCAGAGGCCCGGTACCGGGTACCCCTCGGCCCTGCGGCAGTGGGGGCGCTCAATTTACACGTGGCCTTCACTTTCCTTGCTCGTTATAAATGGTGCTCACCTCTCGAAAATGTGGTACACTGGCCAATTCTTTCTTTTTTTGTCTTAAGCAAAGTTTTTTAGAGTCTTGTGTTAGATTGTGCTTTGGTTTTGCTTGTGTTCCCCCCTCTATATTTATAATTTTTGGGGAGTTACTATTACTCATGCATATGGCGGTGCACAGAAGTTCTGTCCTGACTACTCCAGGGCTGATATCAGGATTACATAGCTCTCCTGTTATGTCTTCTGACCTTTAGGTCCCAATTCACACAGGATGCGCAATAAGCAGAAGCTTCCCACAGATAAAGTGCAGGATGACCTAACCGCAGGACACCTCTCCAATGGATTAGATAATAAGGTCACTCAGATAATTCTGCTGATGGACAGACAGCTGCTCCTTATGTTTCCTGCTCGGGGAATCGGCCACTCAGGGCTATAAACAAGTCATGTAATAATCCCAGCCTGGAAATAGCAGCGAGCGGACCAGAAGGAAGACTGAAGTGACACATAACCAGCAAAAAAGATTCAGAAATGGCTCAGACTGGTTCATATTTCCAGAAGATGTGACCTTCTTGCAGATTGTCATGTCAGGATTTTTATCCTGTTAGTGAAGGTTTGCACACTGCAACTTTCCAGCTGTTTCAGAATTGCAGACCTCAGAATGTCCTGACAGCCTGCAGGATGCCCTGACAGCCTGCAGCCTCCAGGATGCCCTGACAGCCTGCAGCCTCCAGGATGCCCTGACAGCCTGCAGTCTCCAGGATTCCATGACAACCTGCAGCCTGCAAGATGCCCTGACAGCCTTCAGCCTTCAGGATTCCATGACTACCTGCAGCCTCCAGGATGCCCTGACAGCCTTCAGGATTCCATGACTGCCTGCAGCCTCCAGGATGCCCTGACAGCCTGCAGTCTCCAGGATTCCATGACAACCTGCAGCCTTCAGGATGCCCTGACAGTCTGCAGCCTCCAGGATTCCATGACAACCTGCAGCCTTCAGGTTGCACTGACAGCCTGCAGCCTCCAGGATGCCCTGACAGCCTGCAGCCTCCAGGATTCCATGACAATCTGCAGCCTTCAGAATGTCCTGACAGCCTGCAGTCTCAATTGTCAGGAGCCTCAATCGAGGGACCTGGATTAGCCAGCACTAATTCCTACCCTGTGCTCTGCACAAGAGTGGGCATCCAAACGGCTTCAAATAAATCAAAGGGGGCTTGCTTTCAGACTGCCATTTTAATTGCACAAGCCTCCTGTATCGAGTACAGGACCAGAAATGGAGCTGCTGAACACTAGAGAGAATACTTGCTTCTCCATCTATACATTTGCAGTGACAGAGGATGGTGCTGTCTTTACTTAGGCCTCTGTCACACTAGCGTCGTGCACTGTACGTCGCTATGCGTCGTTTTGCAGAAAAAACGCATCCTGCAAAAGTGCTTGCAGGATGCGTTTTTTTCTCCATAGACTTTTATTAGCGACGCAGTGCAACACATTGCCACACGTCGCAGCCGTCGTGCGACAGTTGTGTCGTGTTGCGTCGGACCGTCGCCACCAAAAAACGTTGCTTGTAACGTTTTTTGGTGCGTCAACTGCAGCATTTCCGACCGCGCATGCGCGTCCGGAACTCCACCCCCACCTCCCCGCACCTCACAATGGGGCAGCGGATGCGTTGAAAAACAGCATCCGCTGCCCCTGTTGTGCGGCGCTTTCACAGCTAGCGTCAGTGCGCCGCAACGTCGCATAGCGACGTGCAGTGCACGACGCTAGTGTGAAAGTAGCCTTAGGTGTTAGGCTGGGGTCACACTTGGCGTAAGACAATACGCCACGTATTATACGTCCGTACTACGGCCGTAATACGGAGAAATGTTCCCAAAATATTGATCCGTAGTCAGGGTGTGTCAGCGTATTTTGCGCATGGCATCCTCCGTATGTAATCCGTATGGCATCCGTACTGCGAGATTTTCGCGCAGGCTTGCAAAACCGACATCTAATGGATTTATGTGCTCAAATGTTAGGGAAAACATATATACAGTATATATATATATATATATATATGTCATTGAGACACATATATATATATTCTGTATTTAGATTTCATTCAGCGCGATATCTGTGAACAGCCGGTAATTCAATTGCCGGCTTTTCATTTCTCCTGCACAAACCCGACAGGATATGAGACATGATTACATACAGTAAACCATCTCATATCCCCTTTTTTTTGCATATTCCACATTACTAATGTTAGTAGTGTGTATGTGCAAAATTTCAGCGCTGTAGCTGCTAAAATAAAGGGCTAAATGGCGGAAAAAATTGGCGTGGGCTCCCGCGCAATTTTCTCCGCCAGAGTGGTAAAGCCAGTGACTGAGGGCAGATATTAATAGCCAGGAGAGGGTCCATGGTTATTGGCCCCCCCGTGGCTACAAACATCTGCCCCCAGCCACCCCAGAAAAGGCACATCTGGAAGATGCGCCTATTCTGGCACTTGGCCACTCTCTTCCCACTCCCGTGTAGCGGTGGGATATGGGGTAATGAAGGGTTAATGCCACCTTGCTATTGTAAGGTGACATTAAGCCAGATTAATAATGGAGAGGCGTCAATTATGACACCTATCCATTATTAATCCAATTGTAGGAAAGGGTTAAAAAACACACACACACATGATTTAAAAGTATTTTAATGAAATAAACACAGCGGTTGTTGTAATAATTTATTGTACTCTCAGTCCATCAGGAAACCCTCGCTTGGCAAAATAATAAACGCACAAGATACATACCTTCTGCTGTCAGATCAGGTCCCACGATGTAATCCATCTGAAGGGGTTAAATAATATTACAGGCAGGAGCCCTGCTAAATGCAGCGGTGTGCTCCTGCTTGTAATTCCCCGGCGAATGAATGAAATGTAGGTAATTGACCTACATTTCCTTCAGTCGCGGTGATGCGCCCCCTGGTGGATGTCCTCATATGACCTGGAGCGTGGGAAAAAGTTCCCAGGCTGCAGTTCATGAGAACATCCACCAGAGGGCGCATCACCGCGACTGAAGGAAATGTAGGTCAATTACAAGCAGGAGCACACCGCTGCATTTAGCAGGGCTCCTGCCTGTAATATTATTTAACCCCTTCAGATGGATTACATCGTGGGACCTGATCTGACAGCAGAAGGTATGTATCTTGTGTGTTTATTATTTTTCCAAGCGAGGGTGTTCCTGATGGACTGAGAGTACAATAAATTATTACAACAACCGCTGTGTTTATTTCATTAAAATACTTTTAAATCATGTGTGTGTGTGTTTTTTAACCCTTTCCTACAATTGGATTAATAATGGATAGGTGTCCTAATTGACGCCTCTCCATTATTAATCTGGCTTAATGTCACCTTCCAATAGCAAGGTGGCATTAACCCTTCATTACCCCATATCCCACCGCTACAGGGAGTGGGAAGAGAGTGGCCAAGTGCCAGAATAGGTGCATCTTCCAGATGTGCCTTTTCTGGGGTGGCTGGGGGCAGATGTTTGTAGCCACGGGGGGGCCAATAACCATGGACCCTCTCTAGGCTATTAATATCTGCCCTCAGTCACTGGCTTTACCACTCTGGCGGAGAAAATTGCGCGGGAGCCCACGCCAATTTTTTCCGCCATTTAACCCTTTATTTCAGCAGCTACAGCGCCCACATTTTGCACATACACAATACTAACATTAGTAGTGTGGAATATGCAAAAAAAAAGGGGATATGAGATGGTTTACTGTATGTAAACCATGTCTCATATCCTGTCGGGTTTGGGAAGGAGAAATGAAAAGCCGGCAATTGAATTACCGACTTTTCACTAACACCGCTGCGTATTTCTCGCAAGTCACACTGCTGGTCCGTGTGGAATCCGTATTTTTCTCGCCCCCATAGACTTTCATTGGCGATTTTTTTGCGCAGTACGCTGACAAACGCAGCATGCTGCGATTTTGTACGGCCGTAGAAAGCCGTATAATACTGAACCGTAATATACGGCTAATAGGAGCAGCCCCATTGAGAATAATTGTGCCGTATGTTATGCGAGTTTTACGGACGTAGTTTCTGCGCTCTTACGTCCGTAAAACTCGCATGTGTGACCCCGGCCTTACTGATCACTCACCAGGAGCACACTCCGCTCTTCTCCATCCAGCAGACTGACACCTCTAGTGAGCACAGGACCTGGTTCTTAGTCAAAGCAAGTCAGATGCATCTAATCAAGACCTGCAGTGCTAAGATTTAACCCTAGCCTACCTGGCTTTACTACAACCCCCCTCAAAGTATATGGAGGCATCATACAGGAGCACAGTCACTGACAACTGTAATAAGGAACCTCAAGGTCTCGGTGCCACCGTCACCTTACAGAGGTACAGACGATAAGTCTTAAACCAAAAATTTTATATGATCCCATCAAAACAAATTGTTTTACCCTCCATCGGACTGTGTGTATGGATGAATTCTTAGCAATGCTGTAGGTAAAAATCTCCATACATATGGGACCTCACGGAGCCGGTGCAGCAGAGCTATGCTTGGATTCATACTATGGACTGTACTGAGAATATAAAGCGATGATAGAAAACATTCTAATTTTTGGAATCCTAAAAATACAAAATGAGAAGGTTTTTTTCCTGGTAATATATTGAATCAGTCATTGAGGAGTGACACCTATGTAATATTGACCTCAAACGTGTTGAGATGTCTTAGAGGTGGATGGTGTGGCCAGCTAGACATGATGAGACTGGATTTGTGGAACAGATATACAGGGAAAGTTGGGCCATCACCACCACGATCGTGACCCCATGTGGACATATTTTCTAGTCAGTATAAGGAGGTTACAGAGTGGACTATTCATAGGTGCCGGGAAGTGACGTAAACGCTCATCATCGTCCTCAGCTTTGATGGTCGCTGGAGTCATTATCCTGTGACTAGCGGTCACTTTACTGCTATTCACAGACGTCAGAGACAGAATCCGGGAACGTGGACTACATCGGACCTGCGTGGCAACATTTGGGTAATAAATTAGTGAACGAGGGACTGCCTCTTGTTTTTATTTCCATCTCGTTCTTTCAGGTATCCTTTTCTGCGCTACTTTGGATTTGTGGGATTACTGCAGAATGGCATGGGATTTTTTTTTACTCTTCTTCAATAAATTGGCTAACGAGTAACGACTCAACGAGGGATTATGTGGGAGAGTCTTTATTCAAATAAAGTGTTGTTTTTTTTCTGTGTGTTTTTTTTTTTTTTTTTACTGGGTTAGTAATGACGGTGTCTGATAGACGCCTCTCCATTACTAAACTCAGGACTTGACAAATCACAGATGTCATCAACTCCAACTACCAGTACACCCGATTGCCACCGCACCAGGGTATCTAATGTGATGTTCCAATTCTGGGGCTACTGCATGTTTGTATTTTTAGGCTTGGAAGGGCCTAATAACCAGGGATCTTCCCAGCCTGATAATATAAGCCCACAGCTGTCTGCTTTACCATGGCTGGTTCTCAAAAATAGGGGGGACCCATGTGGTTTTTTTAAATAATTTACTTAATAGGTTAAATATAAACTCTCCTACCAGATCAACTCTCCCTGAATTGCTTCCAGAGGACAGTGTGCCGAGCATTGCGTCACTGGGTCTTAGCTAACATGGCTTTGGCATTACCGTGTATGGCAGCCAATTGTAACATTGGGAGTGTGGGATAGCAAATTTGCACCTATACTGACCCTCAGGCTAGGGGTTCCTAGCTATCCCTGTCGCCAGGGTTACCCCTGAAGGTGGGGATGCCTGGGTCTCGTTCCTTACTATGCTCCTAAGTAGCACTGGTCTGTACAGTGTATGATGAGAATACAAACAAGACAGACAGGGCAAAATGGAACCATAACAGCACTTTCACAGGGAAATACATAAAGGAATATAAAGCGTACATCAAGAGAGGCAACAACATAATATAAAGACAATCAGGGGAAAAGGTCAGTGTAAACCAAACACTGCTCACAACAAATTTGTTATTAATCACTAATAACAGGATGTGTCCACCTCACCAAACCAGGATAGAGAAACTATAGCTGGCATTACCTGTAAGGCGGAGGCAGCTTAAATAGTGAAAGAGGAGACATGGCTGGATCTCTCGCAGCATGTGACCATAGGCAATCAATATCCTCAGCCCAGCAGAGATTTAACTCTTGCTAACCTGCCTAGGAGTTGCAGCTCTAAGAGTCGACGTCCGTCTCACCCTGCGCTGATCATAGCTATCATTGGAGTTACAAGTAGGAATGTAAAAATCTGTGGAATCTACAGACCCCGATGCCACCATGACAGATGGTGATGCTTGAGAAAACCTTCTTGTTGTAGCAATTTCCACAAGTTTATTGGCTAACAGCCGCAAAACATGCGAGCATGGTGCAAGAGCACCCATTATACTTGATAGAGTAAAGAGCGTAACCGGGTACCCTCATGCTTGATTGAGTATCAAGCAGTGGCGAGCACACTCGTTCATCACTAATGGTCACCAATGGCCAATGTAGGAAGAGGTTGAAGCTAGACAAACCCAGAACTCGTCACTGGGAGAGCGGCTAAAGATTAAGATGAAGACGTAATTAGAAGATGGGTCAAGAGTGAGAACCAGAAGGTCAATTTATGCACCAGACGTTGAACTCAAATGATCAATATGAAGACAGAGGTTGTAAACAAAATACAGATGAGTTGGTTTATACCAAGTGAACATTTCGACACAGATATGGTATCCAGATGAATCTGATATCTATGTGGTACAGACATCAGGAAGATCCAGAGCAAGCACATACTCCTATTATTGCAATCCAAGATTTGGGGTGGGGTGAATAACACATCTCTCCACGCCCAATCAGTGTTATTTCTAGCATTACAGAGACCGGTCCATCCATAGTTGCATGGAGTCAGAGGATAGGTTATGTCTGTCAATTTGGATGGTAGACAATCAGCAGGAGGAAGCGAGGAGCAGGACATCGTGTACTGGGCATGATGGGTGATATTGACAAGTGGTGGAATGTGAGAAGTTTTTTTGTATATCGTAATAACGTCATAGAAATCTAGAGATACATGTTTCAGTGTGAGAAAACCATGTGTCAGACGTGCCAGCAGAAGAACACGACAGCAGGGACGACCCCTCCGTTAGTCAAGTCTGCCACAGACGGAAGCAGCAAGACACATGTGTTATGTGATAATGCTGAAAACCCAGCAATGTTCACAGCTGTGGAGTGAAAATGATGGCTGAGGCTCGTCAGAATCTCCGGAGATCTGGAATGGAGCCACAATATTCATCTACAATGCTGGCAGCAAACTTGGTACCAAGAATCCTGGCCTCCCGTGCCAAGGACGTCATCACTGCAAGTGCAGAGTTATCAATGTAGAAGATTGCCAAATGGTCTAATAATGGTGGGCATGGCGGCTCCCTGGTTTGGCATGGTAGCTTCCTGGTTGGGCACAGCAGCTCCCTGGTTGGGCATGGCAGCATCCTGGTTGGGCATGCAGACTCCCTTGTTGGACATGATGGATCCCTGGTTGAGCATAGCAGCTCCCTGGTTGGGCATGGCAGCTCCCTGGTTGGACATGGCAGCTTCATGGTTGGACATGGCGGCTTCATGGTTGGACTTGGCGGCTTCATGGTTGTGCAGCGCCCCCACTGTCGCAGGGCCGAGGGGTACCCGGTACCGGGCCTCTGAGTCTCTGCTCTGGGGTTGTCACGGTGGCTAGGCCCGGCCCGTGACCCTGCTGAGGGGCGCCCAAATAATAGGTGTGGATGGTGGTGGTAGTGCGGTGCAGTAAATAACGAGGACACCAGGTTGCAGTCTCTTTACCTCTTTACTGAAGGCTTCAGGGTCCTCAATCCGGAATACGGTTAACCAGGCTGCACAAGCCTGGTCGGTCCGATGGCACATCCAGAGTCCCCTTTGCAGGTGGAAATCTGTGCCTACCTGCTATCGCCGTTGTGTGTTGTAGTCCTTCCCTGCTGAGCACCACGGGATAGTCCTCACAACTGTTGTGTCTGTTTCTCGTGTTCCCTCACAACTCGATTCTGATGTTCTTCCACGTCCCCCAGATCTTATGGTTAGGACGCACCCGTATGACGGGGAGGCTTGGAGCTCTTCCGGGACTCTAGCGTCGCCCCACTCCTGTTGTTACCCCCCTGTGTCTTCCTAGGTCAATTGGGTGAGACAGCCCGCCTATAACTGACTGTCCTGCCGTAGGTTTGAAGTTTGGCTTGGAGCTCTATACTTCCTCGGCGTTCCGGCCACCGGTTATGCGCCTCAGTAGGATGTTGCCTCGTCTTACAGCACGACTCCTACTGGTATTCCCCTTGTTGTGTTGATCTCGTTTCTCACTCAGCACAATATACCTCGCTTCTTATCCTTTCTTGGGGTACCGCTGCTATATCGTGCAGGTGCGGTCCCGTAACGTTCTCTCTGGTTGCTAGGCCTCTGTCAGGATCCCACCCCTGACAGGGACCCCTCTGAATCTTCCCCTACAACACCCTCTGCCACAAGGTGTTGCCTGGTTCCAACCCAGTCAGCTTTCTCTCTAACTTCCTGCCTAACCCCCAGTTTTACCAGATTGTGAGGAGTGGCCTAATAAATAGAACCCTTAGCTCCCCCTGGAGGCCAGACTGTGAAATGTATTGGTGTCTGTGATACCTGGTCAGATGAACTCCTTCAGTGCCATCAGACGTACCATAGCCCCCCTTAGTGGCGGAGCTACAGTACTGCAACGACCAGGACTCTGGGGCGCTGCAGTTGGACATAGCGGCTTCATGGTTGGACTTGGCGGCTTCATGGTTGGACATAGTGGCTTCATGGTTGGACATGGCGGCTTCATGGTTGGACTTGCAGCTTCCCGGTTGGATATGGCAACTCTCTGCTTAGTGCACTTTGAGGCCCGGGCAAAGCCCATACAGGCACACTGTAGTTCACCCATTGCACAGGTACATGACCCATTGTACATGAATTTCCCCCAAAACCAAGCCTCTATCTGATGACGAAGCATCTCGTTGTCATGCAGTGACAAAATGCCACACATCTTTGTTTCCTTCCAGAGCTATAAAAGCTTTCTGATCTGTTCTATAAATATATATTGTGCCCTACATATGTACTGTATATACTGATGAGAGTTGCCTCTGCACCATCAGCTGTGAGTTTGTAGCACACGGACAACATCCCCCTGCACTGCTCAGGTTTAGATAGAACTCCATCTTGGCTACTCAACTGCTTGGACACCACATTCACTATTGACCACAGCATCTAATTGGTTAGAATAAGGCAGCAAGTTCCAAATGTTACACTATTGGTGCCCCCATGAATACAGTCAGGGATGCTGATGGGTTGCCATGGACCTTACCACTGATACCTTCACCCGATCAGGAGATAGAGAGCCTGCACCACTCACCCTTCCTAATGTCCAGGTGGAGTGGTGGTCAGGGAGGTATAACTGGCTCAATTGTGTCCATAACTTCTATAGATTTCAGTGGACATGTCCATATGTACGTGCCACATCCTCTCATACATGGGCTCTGACGGGTGAGTCTGCCGCAGGAAGTGGTGACCTCACAGCTCATTTATTCAGGATATTAGATCGGAAGGCCATGAAATCGCCTTGCAAGAAAACAGGAGTCTGTGTTCATGGTGCATTCCAGACACAAGTCCTCGGATTATGGCACAGTGAATAGCTCTATGGATCATCACCCGCATCATTACTATGCCATACTCAGACTCTGCAGATGCAGCCATTGCTCTGTACAGTGCCGTAGTAATCGTGTGTGGGGGGGGGGGGGCTATATTATATTCTTTGGGGGCCTACATTATATTCTGTGAGTGCTGTATTATACTCTATGGGGGGCTGTAATATATTCTATGGGGGAGGATTGCATCATACTCTTTGATGAGGCTATATTATATTCTATGGGGAGGTGGGCTGTATTATATTCTCTGGGGGGGCTACATTATATTCTATGGGGGGCTGTATTATACTCTCTGGAGGGCTACATTATATTATATGTGGGGGCTGTATTATCTTCTGTGGGGAGGTTGGCTGTATTATATTCTCTGGGGGGCTACATTATATTCTATGGGGGGCTGTCTTATATTCTCTGGGGGGCTACATTATATTCTATGGAGGGGCTGCATTATATTCTATGGGGAGGTTGGCTGTATTATATTCTCTGGGGTCTACATTATATTCTATGAGGGCTGTATTATATTCTCTGGGGGGCTACATTATATTCTTTGGGGGGCTGTATTATATTCTATGAGGGAGGATTGCATCATACACTTTGATGGGGCTACATTATATTCTATGGGGAGGTGGGCTGTATTATATTCTCTGGGTGGCTACGTTATAGTCTATGGAGGGCTGTATTATATTCTATGAGGGAGGATTGCATCATACTCTTATGGGGCTACATTATATTCTATGGGGGGGCTACATTATATTTTCTGTATTAAATTTATTCTACGTATTAAATGTATTGTATTCTATGAGGGGTGATTGCATCATACTCTATGAGGGGGCTGCATTGTATTTTGTGGGGTCTAGATTATATTGTAATGGGGGCTTCATTATACTCTATGAGGGGTTACATTATATTCTATGGGGGCTGCATTATACTATATGAGGAGGACTACATTATATTCTTTGGGGGCTGCATTATATTCTATGGGGGGCTGCATTATTCTCTATGAGGGGGCTACCATATATTCTATGGAGGGGCTGGATTATACTATATCAGGGGGCTGCATTATATTCTATTGGGGGTTACATTATATTGTATGGCAGGGCTGCATTATACTCAGGGCTACATTATATTCTGTGGGGTGGCTGCATTATACTCTTGGCTGGCTGCATTATATTATATGTGGGCTGCATTATACTGTATCGAGGACTATGGGGAATACATTATACTATATGAAGAACTGGGGTTCATTATACTATGGGAAGTGAATTGTACATGGAAGACTATGGCGGTGCATTATACTATATGGAGCACTATGAGGAGTGTATTATACTGTATGGATGACTGAGGAGTGTATTTTAATATATGGAGGACTATGAGGAGTGTATTATACTATATGAAGCACTATGAGGAGTGTATTATACTATATGGAGGACTAAGCAGTTTATTTTAATATATGGAGGACTATGAGGAGTGTATTGTACCTTATGGAGAACTGAAGAGTGTATTATACTATATGGAGGACTGAGGAGTGTATTTTAAAATATGGAACACTATGAGGAGTGTATTATACTATATGGAGGACTATGATGAGTGTATTATACTATATGGAGGACTGTGGAGTGTATTATATTATATGGTGGACTATGATGAGTGTATTATACTATATGGAGGACTGAGGAGTGTATTATACTATATGGAGGACTGAGGAGTGTATTATACTATATGGAGGACTATGGGGAGTGTATAATACTATATGGAGCATTATGAGGAGTGTATTATATTATAAGGAGGACTGAGCAGTGTATTTTAATATATGGAGGACTATGCAGAGTGTATTATACTATATGGAGCACTGATGAGTGTATTTTAATATATGGAGGACTATGATGAGTGTATTATACTACATGGAGGACTGTGGAGTGTATTATACTATATGGAGGACTAAGGAGCACATTATATTATATGGAGGACTATGGGGTGTATTATACTAAACAAGCAAAATGCTTTATATTCATCGAGTGATTGGATTGTTTAGGCGGGAACAGAAATCATTGTTTTCAGCAGCACATCGCCGGTGCAAACTGAATATGTGCTGCTGATAACATGATACTGTATGGGGACAGATTGATCTAATAGTGATTGTTCTATTCCCATCATTCTCTCTCAGTTGGTGTAAAGAGTCTGGGAAACAAGCGTCGAACAACTTCATTATTGTAGATCACACTCGTTTAGCGACCTGAACTCAGCGCATGTAAATACAACCAAAATGCTTCTGTGTGATGGAGCAATATGTCAGCATTTGGGGCCCCATTTTAAACTTTTGCCTAGGGCCCCACTTTGTCTAAAATCGGCCCTGGGTGTATCGGAGTAAAATGTATATGTCGTAAATTCATCCATAATACCCCATGTAATGCCACAATAATGTGCATTAGATAGATGTTTGGACTGGCTAATAGGAGAAATCCAGTATGCATAGTTTACCCATGGAACATTGCCTGCAAGTAAGGCTGGAATCAGTAAAATATGCGTTACACAATTATGTACATTGTACACACATTTGGTATCACCGCGTTCAGAAACGCCCGATCTATCAAAATATAAAATCAATTAATCTGATCGGTAAATGGCATAATATACCATTCATAACGTGGGATATGCATGACGATAAATACTAAACAAACATTTAAAACTGCAATATGATATGCCATTGAGCAACCATTAAATGATAACCAATCTTAAAAAAAGAAAATTATAAAATATCTATGACCAAAAAGGAACAAAATTAGGAGGTAGGACCTTCAAAAACATGCTACTACTAATTTTTACCATGCATTTCCTTGGCACCCTAATATATATATATGTATATATATATATATATATATATATATATATATATATATATATATATATATAATTGTCTAAGGGTTTTTCTGTCTGTCTCGACCTCGACCAATCAGCGACTGGCACAGTATCGACGTAGATGTCATAATGGTTGCCATGGCGACGATGATGTCATAAAGGTTGCCTCGACCAATCAGCGACGGGCACAGTCTGCCGCGAATTCTGGAATCATCATTGTCCATATACTACGGGGACATGCATATTCTAGAAATGTCCTGGAAATCCCGCGTCTCTGATTGGTCGAGGCCGCCTGGGCCTCGACCAATCAGCGACGGGCACAGCATGGCGACGATGATGTCATAAAGGTTGCCTCAACCAATCAGCGACGGGCGCAGTCTGCCGCGAATTCGCCTCGACCAATCAGCGATGGGCACAGTATCGACGTAGATGTCATAATGGTTGCCATGGCGACGATGATGTCATAAAGGTTGCCTCGACCAATCAGCGACGGGCACAGTCTGCCGCGAATTCTGGAATCATCATTGTCCATATACTTCAGGGACATGCATATTCTAGAATAACCGATGAGTTAGAATCGGGCCACAATCTAGTCTATATATATAATTGTCTAAGGGTTTTTCCGTCTGTCTGTCTGTCTGTCTGTCTGTCTGTCTGTCTTTCTGTCTGTCTGTCTGTCTGTCTGTCTGTCTGTCCTGGAAATCACTCCATATAAGGTATGGTCTACAAACAGGATACCTTATATGGAGTGGTCGGCGGTTTGTAGACCATACCTTATATGGAGTGGTCGGCGGTTTGTAGACCATACCTTATATGGAGTGGTCGGCGGTTTGTAGACCATACCTTATATGGAGTGGTCGGCGGTTTGTAGACCATACCTTATATGGAGTGGTCGACGGTTTGTCGGGCGGCCTCGACCAATCAGAGATGGGCACAGCATGGCGACGATGATGTCATAATGGTTGCCATGGCGACGATGATGTCATAAAGGTTGCCTCGACCAATCAGCGACGGGCACAGTCTGCCGCGAATCACATACTACGGGGACATGCATATTCTAGAATACCCGATGAGTTAGAATCGGGCCACAATCTAGTATATATATAATTGTCTAAGGGTTTTTCTGTCTGTCTGTCTGTCCTGGAAATCCCGCATCTCTGATTGGTCGAGGCCACCAGGCCTCGACCAATCAGCGACGGGCACAGCATGGCGACGATGATGTCATAAAGGTTGCCTCAACCAATCAGCGACGGGCACAGTCTGCCGCGAATTCTGGAATCATCATTGTCCATATACTACGGGGACATGTATATTCTAGAATACCCGATGCGTTAGAATCGGGCCACAGTCTAGTCTATATATATAATTGTCTAAGGGTTTTTCCGTCTGTCTGTCTGTCCCGTTTATTCATTCTCTGATTGGTCGAGGCCGCCTGGGCCTCGACCAATCAGCAACGGGCATAGCATGGCGATGATGATGTCATAATGGAAATCCCGCGTCTCTGATTGGTCGAGGCCGCCAGGCCTCGACCAATCAGCGACGGGCACAGTATCGATGTAGATGTCATAATGGTTGCCATGGCGACGATGATGTCAAAAAGGTTGCCTCAACCAATCAGCGACGGGCACAGTCGGAATCATCATTGTCCATATACTACGGGGACATGCATATTCTAGAATACCGGATGCGTTAGAATCGGGCCACAATCTAGCGACGGGCACAGCATGGCGACGATGATGTCATAAAGGTTGCCTCAACCAATCAGCGATGGGCACAGTCTGCCGCGAATTCGCCTCGACCAATCAGCGATGGGCACAGTATCGACGTAGATGTCATAATGGGTGCCATGGCGATGATGATGTCATAAAGGTTGCCTCGACCAATCAGCGACGGGCACAGTCTGCCGCGAATTCTGGAATCATCATTGTCCATATGCTACGGGGACATGTATATTCTAGAATACCCGATGCGTTAAAATCGGGCCACAGTCTAGTATATATATAATTGTCTAAGGGTTTTTCTGTCTGTCTGTCTGTCCTGGAAATCCCGCGTCTCTGATTGGTCGAGGCCGCCAGGCCTCGACCAATCAGCGACGGGCACAGCATGGCGACGATGATGTCATAAAGGTTGCCTCGACCAATCAGCGATGGGCACAGTCTGCCGTGAATTCGCCTCGACCAATCAGCGACAAGCACAGTATCGACGTAGATGTCATAATGGTTGCCATGGCGACGATGATGTCATAAAGGTTGCCTCAACCAATCAGTGACGGGCACAGTCTGCCCCGAATTCTGGAATCATCATTGTCCATATACTACGGGGACACGCATATTCTAGAATACCCGATGCGTTAGAATTGGGCCACAATCTAGTATATATATATTCAGCTCTGGCAAAAATTAAGAGACCACTGCAAAATTTTCAGTTTGTCTGATTTTTCTCTTTATAGGTATATTTTTGAGTAAAATGTAAATTGTTCTTTTCTTCTATAAACTACTGACATTCCAGAGGTTATCAATGGGGTTCAGGTCTGGAGATTGGGCGGCCATGACAGGGATTTGATGTCGTGGTCCTTCATCCACACCTTGATTGACCTAGCTGTGTGGCATGGCGCATTGTCCTGCTGGAAAAACCAGTCCTCAGAGTTGGGGAACATTGTCTGAGCAGAAGGAATCAACTGTTTTTCCAGGATAACCTTGTATGCGGCTTGATTTGTACGTCCTTCACAAAGAACAACCTGCCCAATTCCAGCCTTGCTGAAGCCTCCCCAGATCATCACTGATCCTCCAAAAAAATGTCATGGTGGTTCCAAGACATTGTGGCTTGTACGCCTCTCCAGATCTCCGTCTAACCATTAGACGACCAGGTGTTGGGCAAAGCTGAAAATTAGACTCATCAGAGAAGATTACCTTACTCCAGTCCTCTATGGTCCAATCCTTGTGGTCGTTGGCAAACTTCAGCCTGGCTCTCCTTTGCTTCTCATTGATGAAAGGCTTTTTTCTAGCTTTACATGACTTGAGTCCTGCCTCTAGGAGCCTGTTATGAACTGTTCTTTCCGAGCACTTCACCCCAGCTGCCATTTGCCATTCCTTTTGTAGGTCACTTGATGTCATCCTGCGGTTGCTGAGTGACATTTGAATAAGACGATGGTCATCCCAGTCAGTGGTGAGTCGTTTTTGCCCTCTGCCGGTCTGTAGCTTTGTTGTCCTCAATGTCTGCTGCTTGACCTTGTTGTAATAGACTGCCATCTTATAAATTTTAAGGATGGAGGCAACATGACGCTCACTGTGTCCCTCTGCTAGTAAAGCCAGAATTGAGCCCTTTTTTTCCTCACTCTGGACTTTTCAACTCCTTTGGCATGGTTAAAAGTTATTTTTTCGTTCCTATTACTTTTGGGATATTACTAGCACTTGCTTTGCCATCCAGCTTGTCCTATTGCAAGAGACTTATGAACACCACAGCAGGGTTTTCTTTATATTTTCCTTCATTAACCCCTTTCTGACCTCGGACGGGATAGTACGTCTGAGGTCAGATCCCCTGCTTTGATGTGGGCTCCGTCGGTGAGCCCTCATCAAAGCCGGGACATATCAGCTGTTTTGAACAGCTGACATGTGCGCGCAATAGCGGCGGGTGGAATCGCGATTCACCCGCCACTATTAACTAGTTAAATGCCGCTGTCAAACGCTGACAGCGGCATTTAACTACCGCTTCCAGCCATCCGGCCGGAAATGCGCGCACGCTGACCCCCGTCACGTGATCGGGGGTCTGCAATGTGTCGGCATAGTAACCAGAGGTCTCCTTGAGACCTCTATGGTTGTTGATGCCAGATTGCTGCGAGCGCCACCCATTGCCCCTATGTAGCACAGGCAATCGAGTTGTGCCAGCTTCTAGCCTCCCATGGAGGCAATTAAAGCATGGCAAAAAAAAAAATAAATAAAGTTTAAATCACCCTCCTTTCGCCCCGATCAAAATAAAACAATAAAAAAACAAACCTACACATATTTGGTATCACCGCATTCAGAATCGCCCGATCTATCAATAAAAAAAAGGATTAACCTGATCGCTAAACGGCGTAAAATTCGAAACGCCAGAATTACATTTTTTTGGCTGCTGCGACATTGCATTAAAATGCAATAATGGGCGATTAAAAGAACATATCTGCACTGAAATGGTATCAATAAAAACAACAGCTCGGCACGCAAAAAATAAGCCCTCACCTGACCCCAGATCACGAAAAATGGAGACGCTACGGGTATTGGAAAACTGCGCAATTTTTTTTTTAGCAAAGTTTTGAATTTTTTTTTCACCACGTAGATAAAAAACAACCCAGACATGTTTGGTGTCTATGAACTCGTAATGACCTGGAGAATCATAATGGCAGGTCAGTTTTTTTTTTTTTTTAAAATTCTTTATTTAAGTTTTCGATAAGCATAAGGAAAACATGTCATAACAAACATAAGCTCTCCTGTCAGAAATACAGATGGTTTGTTGCTGTATAATAAGGTCATAAGACAATCAAGAAAGACTGTATTATCAATATATACTCGTTAGATAACACAGGTCAACAAAACAAAAAATTTTTTCTGGTGTCCAAAATATTTTAATGAATTTGGGGTATTTTTGGGGTGCTGATTCTGAATATGCTATCAGTTTTGCCAGATTGGCTCAAGTTTTTGAGATTTTTGGTATCTTATTTATAGCACTTGTTGGTAAATGCGACGCATCATCTCATTAATTTCTTTGGATTAGTACTTGAACTGAGCAGTTCTCAATATAGTTTTGTGTTAATTAGTGTTCTAAAAGTTTGTTCATAGCTTGATTTTTGCACTAACTTTATGTTGTTGTCTGTTTTCCAGTGAAAAGCATGAACTCATCAAGAAGAAGTTGTCTTAACGATCCAGACTCATTCTGTTACATTTGTGGTGACTACACACTGCCAAAACATAGAAGAAACATAACAGACTTCGTAAAAAAAGTGTATTTTGCCTATTTTGGGGTTATGCTTGGGGACCAAGACAAGTTTTGGGCACCACACATAGTGTGCAAAGCATGTATCGAATTATTACGAAAATGGAGCAAAGGACAAAGAAAAAGCTTCAAATTTGGTGTTCCAATGGTGTGGAGAGAGCCAAAAAATCATCATGATGACTGTTATTTCTGTGCAGTGCAAGTGCAAGGATTCAATAAGCATAAGAAACGAAAATGGGAGTAACATGGAATCTGCAAGAAGGCCTGTCCCTCATTGTGAAGATGTGCCTGTACCTGTGTTTACCATAAATAACAGTCATCATGATGATTTTTTGGCTCTCTCCACACCATTGGAACACCAAATTTGAAGCTTTTTCTTTGTCCTTTGCTCCATTTTCGTAATAATTCGATACATGCTTTGCACACTATGTGTGGTGCCCAAAACTTGTCTTGGTCCCCAAGCATAACCCCAAAATAGGCAAAATACACTTTTTTTACGAAGTCTGTTATGTTTCTTCTATGTTTTGGCAGTGTGTATTCACCACAAATGTAACAGAATGAGTCTGGATCGTTAAGACAACTTCTTCTTGATGAGTTCATGCTTTTCACTGGAAAACAGACAACAACATAAAGTTAGTGCAAAAATCAAGCTATGAACAAACTTTTAGAACACTAATTAACACAAAACTATATTGAGAACTGCTCAGTTCAAGTACTAATCCAAAGAAATTAATGAGATGATGCGTCGCATTTACCAACAAGTGCTATAAATAAGATACCAAAAATCTCAAAAACTTGAGCCAATCTGGCAAAACTGATGACATATTCAGAATCAGCACCCCCAAAATACCCTAAATTCGATGAAATATCTTTGGCACCAAAAATGCTGTTGACCAGTGTAATAATAACAGTTGAGCATACAAAACAGAAAAACAAACATTTCAGGACCATAGAAACTAGCCCTAGATATCAATATGAGCTATATAAGAAATTTGTAAGGCTAGGAAGTGCAACAGGAAGGACTAAAATATCGCAAGTAAAGTTGTTATCAAATTGAAGAGGAGGAATGGAGGCAATGTGCAAAAAATTGTTGCAAACGAGGAGGCGGGTCGGTCATTGCGTCTTGTTTGACGCTAAAATTCGAGCTAGGGGGAACAAAAGGAACTCCTGGTAGGGAATTTGAAGGGACAATCTTCAATTTAGATTTCTTATCTTAGAACTAGGAGCGGGGGATGAAAAAGAAACCCAAGGAAGCCAAGAGGCACTAAACTTCTCGTGGGTTCGTGTCTCCCAACTGGATAATTCCTCTAAGCGATAAAGGTCTTGAACTTTAAGGGTCCATTCATTGAACGATGGAGGGGTTGTTTTTCTCCAGTGCATTGAAATCAAATGTTTTGCAGCTGCTAATAGAATGGGTAGTAAGCCATGTTTCTTTGGGTTAAAGGAGGAAGAAGGGAGGGAAAGCAAAACATCTTGAGGAGCTAGGTCTCGATCCATTAGGCCCATACTATGAAGTGATTTGTTTATGTCTGTCCAGAATTGCTTTAGTTCCAAACAGAACCAGAAAATATGAGCTAAGGAACCCACGGATCGAGAGCATCTCCAACACAGCGGGGAATCCACCAGTCCCAAATGAAACAGATTTTCTGGGTTTCGGTACCACCTAGATAGGATTTTAAATGAATTCTCTTGTAGTAGGATACACCTGGAGAACCCGTGAGAGTTGGCAAGTACCTGTTGGGTTTCCCGGGAGGACAATGTCACCCCCAACTCCGCTTCCCAAGAGGAGAGGTATAAAGGTTTAAATTGAGTTGGGCTTTTGAGGAGGTTTGCGTAAAGTTTAGAGACCAGTTTGGTGATTGGGGATTTCAACTTCACTAGTAAATCGAGCCAAAGCCAATCTGAAGAGTGACTTACCTTGGTTCTAAAATTCGTCAATATGCGGCATATGTGATATTTTTGGATGGCAGGTCAGTTTTAACATTTAGTGAACCTAGCAAAAAAGCCAAACAAAAAACCAGTGTGGGATTGCACTTTTTTTTGCAATTTCACCGCACTTGGAATTGTTTTCCCATTTTCTAGTACATGACATGCTAAAACCAATGGTCTCGTTCAAAAGTACAACTTGTCCCGCAAAAAATAAGCCCTCACATGACCATATTGATGGAAAAATAAAAAAAAGTTATGGCTCTGGGAAGTAGGGGAGTGAAAAACGAAAACGAAAAAAAAAACGAAAATGGTCATGAAGGGGTTAAATAAGATTTGGTTCAGGTGATCACCTAATCAGAAGCACATTAAGTAGAATGAGGTGCACTCTGGGTAGAATTCAGCTGACACTGGAATGGAATGGCTGTCACACACGGAGAGAAGCAGACTTTTATAAAACTGTGCAGTGGTCTCTATTAGGGATTCCTTGCACTTCTTCATCATAGCCAAACATCAGAAGTTATCTTTTGGGCCGTATGATTATTTGTCTGTTTTTATATTACCGTATATTGATTATTAAAAGTTATGTTTTATTTTATTATTATTGACATAGCGCTTTGGTCTGTGATTTAATGAAATTTAAAAACGTAACTTTCTGGTTTAAGGCCATAAAATTAAAATTTTCAAAATTGCACAATTTTAAAATTTTTTTGCCAAATTTCCATTTTTTTTTTTTTCACAAATAAACACAAGTCATATCAAACAAATTTTGCAACTATCATGAAGTACAATATGTCACAAAAAGACATTCTCAGAGCCAGTGAGATCCATTGAAGTGTTCCAAAATGATTACCTCATAAAGTGACACTGGTCAGAATTGTAAAATTTGGCTTGGTCATGAAGGTGAAAATAGGGCAATTAGGCAAAAAATGGCACCAAAATTTGTCCCGCAATTTCAGCTGAATGTACAAATATCCCATATGTGGATGTACAGCATTGATTAATCACACAGCAAAATTAGGGAGGGACGGAGCACTATTTGCCTCTTGGAGCACAAATTTTCCTAGAATAGTTTGCAGACTCTATATATAGAGCACCTAATTGCTAGAAAAGCAGAATGCAGAATCCCCCCTCAAGTGACTCAATTTTGGAAATTACACCCCTTTGAAAATGTATCTACAGATATAGTGATGATTTTGACTCCATGGGTGTTTTCCAGAAACAAGCAGCAGTGGTTGCTGATTGAAAACTGCAAACTGTCATTGTAGTAACCAGTACATTGTAGTGACCAGTAAGTTGCAGTGACTGGTAAGTTCTAGTGACCGGTAAGTTGCAGTGACCAGTACATTGTAATGACCAGTAAGTTCTAGTGACCGGTAAGTTGCAGTGACTGGTAAGTTCTAGTGACCGGTAAGTTGCAGTGACCAGTACATTGTAATGACCAGTAAGTTCTAGTGACCGGTAAGTTGCAGTGACTGGTAAGTTCTAGTGACCGGTAAGTTGCAGTGACCAGTACATTGTAATGACCAGTAAGTTCTAGTGACCGGTAAGTTGCAGTGACCAGTACATTGTAATGACCAGTAAGTTCTAGTGACCGGTAAGTTGCAGTGACCAGTACATTGTAATGACCAGTAAGTTCTAGTGACCGGTAAGTTGCAGTGACTGGTAAGTTCTAGTGACCGGTAAGTTGCAGTGACCAGTACATTGTAATGACCGGTAAGTTCTAGTGACCGGTAAGTTGTACTGACCAGTACATTGTGGTGCCCAGCTCATGCTTCTTGGAGACATGCAACCATAAATTAGGTGGGTTGTCTTCATTACAGAAATGCCAAACACGAGGAGCCATTTTGCTTTTCCAGAGTCTTTGTACGACCAGTGACGCGGAAGCCCCTATATTTCCACTGACAAATGACGGACCTGAGTGAGGACTTGCTTCTTTTGTGAATTAATTTGAAGCTTTTTTTGGTAACATTTTACACAACATTTGGGATCATATTTGTCCGTCGCTCTACGCTGAGAACTTATTTTGCGGTTTCCATTTAAATCGCCAAGGAATGTTACAGATGAAACCCCAGAAGGATCCATTCACTATAATGAGGCAGCAGAGTTACTCTGGACTCCGTCTGGCCTCTGTTCATTGATGTGCTTTTTTTTCCAGCAGGGCACAAAACTGTGGCCGACCGCGCTTTTATGCAAACCTAAAAAGACGGATCACAAATCAGACTGCTTCCACAGTGCCTCCATTTGCCTCATTATAGGGAATATTCCACCGGAGGTTCTGTCTGAATCAAGTATTTCTGAGATTTACACAGAAACCCCAGTGCAAGCGCTCAGCGCAGAGCGCAGGATAAATGTGCACCGAGCCTTGCTGCGATCTTTGTGAGGCAAAATTATTATCATTATTATTTATTTCTCTAGCACCATTGGTTCCATGGTGCTGTACATGAGAAGGGGTTACATACAAATTACAGATAACACTTACAGTAAGCAAACTAACAATGACAGACTGATACAGAGGGACGAGGACCCTGCCCTTTTGGGCTTACATTCTACAGGATTGTGGGGAAGGAGACAATAGGTTGAGGGTTGCAGGAGCTCCGGTGTTGGTGAGGCGGTAGCTCCGGTGTTGGTGAGGTGGTAGCTCCGGTAGTGGTGAGGAGGCAGCGGGGTCAGTGCAGGCTGTAGGCTTTCCTGAAGAGATGGGTTTTCAGGTTCCGTCTGAAGGATCCGAATGTGGTTGATAGTCGGACGTGTTGGGGCACAGGATTCCAACGGATGGGGGATATTTGGCGTCTTGGAGGCGTTTTTTTTTATGGTGGTCACTGAAGGGGGTAACTAGCAAGACTCTTTTATAGGTCATGGAACAAATAGAGGAGAAAATCCAGCTTCCAAAAATATCAAAATTTATTGAAGATAAAATCCAAAGTCCAAAAACATGGTTCACAGGAGAAGAAATAGCAGCAAGCTACATGTTTCGAACAATAAGTTCTTTTTCAAAGCTGCTCACCATGCACCAGAGTGAGGTTTAAATAGCAGCTGTGAAAATCACAGAGACTCACTCCACCACCTGATGCAGCAGTGATTATATACAATAAAAACGCAAAAATATCACAAAAACATCACAAAAAAACAAAGAAATATACAATATACATATGTGAAATATATAGTACAACTAGACAATGTGAATCTCTCAGTAATGAAACATGATTTCCTTGCGAGCATTTAAGCCCATGGGATAGCAAGTGTTAAGGTAAAACATCCAATAAGCTTCACGCGTCATAAGACGTCTCTTCAGATCTCCTCCTCTGGCTGTCACTCCAAGCTTCTCAATGCCGACAACCCGAAGGAATGCAGTATTTCTTTGATGACTGGTGATAAAATGCTTAGAGGCATGAGACACAGAACGATTATTATTAGTGGACACGACAATATCAGTGATATGTTCAGAGATACGCGTCTTTAACATGCGAGTGGTACAACCTATGTAACTTAATTTACATTTCATGCATGTTATCATATAAACCACATTCTTACTATTGCAGTTAATAAATTGCTGGATTTTATGTTCTTGTTTATCACTGCTATCAGTAAAAGAATGCGTGACAACGGAATGGGCACATGTGCGACATTTAGAGGCACCACAGTGATAAAAACCTGTATGGTGTAACCATGTATGGGAGACTTTACTAGATTTAAATAGGCTGGGTGAGAGAATGTCAGACAAAGTAGTAGCCTTTTTTGCAATCACCTGACAGCCTGAAGATAGAATTTCAGAAAGAATCTCGTCCTCAATTTTTTCTCCTTATTTTTTGATACCAGCATATCGCTGCGTTTTTTTTGTTGTACTATATTTTTAGCTCTATCAAGAGACCAATTAGAATAGCCTCTTTTTTCTAATTTTTTACAACACAGATCGGTCTCTTGCTTTAGAATACTAGCATCATTACAATTCCTAGTTATTCTGGTAAGCTCGCCCACTGGTATGGACTTTATTGTATGTCCAGGATGGCTTCTGGACGCATGTAAAATGCTATTGCCAGAGAGGGGTTTATGAAATGTGGAGGTGGTAATAACATGGCCCACAGTACTGCACAGTGTCAAGTCCAAAAAAGAGATCATGTGCGGATCATGACTGCATGTGAAGCGAAGATTGAAGTCATTAGAATTGAGATGGACAAGAAACTCTGGTATGGCAGACACATCGCCACTCCAGATGAGGAGTAAATCGTCGATGTATCTACCATACCAGAAAATGTCCATCACAAATGGGTTACAGTCCGAGTAAAAAAACAATTCCTCCCAATATGACATTACCAAGTTAGCAACGGATGGTGAGTGTTTACCTCCCATGGAAACTCCTTTGCATTGGAGAAAGAACTGCTGATCAAAGGAGAAATAATTATGAGTCATTAAGAAAAAGATAACCTGTATAACATAATTGCACAAATCAATAGTGTAGTTACTGTACTTATGCAGATGAAATTCTAGTGCTTGAATGACAATGTTTTGTGGAATACAGGTATACAATGAAATGACATCACAACTTATCCATTGAAAACCATCACACCATGCAATATTAGAGAGCTGATGTAGAACATCTCTTGAGTCTCTCAAAAAACCTGGAACTCTCACAACCAATGGCTGTAGAAGAGAGTCAACCCATTGGCTTAGACGTTCTGTTAGAGAACCCATCCCTGATAATATAGGGCGCATTGGTGGAGGTGTGATACCTTTGTGTACTTTGGGTAAGCCATACCAGTGGGCGAGCTTACCAGAATAACTAGGAATTGTAATGATGCTAGTATTCTAAAGCAAGAGACCGATCTGTGTTGTAAAAAATTAGAAAAAAGAGGCTATTCTAATTGGTCTCTTGATAGAGCTAAAAATATAGTACAACAAAAAAAACGCAGCGATATGCTGGTATCAAAAAATAAGGAGAAAAAATTGTATCAAAATCAAAAAACTTTCTGCTCTATCAAATATAGTCCTCAATACAACGATATTAAATCTCTTATCTTGAAAAACATTCCTATTTTATATGAGGACGAGATTCTTTCTGAAATTCTATCTTCAGGCTGTCAGGTGATTGCAAAAAAGGCTACTACTTTGTCTGACATTCTCTCACCCAGCCTATTTAAATCTAGCAAAGTCTCCCATACATGGTTACACCATACAGGTTTTTATCACTGTGGTGCCTCTAAATGTCGCACATGTGCCCATTCCGTTGTCACGCATTCTTTTACTGATAGCAGTGATAAACAAGAACATAAAATCCAGCAATTTATTAACTGCAATAGTAAGAATGTGGTTTATATGATAACATGCATGAAATGTAAATTAAGTTACATAGGTTGTACCACTCGCATGTTAAAGACGCGTATCTCTGAACATATCACTGATATTGTCGTGTCCACTAATAATAATCGTTCTGTGTCTCATGCCTCTAAGCATTTTATCACCAGTCATCAAAGAAATACTGCATTCCTTCGGGTTGTCGGCATTGAGAAGCTTGGAGTGACAGCCAGAGGAGGAGATCTGAAGAGACGTCTTATGACGCGTGAAGCTTATTGGATGTTTTACCTTAACACTTGCTATCCCATGGGCTTAAATGCTCGCAAGGAAATCATGTTTCATTACTGAGAGATTCACATTGTCTAGTTGTACTATATATTTCACATATGTATATTGTATATTTCTTTGTTTTTTTGTGATGTTTTTGTGATATTTTTGCGTTTTTATTGTATATAATCACTGCTGCATCAGGTGGTGGAGTGAGTCTCTGTGATTTTCACAGCTGCTATTTAAACCTCACTCTGGTGCATGGTGAGCAGCTTTGAAAAAGAACTTATTGTTCGAAACATGTAGCTTGCTGCTATTTCTTCTCCTGTGAACCATGTTTTTGGACTTTGGATTTTATCTTCAATAAATTTTGATATTTTTGGAAGCTGGATTTTCTCCTCTATTTGTTCCATTGCCTCACGTGAAGACTGCACGTCATCCGGGCTTCCCCACAACAAATGCCTAGTAGGTGAGCTGGTTTTGTCACATTTTTTTTTTTTCTTCTTTTATAGGTCAGGTTGTCCCGGATCTGGCGATACATGTAGCCAAATGCGGGAGAAAATTAACTTTATTTTCCCGGGCAGCGTTTGGGTTTCAGTCGCAGGGGCGGCGCCGAAGCAGATTACGTCTCTGCTCTAAATATACAAAGCGGCGATTTTAGCCACAGTCACGAACCGGACTGACACTGGCTCTGCACTGGGGCCGTCTATCAGTCAAGGCCCGGGGTGCAGTTACAGTGGCCCCTCTATATACTCAGAGCGGTGACCGAACAAGCACCTGTGCCACTTCTGTTAATGAATCCGGAGCGCTGCCGGGAGAATAAAGTTAATTTTCTCCCTGCAGCATTCGGCTATGTGCAGGCGCCAGGCAGAATAACAGCACTATTAACCTGCAAATTATACCCATATCTGCAGGGTAATAGCATTTTTTCTGGTGACAGGTTCCCTTTAAAGTCTGAGTCCTCACTGGAGTTCCTCCTCTTGTAATCCAATATTCGAGGATAGCATGATCGCTGCCTACTAAATTCCTGGCCACCTTTACTTTCTCAACAATTGATTCCCTGTGGGTACAGAATTAGGGCCAAGATTACAGATCCTTCTGTTTTCTATTCTGTCTTTTGAAAGATAAAGTTGCCTTTGAGATAAGACAAAATTTTTCTTCACCCAGTACTTTTTGCCTGAGAGAGATTCAGAACAAATATATGGGTAATTAAAATCTCCCATGATAATAATCATCTTTATTTTTATACTAGACTGTGGCCCGATTCTAACGCATCGGGTATTCTAGAATATGCATGTCCCCGTAGTATGTGATTCGCGGCAGACTGTGCCCGTTGCTAATTGGTCGAGGCAACCTTTATGACATCATCGTCGCCATGGCAACCATTATGACATCTAAGTCGATACTGTGCCCGTCTCTGATTGGTCGAGGCCGCCAGGATTTCCATTATGACATCATCATCGCCATGCTGTGCCCGTCGCTGATTGGTCGAGGCCTGGCGGCCTCGACCAATCAGAGACGCGGGATTTCCAGGACAGACAGACAGACAGACAGAAAGACAGACAGACAGACAGACAGAAAGACAGACAGACAGACAGACAGACGGAAAATCCCTTAGACAATTATATATATAGATAGCGCTAACATATTCCACAGCGCTTTACAGTTTGCACACATTTTCATCGCTGTCCCCAATGGGGCTCACAGTCTAAATTCCCTATCAGTATGTCTTTGGAATGTGGGGGGAAACCGGAGAACCCGGAGGTACCCACGCAAACACGGAGAGAACATACAAACTCCTAGCAGATGTTGTCCTTGGTGGGATTTGAACCCAGGACTCCAGCGCTGCAAGGCTGCAGTGCTGCAGTGCTAACCACTGAGCCACCATGATCACTGTGTTGTAATTTTTTTTTAGAACAAAGCCATCTGATCTAAAAAAAAAAAAAGAGTTCTTCCATATCTTCAATCTGTTCAGGCGGTCTATAGTAAACACCTACAATAGTGTCCTTTCTGTTCTTCTCTCCTTGTATTTTTACCCAAACAGTTTCTACAGAGCTACCAGTCTCTAAAGCTTGGAACTCTACATTTTCCTAACAAACAATGCAACACCTCCTCACCTCTTGTTATTTCAGTTTCTAATAAATAAGTTGCAGCCTCCAAGGTTTATAGGCTGAACTGGATGGGCAAATGTCTTTTTTCGACCTTGCTAACTATGTTACTATGTGTCTCATCCTGCCAAGTTTCAATGATGCTTATGACATCATATCTCTCCTCCTGTGTTAGCAGCTCCAATTCTCCTTATTTGTTTACCATGCTCTGTGCATTTATATAGACACATTTTAGTTTGCAGTCGGCTTCTCTTGATCCTTTATTTTCATTCAGAGTTTGTTGTTTTTGTTCTTCCTTTCCATTTCTAATAGCAGGATTCTCAAAAGAATTCATTAGTTGCATATTTCTTCCTGGCCATATATTTCCCATCCCATAATGCTCTAGTTTAAAGCTCTCCTGATGATGAGTGTAGCAAGGCGTCTACCAAATATGTGTTTTCCTACAATGCAACCCATCTCTAGCAAGGAGTCCATCATGCAGGTAATTCAGTCCATGGTCAAGAAACCCAAAACGCTGCTCACGGCACCATCGAAGTAGCCAGTTCTTCACCTGTAGGATCCTGTTCAATTGCCTTGGTCCATGTCCATCCACTGGAAGGATGGATGAGAAGACAACCTGCAATCCCAGTTCCTTCACTTTCCAGCCTAGGTCTTCAAAGTCTCTGCATATACGTAGCTTCCAGGTCCTTTCTTGCAGTGTCATTTGTTCCTATGTGTATTAGTAGACATGTGTAGTCGTCAGTAGCACTGAAGAGTCTTGATACCCTATCAGACACATCTTTGATTTGGGCACATGGAAGACAGCACGTTTCTCGTGAGGTGTCTGGTCGGCAGATGACGGCTTTTGTCATTCTCAGTAAGGAATCCCCCATGACCACCACTCTCCTTTTCTTCTTCACCACAGCGCTTCTTTTTCTCCCTACAAGAGGCTTCTGATTTCTTACTGGGGTGTTCTTTGTGGGCAAAGCACTATTTGATGTACATCTTCGTAATTGTCTTGTGTGAGAGCCTGGTAGCAGTTCTCCAGCGGTATGTGCGTTGACTGTCTCCTCATCCTCGTGCTTCTTTGGGTCAAATGCTTCTATTTATCTTCTTCTGCAGATACATTGAAATCTGCTTCTCTTCAGACATTCTGAACAGTTATTTCTACTCTGCCATTATCTTCTGCAGGAAAGCTGTAAAGTTCTTCTGTAACAACATTCTGAAGAGATTCTTCTGCTCTGTCAAGGAAATCCTCATCTTCTGTTATGAGCTTCAGGGTAGCTATTCTCTCCTGAAGACTTTGCACCTTTTGCTCTAACACAAACTTGCATTTCTGGCAGGTAAAGTTTGTCTTCTCCTATGGCAAGTCTGTAAATATATAGCGCACATTGTAGCTCACCATATGGGTAATCTCCTTCACATGTTGAACAAAATGAATTGTTGTTGTAGTGTTGTAAAGATTGTTTGACAATTTCCTTCAAGCAGCTCAATCCAGCTACACCCAAAGATCTTCAGACTCGCGGCGACTCTTCACTCTCCCCATAATGCATCAGGAATATGCAAATTACCTCATAATTTCATCTTCAACTTCCTTAACTATTCACAACAATAATAATTTTGACCAGGGGTGCCTAAATTTTGCATACCACTGTATGGAGAACTATGGGCAGTGCATTATACTATATGGATGAATATCTGAAGAGCATTATACTATATGGAGGAAAATGGGGAGTGCATTATATTATATGGATGAATATCTGAAGAGCATTATACTATATGGAGGAAAATGGGGAGTGCATTATACTATATGGATGAATATGGGAAGAGCATTATACTATATGGAGGAAAATGGGGAGTGCATTATACTATATGGATGAATATGGGAAGAGCATTATACTATATGGAGGAAAATGGGGACTGCATTATACTATATGGATGAATATGGGAAGAGCATTATACTATATGGAAGACTATGGGGAGTGCATTATACAATATGGATGAATATCTGAAGAGCATTATACTATATGGAGGAAAATGGGGAGTGCATTATATTATATGGATGAATATCTGAAGAGCATTATACTATATGGAGGAAAATGGGGAGTGCATTATACTATATGGATGAATATGGGAAGAGCATTATACTATATGGAGGAAAATGGGGAGTGCATTATACTATATGGATGAATATGGGAAGAGCATTATACTATATGGAGGAAAATGGGGACTGCATTATACTATATGGATGAATATGGGAAGAGCATTATACTATATGGAAGACTATGGGGAGTGCATTATACAATATGGATGAATATCTGAAGAGCATTATACTATATGGAGGAAAATGGGGAGAGCATTATACTATATGGATGAATATCTGAAGAGCATTATACTATATGGAAGACTATGGGGAGTGCATTATACAATATGCATGAATATCTGAAGAGCATTATACTATATGGAGGAAAATTGGGAATGCATTATACAATATGGATGAATATGGGAAGAGCATTATACTAAAGATCTGGCAAAAATTAAGAGACCGCTGCAAAATGTTCAGTTTGTCTGATGTTTCTCTGTATATTTTTGAGAAAATATAAATTGTTCTTTTAGTCTATAAACTTCTGACAACATGTCTCCGAATTTCCAAGCAATACATTTTGGTTTTCTTTTTCTGACAAAGGAAAATCATCAAAATTAAAAAAAAACCCAGTGCTTTCAGACCTCAAATAATGCAAAGAAAGCAAGTTCATAATCATTTAGAAACAACAATACTAATGTTTTAACTCAGGAAGATTTCAGAAATCACTATTTTGTGGAATAACCATGATTTTTAATCACAGCTATCATGAGTCTTGGCATGCTTTCCACCAGTCTTTCACACTGCTTCTGGCGCAAAAATGTCAGCAGTTCTTCTTTGTTTGATGGCTTGTGACTATCCATCATTCTCTTGATTACATTCCAGAGGTTTTCAATGGGGTTCAGGTCTGGAGATTGGGCTGCCCATGACAGGGTTTTGATGTGGTGGTCTCTTAATTTTTGCCAGAGCTGTATATGGAGGACTATGGGGAATGCATTATACTTTATGGAGGACTATAGGGAGTGTATTATACTTTATGGAGGACTATGGGGAGCGCATTATACTATATGGAAGACTATGGGAGTGCGTTATAGTATATGGAGGACTATGGAGAGTGCATTATACTGTATGGATGATTATGGGGAGTGCATTATACTGTATGGAGTACTATGAAGTGTGCATTATACTATATGGAGGATTATGACGAGTGCATTATACTATGTGAAGGACTATGGGGAGTGTATTATACTTTATGGAGGACTATGGGGAGAGCATTACACTATTTAGAGGACTATGGGGAGTGTATTATACTATATGGAGACCTATGGGGAGTGTATTATACTGTATGGAGGACAATGGGAGTCTGTTATACTATATGGAGGTCTATGGGGAGTGCATTATATTATATGGATGACTATGGGGAGTGCATTATACTGTATGGAGGACTATGGAAGTGTGTTATGCTATATGGAGGACTATGGGGAGTGCATTATACTATATGGATAACTATGAGGGGGTGCATTATACTGTGTGGAGGACTATGGGGAGTGCATAATACTATATTAAGAACTATGATGAGTGCATTATTCTATATGGAGGACTATTGGGAGTGCATTACACTATATGGAGGACTATGGGGAGTGCATTGTACTGTATGGAGGAATGTGGGGAGTGCAGCAAACTGTATGGAGGACTATGGGGAGTATATTAAACTGTATGGAGAACTATGGGGAGTGCACTATACTATATTGAGGACCTTGGTAAGTGCAATATACTGTACATAGGACTAAGAGGAGAGAATTATGCTAAATATAGAGGACTATGAGGAGTGTATTATACTGCATAGAGGACTATGGAGAGTGTAGTACACTGTATGGAAAACTATGGGCTGTGTATTATACTATATGGAGGACTATGGGCTGTGTATTATGTTATGTGGAGGACTATAAGGTGCATTATACTATATGGAAGGCTATGTGGCGGCTCTTATACATTATGGATGGCTGTTTGGGGTGATTATACTGTAGGCAAGCAGTTATACAGTGTGCAGGTTTGTGTGGGGTCTATCATATTGTGTTGAGGGTTGTGTTAGGGTGATTATAGTGTTCAGGCTATTATCCAGTGTGGAGAGGTGTGGGGCCATACTGTTCATATGCCCATTATACTGCATGGAAATCAGTGTGTGGAAGATCATACTTTGCTGGGGAAGTTGAAGTGGAGTTCAGTAGGATCATCATACTGTGTGTGTGGAGAGTACCGTGGAAGAATTCACTGTGGGGGAATCATATGGTGTTTGTGGGGCACTTTTGTTGGCATCATACTGTATGGGTGTAATTAAATATAAATCTAGGGCTCCAGTAGGAGGGAAATAACTTTAAGGTTGCAAAGTTGCGAGGTATGCTCTTCTATGACACTGAGGAATATTATTTATTTTTTTGCGGGGGAGGACGGGAGTGGGGGGCCCAATGAGAAATTTTGCTATGTGGCCCCATGATTTCTATGTCTGCCTATACTCACTATTAGGTGGTGTCACCGTAGTTGTACACATGGCTACCTGGTTAGGGGCTACTTAGATATGTTGAACTCTTTTACGTCTCTGCATAATAGCAATGGAACTATGGTAAAGTCACCGGGTCCAAAGTTTATCTTGAAGATCCAGTCCAGGTGTGCAACCTTCTGCATTCCATCTACTGTGAAACCACAACTCCCAGCATGACCCGACAGCTTCAGGCTGTAGATTTAGAACACCTGTATTGCAAAAATGCTTATCTGGTTGTTCACCGAAAGCAATCAGAGATCGTGAAGCCATTAGTAATGACTAAGACTGGACAATCTCATCGGAGTCCAAAGAAATGTGTCAACATGTGAGATCTGAGCTCGACATAAAAATCAGCCCATAAATGTCCCAGACAGATAACCCCTATATACTCGCGGAAACAGCGGATGGAGCCGCTAATCATCATCTTGTCTCCGCCGTCCTCTGTCTCTGAAATATTCCAGATTCGCTCTGTTGTGATGAATGCGCCATCTGTGAAAATCATCACAATGACACAATGACAAGGGCTGGAAAGCGTCAGGTCCTGGAGGAAATCGTATCGTCTGACCCCACATTATCCAGAAATCCCCAAAATAGAAAGTAGTGATATAGTGATATGGTGGCGGAACATTAAAGGGATACTCCTCTTTCTCACCTAAGTCACTTGGCGGGGTGGGTCTTGAATTTTGCCTCTCGCTACGTTCAGTTGCCCCCTTTTGGATGGGGCTTACATAAACCCCTACTCCCTTTTGGAACATGAACTCCTTGGCAGTTGGCCACTTTATACACAGTCAAATAATATCTTAGCATTCATTTTATAAACTGCCCATTTTACTATTACATAGTTGTATAGACTGAGATGACCAAAAGAAGAAGCAGGACCCCGGTATCATTCGTTCTCAGGGGCCCCCTTCCCTGCCCATCATCTTTCTTGCTTATTGCCATTGATTCAGATCTGCTGTATACACCAATAGACCTAAAGGACCTTAATCCCAGGCAAGGGCTAGTCATCAGCAAACTTGTCAACCCTTCCTTTTTTTCATATACAGTTCTGTCAGATTTATGTCTATGTTGTAGATTTCCGCTTTCAGCAAAATTATCAGCACCTTGGAGGTGGATATTTTTTAGTGTGAGGACACATCAAGCATTAACTACATCATCACATCATGGAGGATAAAAGAAAAACAGAATGGACACAAGCAAACAAGAGAGGTCATACATTAGAATCTAGAGGATCTACATCCCTGCATAAGCCTGCAGCTGTTCTATATTCCAATCTCAACCGCTAAGACTCAGGCCATTATGCTCAGCCTGTCCATGAGCACAGAATGTCTCTCTCTTTCTCTCTCTCGTAGAAGTCAATAGCTTTGCAAAAATATCTGCAGTCAAGTCCTCAATTGGGCAATACGGTAACTACAGAAGTAGTGTCTCTAGATCCTTGGAAAATGGAACTTCCCATCAATATAGTTGGTGCCTGAGAGCCAGACATCATTAGTTGTCATTCAGGGATTTCGGTCCTTACTCTGTAACCTTTATCCATTTATTGGCTTCTCCCTCTTAGAGCGCTGAGTTATTTCTTCTCATGTTGTGGGTTCATACACGATGGCTGCACTTGCTTTATAGGAGAGACCTCTTCTCTGGTTCTCTTTCGGAGTTTGGTGCGTTCTTCCTGAATATAGATAAATGATCTTGAATTAAAAACTCTTATGTGTGCTACCCTTGGCTTCTCACCACAGTTCACACGGGGTTTATTCACTGTTGTGTAGGAGAGTCAGTTTTGTAACTAGGTTGCTGTTATTGCTGCTTTATTTCAGCATTATTCAGGCTGTCTAGAATCTTGGCATATTCCTGCAGGTAATTTGCATATACCCAGTACATTCTGGGAAGAGTGAAGAGTCGCAAATCTGAAGATCTTTGGGTCTAGCTGCATTGAGCTGATTGAAGGGAATCTTCAAACCAGGAAATAAAGCTCAAGGGAGGTAATGTAATGCTGCCGCAGCGCAGTATCGTGTGTACTATCCCAGGGGGTGCTGGAGAGGGAAGATAGGTAGCACTCACGGCGTAACACTTAAGTGCGGCAGCGCAGGCACCACTAGGTGGCGAGAGAAGTCAGACAAGCTGGGTCAGGAATAGACAGGAAATGTAGTACCAGGGGAAACAGCAATACACGTGGTCAGATACAAGGCAAAGAAGTCAGAGCCAGTCTCGAGCGGAGATGCCAGAGAAGTAAGACAGAAAAACAGGTCAGAGGACAAGTCGGGTCAGATACCAAGGTCACAGCACGGGGAGCACACAGCAAGACGAGCGGGGAAGCAGGAATGGGAAGGCAGGGTAACTGAGTAAATGGGTAGAGGACAAATCAGGGTTTAAGGGGATTAGTCGCTCAAGCCGGGGTCAAGAACTATAGCTGACGCTGCCTGCAGGCAGCCATGGACTGAAATAGCAAAACAGATCCCAAAATGAGGCAAAGAAGGTTAACCCCCGCATGACAAGACCGGGGAGAGAAAAGCAAGAAACAAACCCCGGCCTGGATCATGGCAGGTAATTTGCATATTCCTGGTGCATTCTGCGAAGAGTGAGGAGTCACCGCGAGTCTGAAGATCTTTGGGTGTAGCTGGATAGAGCTGCTTGAAGGGAATCGTCAAACCGCGCGCCGTCAGACACGTGAATATTTACAACAGTTCAACAACAATTCATTTTGATCAACATGTAGAAGGAGATTACCCGTATGGTGAGCTGCAATGTGTGCTATTTGTTTACAGGCTTGACAGAGGAGAAGACAAGCTTTATGTGCCAGAAATGAAAGCTTGTGACAGCTACACTGAAGCTCATCAAAGAAGATGAGGATTTACATACTTGTGATCCTACGGAAGCTAATGACAGAGTAGAAATATTAGAATGTTCGAAGAGAAGCAGCTTTCAATGTACCTGCAGAAGAAGAGGGATGAAAGCATGTGACCCAAAGAAGCAGGAGGATGAGAAGGCAGTCAGCACACTTACCGCTGAAGAACCGCTACCAGGCTCTCACGCAGGACAGCTATGAAGGTGTACATAAAGGGCTTTGCCCACAAAGAACACCCCAGTAGTCAATCAGAGGCCTCTTGAAGGGAGAAAAAGATGCAATGTGGTGAAGGGAAAAGGAGAGTGGTGGTCATGGGGGATTCCCTACTGAGAAGAACACAATCTGCAATCTGCCGACGGGACATCACCTCACGAGAAGTGTGCTTTCTTCCAGAGGATGCCCAGCATGCAACACAACATGAGGGGAACACCAGGGAAGATGTACAAGGAAAGCCTGATGATAGGGAGAAGCGAGAGGGGTCACTGCCTAACATAAACCCGAGCCTGATCACTGCACTCCCAGTTTTACCTGCCCCTAGATGGGTCGTTCCCCCTTGCATGATCACGTGCCTAAGCCCCGGCTGGCCTTGAACTTACCCTGTCTAGTACGTAGGCGAGCGAGACTAGTCTCACTACTACAAAAAGACAACACAAGGAAGGTAAGACAAACAGTGGGAAAAGACACAACATATAGCGTTCCTCAGCTTCTCCAACAGGAAACTTCACTGCTGCAACAGAATGAACACCGCAGCTTATCCAGTGACTGGCTCCTTCAAAGAGGCCAGTACAGATGAACTATAACCAGCAAGGAGTGAAGCCAGCAGTGAGTTTATCAAGTGGAAGGGAGTGGTCACAAGGTGCTACAGCTGAGTACTCCAGCTGCAAGTTCACAGCCAGAAGAGAAAGGGTCCGTCCTTAACCCTTTTAGCACCGAATGAAAGTAAATCAACTCCAATTCATAGTAAACAACAAATGGATCCTAAAGAGGACCTGCGATTTATTAAGTGTTATGACCTTCTCATTCCAGATCCTCCAGGAGTCACATCAGAACGTGACACATCCAAGACACCACCTCTGAAACTCGGAGCAATACTCCTCCACAGGACGATCTCCCTGCCGAAACTGGCGTAACTTAGACATGGCCAAGGAGACACATTCGGGGTCATTGTATATGCGACCCAGCATCTGAAAAAATTCTTCAAAAGTCCGGAGTGGCTGACAGTTGGCCAGAAGAGAAAATTCCCAGGGATGAGGGTCACCCTGAAGGAGCAAAATTATGATCCCCACCTATTGCTCCTCAGTTCCTGAACACTGAGGATGTAAATTAAAATATAACTTAGAGGCCTTCCTGAACACAACAAGCCTTCCTAACCCCCCCCCCCCCTCCCCTTCAGAAAACCTGTCAGACGAAGCAATCTTGGGCTCCACCTTTGGCTGCCTGGGAGTATTGGTCCCCAGACCAGCTGTGCATGGGTGTTGTGTAAAACACAGCGAAGATCTGCCATCTCCAGGTTGAGCTGCTGCAGTTGACCAGCCAGAGCAGTAATAGGATCCGTGATGGATCAAAAAATAGTATTGGCCAGCGTTAACGTCACCGTTCTGTTGTCGGAATACCCAGGGCCAAGGGCTCCTTTCCTGCCCAAACACTAGGGGCACCCTAGCTATCCCTGCTCCCCTGATTACTTCTGATAGTAAATACACTGGGACCACGTATTTGCAGAACTCCTGAATGAGCATAATATCTGTCCCTCTCCCTCACCCAAGGAAGTGGGGAGTAATAGTGTATGTATATACACAAAACAGGCAAACAATGGAGGTCGTACAGGGATAAATGAAATACCACAGATACAAGCATGCAAAAGTCACAGATCAACACTCCAAACACCTTTACCAACAACCGACACCTCCACTTCACACCAGGCAGAACAAGACTAACACTGGTAGTCCAGATCATCCAAGCAGGAAAGCTTCAGAGACACTAAGCTGAACAGTTTAGCCGCTGCCTTGCTAACAGAAGCCTACACTGATTAACATGAACGAGAAGTGCTTCTAATCAGTGCAGGAGTATGTGACATTAGACACTGGGGTCTTCTGACCACTTTCTATCACAGTAAATCAGTGACAAATTGGATCTGATAAGACAGCAAGAGAGATATGATGTCATAGGCATCACTGAAACTTGGTGTGATGATACACATGATTGGAATACAAACTTTGAAGGTTACAACTTGTTTATAAGAAACAAGTTTAGCAGGAAAGCAGGAGGAGTTGCATTGTATGTTAGGAAAGCGTATATCTCCACAGAGATCCAAGCGTCAGTGATTGGTAGCTCTGTCAAAACTGGGTAAAAATACAAGGAGAGAACAGAAAGGACACTATTGTAGGTGTTTACTATACGCCATCTGGACAGACTGAAGATATGAATGAACTCTTTTTACATCAGATGTCTTTGTTCTCAAAAAAGTATGACATAGTGATCATTAGAAATTTTAACTATCCAGATATTTGTTGGGAATCACTCTCAGACAAAAGTAATGGGTCCAGGAAATTCTTATCTTCTCTCGCTAACAACTTTATCTTTCAGGAGCTAGAAGAGAGAATAAAAGGATCTGCAATCTTGGCCTAATTCTTCCTCAAATGGTTGAGGAAGTAAAGATGGATGGGAATTTAGGAGGCAGCGATCATGCTATCCTCGAATTTTAGATTACAAGAGAAGGAAGACCAGCGAGGAGGAAGACTTTAGGGTATGTGCACATGTTACGGATTTCTTGCAGAAATTTCCTGAAGAAAACCGGAAATTTTCTGCAAGAAATCCGCATTTTTTTTTTTGCGTTTTTTTTCCGTTTTTTTCGCGTTTTTTTAGCATTCTGCAAGCGTAATTAGCTTGCAGAATGCTAAAGTTTTCCAAGCGATCTGTAGCATCGCTTGGAAAACTGACTGACAGGGTGGTCACACTTGTCAAACATAGCGTTTGACAAGTGTGACCAACTTTTTACTATAGATGCAGCTTATGCAGCATCTATAGTAAAAGATAGAATGTTTAAAAATAATAAAAAAAATAAAAAAATGCTTATACTCACCCAGACATCTCCTCACCGGCGTCCGTTCCTCTTCCTATAGCTGGTCTGTGCGCACAGGACCTTCCGTGACGTCACGGTCACGTGAGCGGTCACATGACCGCTCACGACCAATCACAGGACAGTGACGTCATCGGCAGGTCTTTCACCGCACACCAGCTACAGGAACCGAAGCGACAGCATGCAGTGGAGGCGGGAAGACATCGAGGGTGAGTATAGGACTGTTTTTTATTTTAATTCTTATTTTTTGACCACTTATATGGTGCCCAGTGCGTGGAGGAGAGTCTCCTCTCCTCCACCCTGGGTACCAACCGCACATAATCTGCTTACTTCCCGCATCGTGGGCACAGCCCCGTGCGGGAAGTAAGCAGATCAATGGACCCCTAGGTGTGCGGAATCCCCTGCAATTCCGCATTTTAATGAACATGTTGCTTTTTTTTCCTCGATGCGATTTTTTCGTGGAAAAAAAGGCTACATTTGCACAAAAAATGCGGAATACACTTAAAATAATAGGAGGCATATGTAAGCGTTTTTTTTGCGTTTTTATCACGTTTTTATAGCGAAAAAACGCGAAAAAAACGCGAAAAATACTTAACGTGTGCACATGGCCTTAAGGTTGGACTTCAGAAAGGCAGATTTTAATGGAGTCAGAAAGAGGATAGGAAAGGTCCAATGGCCAAAGGTTCTAAAGGACAGAAATGTACAAGAAGGATGGGAGATTTTGCTAAATGAACTTCTCACCGCACATCGGTAACAATCCCAAAAAGAAGGAAGAATTGGAAGCATTTAAAGACAACAGGATGGATGAACACAGAACTTAATTATTTTTATCAATCTGCACAAAGTCATATCATGCACTATAGCATAGACCCAAGTAACATCTTTGATCAACATAAAAAAATATCTAAAAGGTCTCTAAATATGTCCTGAACAGTGTCTGCCTGTCTGTGGAGGTTGGCACCCTAGGGAGTACTTTTTTTTGGAGCCCCCCACTCACCGCAGGCCTATTTTCCCTGGTTGTCCCTTATTCTAAGAAGGCAGAAAAACATATAGAAATAAGATGAGAAATGAAAACACAGATGAAATTTGTAACATTCCTTATTTATGATAGATTCAACAAGCATAGTGATGGTGATATCTAAAGAAGAATATAACGCTGTCTGCAGGGAATTTTGGAAACCTTTTTCTAATATCTAATCTGTATCTTCTCCCTTTCAGTTTCATTCCATTGCTTCTTGTGTTTCCATATGTTAATGATGATCCCTCTACACTGTGACAGCCCTTCAGATATCTGTAGACAATTATAAAGCCTCCTCTTAGCCGTCTTTTTTGCAACCTAAACCTTCCCAAATCCTTTAACTGTTTCTGATAGGACACACTTTACAGTCCACTCACCATCTTGGTCGCTCTCTCTCTCTCTGAACTTGCTCCAGTGTTTTTATGCCTTTTTTTAAGATGTGGTTCCCAAAGGTGGACACAATATTCCAGATGAGGCCTGACCAAGAGTAGAGGGGGATAATTACTTGACGTGATCTAAACTTCTCTTAATACACTTAAACTGTGTTTGCCTTTTTTGCTGCTGCATCACACTGTTGACTCATGTGCAGTCTGTGATCTACTAGTATACCCAAGTCTTTTTCACACATGCTGTTGCTTACTTCTATTCCAAACATTCTGTAGATTTATTTTTTATTTTTTGCCCATATGTAGAATCTTGCATTTCTCCCTGTTAAATACCATTCTATTAGTTGCTGCCCATTGTTCAAGCTTATCTATCTATCTATCTATCTATCTATCTATCTATCTATCTATCTATCTATCTATCTATCTATCTATCTATCTATCTCATCTGAATCCTTTCTCTTTCTTCTCCAGTGTGAGTTATCCCTTCTAGCTTTGCATCGTCTGCAAATTTGATCACTTTACCTTCAGTTCCCTTATCTAGATCATTTAGAAAAATGTTGAACAACACTGAGGCCAGGACAGAACCTTGTGGTTCCAAACTGGAGGCACTCTTCCAATTGGATGTGAAATTGTTTATTACCATTCTTTGAGTACAATCACTGAACCAGTTATTAATCCACCTAACCGTAGCCTTGTCAATCTCATACTTGGTCATTTTTTCAATAAGGATAGTATGAGATACTTTATCATTGTTTTGCTGAAGTTGAGATATACTATATCTACCACATTTCTCTGATCCATCCAGTCAGTGATTCCATCATAGAAGGAAATTAGATTAGTCTGGCATGACATGTTTGCTACAAACCCATGTTGGTTCTGGTTAATTACTGTATTCTTATCCAAGAACTTACATACATGCTGTTTATTAATACATTCAGAGACCTTTCCTTGTATAGAAGTAAGGCTCACTGGCCTGTCATTTCCTGGTTCCATCTTCTTTCCTTTTTTGAAGATAAGGACAACATTTGCCCTTCTCCAGTCTTCTGGGACTTCTCCTGTTTTCCAGGATTTTTCAAAGATTCCGGCAAGTGGTTCTGCAGTTTCCTCTGCTAACCCTTTCAGTACCCTAGGATGTAATTAATCAGGACCAGGAGATTTAAATTCATGTAAATTAGCTAAGTGTTCCCTCACAATCTCTCTGTTTATAGATAGTTTGGATTATTTTATTCCTTCAATGACACTGTGAAGATCAGTTTATGTTACACTTGCTTTCTTAGAGAACACAGATGCAAAATATGAATTTTTAATGTTTGGCCTTTAATCCTTTAAAAATCCTATAGTATCTTTGCTTTTGCTTTTGACATACCCCCAAAATCCCATTTTACTGCTTTTGGTCTCCCTTGCAAGCCTCACTTCATTACTGGCTTTAGCTCTTCTAACATTTGCCCTGCATTCCATTCAGACAGAATTATATTCTTCTTAGATATGCCCCCTTTTTCCATTTGACATTTATTTTTTCCTTTTTAACAAGTGATTACGTTCTGTTTTCATCCATCCTGGTGTCTTTAAGTGTTTCCAATTCCTTCTTCTTCTCGGGATTGTTACCAATTGTGCGGTGAGAGTTTCAGGTAGCAAAATCTCCCATTCTTCTTGGAAATTTCTGTCCTTTAGAACATCCGGCCATTGGACCTTTCCCACCCTTTTTCTGAGTCCATTAAAATCTGCCTTTCTGAAGTCCAACCTTAAAGTCTTCCTCCTCGTTGGTCTTCCTAATCTTGTAATCCAAAATTCAAGGATAGCGTGATCACTTCCTCTTAAATTTCCAACCACCTTTACTTCCTCAACTATTTCCTCCCTGTTGGTAAGAATTAGGTCCAAGATGGCTTCATGGTTCCTTATTCTTAGTCAAAATTGTTAGTGAACCCTCTATGGATGGTCTCTGGAGGCTTTTCTATTGGATGACACAGGACTTATGGCAGTGCTCACCTTTTCTTCTTCCAAACATCATTCTTCCAAATGTCCCAAACAGTCTGAAAGGGGCTTTACTCCAAATCTTGCCCCAATCCTCTGCAGACCTTTGTCCCAATACTAATTTGTGAATAAATGTACCAGGACAGGGTCGTGTAGTCTGAGCAAAGTCCAGGTAGAAGCTAATAAAGAAAAAACATTGATCAATTATCACTGTCCCCTTCAAGGAGAACTGTAATTCCCGACATGTCTCGAGAGCTGCAGACCTTCAGAACTTGTCTGGAAAAGTAGTTTTCAACACAAAGTTTATTCTACAAATGAACTTTCCCAAAGGTGAGATCACACTTTTCGTCCACATCATAACTTCGATGACTGACAGGGGCTTATACTGAAAAATGGAGCAGTTTTCAAAGAAGTCTAATTGTAGGTCAAGAATTTTGCAAATTAATTTCACACGAATCGTTCAAAACATTTGCACCAAAAAGTATTTTAAAATCTTTCTTCTTTGAAAATGCATTAATTTTTATTTTTCTTGTGAACGACCTCAGAATCGTCAAAATATACGTGTCGGTGAAAAAAAAAATCCAAGAAATTAAAGGATCTCTTGAATTTTGCGAAGTATCATAATTAATAACAATTCTGAGCATCTCCCGTAATCCAGACTGTTGGGTCGGCACAAACACAGGGCTCTCAGTCCTGGCGGACACAGCTCTTTCAGTCATACTTCAGGGATTAGAACTCGCGTCCTCATTATGGAGATGTTGCTGTGATCTCATGGGCTCGCTTTCATACATCCTAAAGAGGATTCCATCCATATAATAGAATTATATTAAAATTCCCAATTTTATGGGAAAGGAACGTCAGCGCCTCAGTGTTTTGGTGCCTCAGACAGTGAGAAATGTCTCTGGGATTAATAACCCGAAGTTCAACGGATTTAATTAAATGAAGGTTGTAAAGTTTCAGCTCTCGGACAGAAAGTGACTCGTAGCGATCAAGTGAACTTAAGAAATAAACAAAGGTCTGGGCAAAAAACTCAGCGCTGTGCAGAACCTACAGGTATTGTCTACATGACGCCATTGGAATAGAGAATGGACGGGGTGCTCAAGTCTATAGAGACGTCAAAGGTCAAAAGAGCTTAAAAGTTTTAGAAAATATAAAGTATCACTCAAAACAAAGTACAATATAGAATTAATCTATAAATGTGCGATATGGTGCTATGGTCTAAAACATTACAAAATAGTAGAACAACCACCTAAGGTCAACAGAGTAACAAGGTGATAAATAGATGATTTAGTTGGTAGTTTAACAATGACAAATTATCACAGAACAAGTATTACTATACAAAGGATGTTATACAGATATAAACAATGGGGAAGTATTATAAGAGTTATATTCTTGTACATAGGAGCAGTATTATAGTAGTTATATTCTTGTACATAGGAGCAGTATTATAGTAGTTATATTCTTGTATATAGGGGCAGTATTATAGTAGTTATATTCTTGTACATAGGGGCAGTATTATAGTAGAAAAGAAAAAGCAACGAAGATCAGCTCACCTCCTCTCAGTCCCAGCGCACGGATCATGCAGTGCTGCAAGTAGTACGAAGGAAAAGCAGAAGTCCAGCGTGGGTGATGTCCATAAAAAATAACTTTTATTCCATTTTTGTTAAAAGCACATAAATCCAAAGTCCATCTTCATATCCATAGACACAAAAACGGGTGATTCATACCAGTGACAGTCACAGGCTTAAAGTGCATTAAAATCAAACGCGTTTCAACGGTCTTGCCGCCTTACTCATTGTGATTGTACATAGGAGCAGTATTACAGTAGTTATATTCTTGTACATAGGGGCAGTATTATCGTAGTTATATTCTTGTACATAGGGGCAGTATTATAGTAGTTATATTCTTGTATATAGGAGCAGTATTATAGTAGTTATATTCTTGTACATAGGAGCAGTATTATAGTAGTTATATTCTTGTACATAGGAGCGGTATTATAGTAGTTATATTCTTGTACATAGGGGGCAGTAGTATAGTAGTTATATTCTTGTACATAGGGGAAGTATTATAAGAGTTATATTCTTGCACATAGGGGCAGTATTATAGTAGTTATATTCTTGCACATAGGGGCAGTATTATAGTAGTTATATTCTTCTACATAGGGGCAGTATTATATTAGTTATATTCTTCTACATAGGGGCAGTATTATAGTAGTTATATTCTTGTACATAGGGGCAGTATTATAGTAGTTATTTTCTTGTACATAGGGGCAGTATTATAGTAGTTATATTCTTGTACATAGGAGCAGTATTATAGTAGTTATATTCTTGTACATAGGGGCAGTATTATAGTAGTTATATTCTTGTACATAGGAGCAGTATTATAGTAGTTATATTCTTGTACATAGGAGCAGTATTATAGTAGTTATATTCTTGTACATAGGGGCAGTATTATAGTAGTTATATTCTTGTACATAGGAGCAGTATTATAGTAGTTATATTCTTGTACATAGAGGCAGTATTATAGTAATTATATTCTTGTACATAGGAGCAGTATTATAGTAGTTATATTCTTGTACATAGGGGCAGTATTATAGTAGTTATATTCTTGTACATAGGGGCAGTATTATAGTAGTTATATTCTTGTACATAGGGGCAGTATTATAGTAGTTATATTCTTGGACACAGGTGGCAGTATTATATAATGAGTTGTGTAGTTCAGATTCCCCTCTTGCACACTCTTTATATCACGTGATATCAGGATATGGTGGATGTATACTCTGAGACATCTTCAGCTTTCCTCCTTCTTGTCTACAGTTGCTCCTCAGAGCTCCTGACCTTTTAGCCCTGTGACATTATCATTATACCGCTCTTGTTCCCGGAAAGACTCCTCGGATTATGTGTGGATATCCACATGAAACCTATACGGGGTCTGGGACATTTACGGCCGATCAATAGGAAATACTTTGGATACCTTAACATATTTTCACATCCGTGTCTCGAGTGTCAGTGTCTGACTTGGTTTAATTCCAGGAAGGTATCAAGATACGTGGCTGCTGATTTCATGGCGACCCCCTCCCCCGTCTCTCACTCCAGATTCTGACTCCCCTTATGTTTGCGATCACTTGTAATTTCTTCTTGTCATCCTGAGATTTTGGATCAGCACCTCAGCTCCTTGGCTCGGCGCCACGTCTCGGCTCTGTCTGCTGTTCCCAGCCTTCTGTAGAAAGCGCGCTTTGTATTTCACAATTGGATAGCGCTCTGCATACGATTCCAATTAGCGTCCGGTTACAGGGTCCGGCAGATGTGGAATGTGCTCCCGGCCCAGGTGGAAGAAATCTAGTGCCATCAAATCAGAGTCTGAGGCGGCCGGTATGTACAGCCGGTATAACCTGGGCATCTCCAGTATATAATTATATACAGTCATGGCCAAAAGTATTCACACCCCTGCAATTCTGTCAGATAATACTCAGTTTCTTCCTGAAAATGATTGCAAACACAAATTCTTTGGTATTATTATCTTCATTTAATTTGTCTTAAATGAAAAAAACACAAAAAGAATTGTCCTAAAGCCAAATTGGATATAATTCCACACCAAACATAAAAAAGGGGGTGGACAAAAGTATTGGCACCGTTCGAAAAATCCTGTGATGCTTCTGTAATTAGTGTAATTAACAGCACCGGTAACTTACCTGTGGCACCTAACAGGTGTTGGCAATAACTAAATCACACTTGCAGCCAGTTGACATGGATTAAAGTTGACTCATCCGCTGTCCTGTGTCCTTGTGTGTACCACATTGAGCATGGAGAAAAGAAAGAAGACCAAAGAACTGTCTGAGGACTGGAGAAACCAAATTGTGAGGAAGCATGAGCAATCTCAAGGCTACAAGTCCATCTCCAAAGACCTGAATGTTCCTGTGTCTACCGTGCGCAGTGTCATCAAGAAGTGTAAAGCCCATGGCACTGTGGCTAACCTCCCTAGATGTGGACGGAAAAGAAAAATTGACAAGAGATTTCAATGCAAGATTGTGCGGATGTTGGATAAAGAACCTCGACTAACATCCAAACAAGTTCAAGCTGCCCTGCAGTCCGAGGGTACAACAGTGTCAACCCGTAGTATCCGTCGGCGTCTGAATGAAAAGGGACTGTATGGTAGGAGACCCAGGAAGACCCCACTTCTTACCCCGAGACATAAAAAAGCCAGGCTGGAGTTTGCCAAAACTTACCTGAAAAAAGCCTACAACGTTTTGGAACAATGTTCTCTGGTCAGATGAGACAAAAGTAGAGCTTTTTGGGCAAAGGCATCAACATAGAGTTTACAGGTAGTGTTGAGCATTCCGATACCGCAAGTATCGGGTATCGGCCGATACTTGCGGTATCGGAATTCCGATACCGAGTTCCGATACTTTTGTGGTATCGGGAATCGGTATCGGATCCATATTAATGTGTAAAATAAAGAATTAAAATATAAAATATTGATATACTCACCTCTCCGGAGGCCCCTGCACCTTACCGCTGTTAACCGGCAGCCTTCTTTGCTTAAAATGAGCGTGTTTAGGGCCTTCCATGACGTCACGGCTTCTGATTGGTCGCGTGCCGCTCATGTGACCGCCACGCGACCAATCACAAGCCGCGACGTCATTCTCTAGGAATTTAGGACCTGAGAATGACGTCGCGGCTTGTGATTGGTCGTGTGGCGGTCACATGAGCGGCACGCGACCAATCAGAAGCCGTGACGTCATGGAAGGCCCTAAACGCGCTCATTTTAAGCAAAGAAGGCTGCCGGTTAACAGCGGTAAGGTGCAGGGGTCTCCGGAGAGGTGAGTATATCAATATTTTTTATTTTAATTATTTATTTTACACATTAATATGGATCCCAGGGCCTGAAGGAGAGTTTCCTCTCCTTCAGACCCTGGGAACAATCAGGATACCTTCCGATACTTGGTGTCCCATTGACTTGTATTGGTATCGGGTATCGGTATCGGCGATATCCGATACTTTTCGGGTATCGGCCGATACTATCCGATACCGATACGGTATCGCTCAACACTATTTACAGGAGAAAAAAAGAGGCATTCAAAGAAAAGAACATGGTCCCTACAGTCAAACATGGCGGAGGTTCCCTGATGTTTTGGGGTTGCTTTGCTGCCTCTGGCTCTGGACTGCTTGACCGTGTGCATGGCATTATGAAGTCTGAAGACTACCAACAAATTTTGCAGCATAATGTAGGGCCCAGTGTGAGAAAGCTGGGTCTCCCTCAGAGGTCATGGGTCTTCCAGCAGGACAATGACCCAAAACACACTTCAAAAAGCACTAGAAAATGGTTTGAGAGAAAGCACTGGAGACTTCTAAGGTGGCCAGCAATGAGTCCAGACCTGAATCCCATAGAACACCTGTGGAGAGATCTAAAAATGGCAGTTTGGAGAAGGCGCCCTTCAAATATCAGGGACCTGGAGCAGTTTGCCAAAGAAGAATGGTCTAAAATTCCAGCAGAGCATTGTAAGAAACTTATTGATGGTTACCGGAAGTGGTTGGTCGCAGTTATTTTGGCTAAAGGTTGTGCAACCAAGTATTAGGCTGAGGGTGCCAATACTTTTGTCTGGCCCATTTTTGGAGTTTTGTGTGAAATGATCAATGTTTTGCTTTTTGCTTCATTCTCTTTTGTGTTTTTTTTTCATTTAAGACAAATTAAATGAAGATAATAATACCAAAGAATTTGTGATTGCAATCATTTTCAGGAAGAAACTGAGTATTATCTGACAGAATTGCAGGGGTGTCAATACTTTTGGCCACAACTGTATGTACGGCTGGTATAACCTGGGTATCTCATGTATATAATTATATATGTACAGTTGGTATAACCTGGGTATCTCATGTGTATAATTATATATGTACAGCTGATATAACCTGGGTATATCTTGTATAATTACTGTATATACAGGTGTTTCTCACAAAATTAGAATATCATCAAAAAGTGAATTTATTTCAGTTCTTCAATCCAAAAAGTGACACTCACATATTCTATAGAGTCATTACACACAGTTATCTATTTCACGTTGTCACGGGTTCCTTCTCCGGTATCACACAATCAACAGAGCAAGAGAATAGTGAACAATTCCGAGACCTTTATTTAGGCAAAACAAGAAAGGTCCATATATACGATCCATCACACAAAGGATTAAATATTCTAGAACACGAATGCAGTTCAGTTACAGAATAAAAGTCCAACAATCCAGCACAGAGGATAAGTCCATATTCCCTTCTTTCTCTCTGATATGCTCTTCACATCAAGGTTTCACACAAGACTGATCTCTGTGTCTCACCTCCCTGATATTTACAAGTCTCCCCCCTCATTCACAGGCCTGGAGGGGGAAGGTCTCAGGGGCTCATTGTTTCAACAAGCTAGGTCAACATGTAATTAGTATATTAGCAAACAACATTATTCACTGACCCTGTGGAGAGATAACAATACAGAACTGTGGGGAGAATATCAGATGGCAAATAACAACTCATCCTACAAGATACAGTAACACCATGATAATCAGTAAAATAGAAATATACACAAAAATGATACCCACATAGCATATCACACCATCACAACCTCTCCCCCCTCATAATAAGTGAGCACGCCATTAGGTCTACACAGACCTTTGGCCTGCTCACTTTAGTTCACTTTGCTCTACTGTTTATAGTTCCTTGTACAGTGGCAGGGGTTGCAATAATAATGAGCACTTGTCCATAAATTCCCGGGTCCTGGCTTTATGGTCATACCAGGCTTTTTGACTGGACTGGGCCGTTCGCTGATGTTCATTAGCCAAGGTAGCTAGCTGGGCGAGACAGTCTCTGAACTCTAGAATGTAGGGAATGATGGGTGTTACGGTATCTGCGATATCTCCCTCCAATTGTTCTTTCAGAAGAAGGAGAGGCCCACGGACCTTCTGCTCCCACAAAATGACTTTGCAACTCCCCGATGTCATTTCCAAGGAGGATATCTGCAGGAAGTCCTCCCATAACGCCAATCCAACACAGTTTTTCTCCAAAACCTAAATCCAAACGTACCAAAGCTCTCTGTATATATTTGCGGACACCCCCCGCCAGGACAATGGGAATTCCCGGGCCCTGGTGAATTGCCTCGGGTCGAACCACATGGGGGTCAGCGATATTCAGGAATGCCCCCGTGTCTCTAAATCCCGACACTTTGTATCCATCAATTAAGACATCCTGCAGGTGGCAATGCCATTTCTCTGTATTTCTGATGGACAAAGGCCGGAGTCCATACACTCCAGGAGGGGTATCTATGGTGCCGTGGTCGGTGGTCCACTCTGGTGGGGGTGGTGGTTCCTCTTCCTCAGGCGGGATGGAGTGCACAAGATGCACTGAATGAGGTGGGGCTGCGTGGGGCTCCCTCCGAATCCTTGAGGGACAGCCAGACTGCATATGTCCAGGTCGCCCACACCCGTAACATCTCCTCTCTGTGATACCCTCAGGTCGTGGTCAGAACTGTTGGGGCCCAGGATTGTGAGCTGTGATTGTGATTGTTATCGGCCTGCGGCTGGGTGGAGGGGCAGATATAATCGGAGGGGGACGGGGCGCGTTCAAAGGTCGTGGTTCATTGTCCAGAAGCCTCCTCCATTGCGGTCGGATAGTAAGGGCTTCATCGGCCAGGGCTACAGCTCTATCTACTGTGCATGGCGTGCGCTCTCGGACCCATTCCCGTACCTCTGCGTGGCACTTGGCAAGAAATTGTTCTATAAATATTACATGCAAACTGAACGGTCCATAAACCAATCTAAAATATCAAGTTATTCCTTATACACAGTTCAGGGAATAACTTGCTGATTTCTGGATGTGCGAAAGCTGAGTGTTACGCACGTGGTTGTGGAACTACTGTGCCACGATCCGGGGAGGGCCTGGAGGGGCATAACTAAGCAAACATCTGGTTCTACACTGGAGCCCCTGGTGGGATTAGACTTAAACCCAGGTGAACACCAGGGCCCACGATATGACGGACCTCAGGGCTGCGGCAGCTGACCCCCAGGGGGACAAGGAAGCAGGACCACCCAGGAACAGGTAGCAGGAGGTTTGCGGCTGGTAGGCAGTTGTGGGATCAGGTACAATACAGGAGCATGGGACGGCCACAAGTACGAGATCACACGTGCATGTTCAGACGAGTCCGGCTCAGGAGTAGGCACAGGCAGAGCAGGTATGGGTATAGGTAAAGCAGGATGGACAGGATCAGGTGGAGACTGGGTGGACTGGGTCAGGTAAAGCAGGGTGGACAGGATCAGGTGGAGACTGGGTGGACTGGGTCAGGTTAAGCAGGATGGACAGGATCAGGTGGAGACTGGGTGGACTGGGTCTGGTAAAGCAGGATGGACAGGATCAGGTGGAGACTGGGTTGACTGGGTCAGGTAAAGCAGGATGGACAGGATCAGGTGCAGACTGGGTGGACTGGGTCAGGTATAGCAGGATGGGCAGGATCAGATGCAGACTGGGTGGACTGGGTCAGGTAAAGCAGGATGGGCAGGATCAGGTGCAGACTGGGTGGACTGGGTCAGGTACAGCAGGATGGGCAGGATCAGATGCAGACTGTGTGGACTGGGTCAGGTAAAGCAGGATGGACAGGATCAGGTGCAGACTGGGTGGACTGGGTCAGATAAAGCAGGATGGACCCGATCAGGTGGAGACTGGGTGGACTGGCTCAGATAAAGCAGGATGAACCAGATCAGGTGGAGACTGGGTGGACTGGGTCAAGTAAAGCAGGATGGACAGGATCAGGTGCAGACTGGGTGGACTGGGTCAGGTAAAGCAGGATGGACAGGATCAGGTGGAGACTGGGTTGACTGGGTCAGGAAAAGCAGGATGGACAGGATCAGGTGCAGACTGGGTGGACTGGGTCAGGTATAGCAGGATGGGCAGGATCAGATGCAGACTGGGTGGACTGGGTCAGGTAAAGCAGGATGGGCAGGATCAGATGCAGACTGGGTGGACTGGGTCAGGTAAATCAGGATGGGCAGGATCAGATGCAGACTGGGTGGACTGGGTCAGGTAAAGCAGGATGGGCAGGATCAGGTGCAGACTGGGTGGACTGGGTCAGGTAAAGCAGGATGGACAGGATCAGGTGCAGACTGGGTGGACTGGGTCAAGTAAAGCAGGATGGGCAGGATCAGATGCAGACTGGGTGGACTGGGTCAGGTAAAGCAGGATGGGCAGGATCAGATGCAGACTGGGTGGACTGGGTCAGGTAAAGCAGGATGGGCAGGATCAGGTGCAGACTGGGTGGACTGGGTCAAGTAAAGCAGGATGGGCAGGATCAGATGCAGACTGGGTGGACTGGGTCAGGTAAAGCAGGATGGGCAGGATCAGATGCAGACTGGGTGGACTGGGTCAGGTAAAGCAGGATGGGCAGGATCAGGTGCAGACTGGGTGGACTGGGTCAGGTAAAGCAGGATGGACAGGATCAGGTGCAGACTGGGTGGACTGGGTCAAGTAAAGCAGGATGGACAGGATCAGGTGCAGACTGGGTGGACTGGGTCAGGTAAAGCAGGATGGACAGGATCAGGTGGAGACTGGGTTGACTGGGTCAGGAAAAGCAGGATGGACAGGATCAGGTGCAGACTGGGTGGACTGGGTCAGGTATAGCAGGATGGGCAGGATCAGATGCAGACTGGGTGGACTGGGTCAGGTAAAGCAGGATGGGCAGGATCAGATGCAGACTGGGTGGACTGGGTCAGGTAAAGCAGGATGGGCAGGATCAGATGCAGACTGGGTGGACTGGGTCAGGTAAAGCAGGATGGGCAGGATCAGGTGCAGACTGGGTGGACTGGGTCAGGTAAAGCAGGATGGACAGGATCAGGTGCAGACTGGGTGGACTGGGTCAAGTAAAGCAGGATGGGCAGGATCAGATGCAGACTGGGTGGACTGGGTCAGGTAAAGCAGGATGGGCAGGATCAGATGCAGACTGGGTGGACTGGGTCAGGTAAAGCAGGATGGGCAGGATCAGGTGCAGACTGGGTGGACTGGGTCAGGTAAAGCAGGATGGACAGGATCAGGTGCAGACTGGGTGGACTGGGTCAAGTAAAGCAGGATGGGCAGGATCAGGTGGAGACTGGGTGGACTGGGTCTGGTAAAGCAGGATGGACAGGATCAGGTGGAGACTGGGTGGACTGGGTCAGGTAAAGCAGGATGGACAGGATCAGGTGGAGACTGGGTGGACTGGGTCAGGTAAAGGAGGATGGACAGGATCAGGTGCAGACTGGGTGGACTGGGTCAGGTAAAGGAGGATGGACAGGATCAGGTGGAGACTGGGTGGACTGAGTCAGGGATAGGGGACGGACAGTATCAGATTCTGAGGGTTTAGGTTCAGAGACTTTACAACTAGGTAGGAGGAAACTCACTGGTACTAATGTTGCTAAGGCACCTCCCATTTGGGGAAGGTGCCTTAAATACCTAATGTTTCCCTGGGGATATGCTGGAGAAAGCTAAGCATTGTACTTTGCTTTCTCAAGCACTCCTATTGACACTCAATAGAGTGGTGGTCGAGCATGCGCACCTCCACTTTTTTCAATACTGGACTGCAGAACCTGATTTTGAGGATTTTTGAGGATTGCTCTGAATTCCATGAAGTTAGCCTCCATCTTATGGATATGAAATAATTTTTTTTTGGTGGTGAATAGCCCATTAAAGAAGGTATGGAAAGTGTATTGTGTTTGCACTGATTAGTCCGTAGGTGTGCGTAACATCCAAGCGTAGCTGGGCCGAGAACCTGGGTGATGCCTCTAGCTCCAAGCCAGTCCTCCAAATCTCTGAGCTCCATGACCCGGAATGTTTATCCATTGCGTCCAAAGAGCGCGCGTTCCAGCCTAATGCTCAATTTATTGTAATATTACGAGTCAGTCCCGCAATACACCTTGTTCTATGTGTCATGATTCTCAATGGCGAGAGAACATAGCCCAGCATATATGAGAACGAGCTCTTGGAAGATGGAAACTATACTGACCATGAACTAAACCTGCCGCACAACTAGAAGTGGCCGGGTAGCATGCCTACGTTTTTTTATCCCTAGATGCCCAGCGCCAGCCGGAGAACTACCTAATCCTAGCAGAGGAAAAGACAGTCCTGGCTCACCTCTAGAGAAATTTTCCCAAAAGGCAGACAGAGGCCCCCACATATATTGGCGGTGATTTAAGATGAAATGACAAACGTAGTATGAAAATAGGTTTAGCAAAATCGAGGTCCGCTTACTAGATAGCAGGAAGACAGAAAGGGCACTTTCATGGTCAGCAGAAAACCCTATAAAAACACCATCCAGAAATTACTTTAAGACTCTAGCATTAACTCATAACACCAGAGTGGCAATTTCCGCTCACAAGAGCTTTCCAGACACAGTAACGAAAGAGCAGCTGTGAACAGGAACAAAATGCAAAAACACACAAGGACAAAAGTCCAACTTAGCTGGGAGTTGTCTAGTAGCAGGAACAAGCACAGAAAAGCTTCTGATTACATTGTTGACCGGCATGAAACTGACAGAGGAGCAAGGTTATATAGCGACTCCCACATCCTGATAGGAGCAGGTGAACAGAGGGGATGATGCACACAAGTTCAATTCCACAAGTGGCCACCGGGGGAGCCCAGAATCCAATTTCACAACAGTACCCCCCCCTCAAGGAGGGGGCACCGAACCCTCACCAGAACCACCAGGGCGATCAGGATGAGCCCTATGAAAGGCACGGACAAGATCGGAGGCATGAACATCAGAGGCAGTGACCCAAGAATTATCCTCCTGACCGTATCCCTTCCATTTGACCAGATACTGGAGTTTCCGTCTGGAAACACGAGAGTCTAAGATCTTTTCCACAACGTACTCCAACTCCCCCTCAACCAACACCGGAGCAGGAGGCTCAACGGAAGGCACAGCCGGTACCTCATACCTGCGCAACAATGACCGATGAAAAACATTATGAATCGAAAAGGATGCAGGGAGGTCCAAACGGAAGGACACAGGGTTAAGAATCTCCAATATCTTGTACGGGCCGATGAACCGAGGCTTAAACTTAGGAGAAGAAACCCTCATAGGGACAAAACGAGAAGACAACCACACCAAGTCCCCAACACAAAGCCGAGGACCAACACGACGACGGCGGTTGGCAAAAAGCTGAGTCTTCTCCTGGGACAACTTCAAATTGTCCACCACCTGCCCCCAAATCTGATGCAACCTCTCCACCACAGCATCCACTCCAGGACAATCCGAAGATTCCACTTGACCGGAGGAAAATCGAGGATGAAACCCCGAATTACAGAAAAACGGGGACACCAAGGTGGCAGAGCTGGCCCGATTATTGAGGGCGAACTCCGCCAAAGGCAAAAAAGCAACCCAATCATCCTGATCCGCAGACACAAAACACCTCAAATATGTCTCCAAGGTCTGATTAGTCCGCTCGGTCTGGCCATTAGTCTGAGGATGGAAAGCAGACGAAAAAGACAAATCTATGCCCATCCTAGCACAGAATGCCCGCCAAAATCTAGACACGAATTGGGTCCCTCTGTCAGAAACGATATTCTCCGGAATACCATGCAAACGAACAACATTTTGAAAAAACAGAGGAACCAACTCGGAAGAAGAAGGCAACTTAGGCAAGGGAACCAGATGGACCATCTTAGAGAAACGGTCACACACCACCCAGATGACAGACATCTTCTGAGAAACAGGCAGATCCGAAATAAAATCCATCGAGATGTGCGTCCAAGGCCTCTTCGGGATAGGCAAGGGTAACAACAATCCACTAGCCCGAGAACAACAAGGCTTGGCCCGAGCACAAACGTCACAAGACTGCACAAAGCCTCGCACATCTCGTGACAGGGAAGGCCACCAGAAGGACCTTGCCACCAAATCCCTGGTACCAAAGATTCCAGGATGACCTGCCAACGCAGAAGAATGAACCTCAGAGATGACTCTACTGGTCCAATCATCAGGAACAAACAGTCTACCAGGTGGGCAACGATCAGGTCTATCCGCCTGAAACTCCTGCAAGGCCCGCCGCAGGTCTGGAGAAACGGCAGACAATATCACTCCATCTTTAAGGATACCTGTGGGCTCAGAATTACCAGGGGAGTCAGGCTCAAAACTCCTAGAAAGGGCATCCGCCTTAACATTCTTAGAACCCGGTAGGTAAGACACCACAAAATTAAACCGAGAGAAAAACAACGACCAGCGCGCCTGTCTAGGATTCAGGCGCCTGGCAGACTCAAGGTAAATTAAATTTTTGTGGTCAGTCAATACCACCACCTGATGTCTGGCCCCCTCAAGCCAGTGACGCCACTCCTCAAAAGCCCACTTCATGGCCAAAAGCTCCCGATTCCCAATATCATAATTCCGCTCGGCGGGCGAAAATTTACGGGAAAAAAAAGCACAAGGTCTCATCACGGAGCAGTCGGAACTTCTCTGCGACAACACCGCCCCAGCTCCGATTTCAGAAGCGTCGACCTCAACCTGAAAAGGAAGAGCAACATCAGGCTGACGCAACACTGGGGCGGAAGAAAAGCGGCGCTTGAGCTCCCGAAAGGCCTCCACAGCATCAGGGGACCAATCAGCAACATCAGCACCCTTCTTAGTCAAATCAGTCAATGGTTTTACAACATCAGAAAAACCAGCAATAAATCAACGATAAAAGTAAGCAAAGCCCAAAAATTTCTGAAGACTCTTAAGAGAAGAGTGTTGCGTCCAATCACCAATAGCCTGAACCTTGACAGGATCCATCTCGATGGAAGAGGGGGAAAAAATGTATCCCAAGAAGGAAATCTTTTGAACCCCAAAAACACACTTAGAACCCTTCACACACAAGGAATTAGACCGCAAAACCTGAAAAACCCTCCTGACCTGCTGGACATGAGAGTCCCAGTCATCCGAAAAAATCAGAATATCATCCAGATACACAATCATAAATTTATCCAAATAATCGCGGAAAATGTCATGCATAAAGGACTGGAAGACTGAAGGGGCATTTGAAAGACCAAAAGGCATCACCAAATACTCAAAATGGCCCTCGGGCGTATTAAATGCGGTTTTCCACTCATCCCCCTGCTTGATTCGCACCAAATTATACGCCCCACGGAGATCAATCTTAGAGAACCACTTGGCCCCCTTTATACGAGCAAACAAATCAGTAAGCAGTGGTAACGGATATTGATATTTAACCGTGATTTTATTCAAAAGTCGATAATCAATACACGGCCTCAAAGAGCCGTCTTTCTTAGACACAAAGAAAAAACCGGCTCCTAAGGGAGATGACGAAGGACGAATATGTCCCTTTTCCAAGGACTCCTTTATATATTCTCGCATAGCAGCGTGTTCAGGCACAGACAGATTAAATAAACGACCCTTAGGGTATTTACTACCCGGAATCAAGTCTATGGCACAATCGCACTCCCGGTGCGGAGGTAGTGAACCACCCTTGGGTTCTTCAAAAACGTCACGAAAGTCAGACAAGAATTCAGAAATCTCAGAGGGAATAGATGATGAAATGGAAACCAAAGGTACGTCCCCATGAGTTCCTTTACATCCCCAGCTTAACACAGACATAGCTCTCCAGTCGAGGACTGGGTTATGAGATTGCAGCCATGGCAATCCCAGCACCAAAACATCATGTAGATTATACAGCACCAGAAAGCGAATAATCTCCTGATGATCCGGATTAATCCGCATAGTCACTTGTGTCCAGTATTGTGGTTTATTACTAGCCAATGGGGTGGAGTCAATCCCTTTCAGAGGTATCGGAGCCTCCAATGGCTCCAAATCATACCCACAGCGTTTGGCAAAGGACCAATCCATAAGACTCAAAGCAGCGCCAGAGTCGACATAGGCGTCCGCGGTAATAGATGACAAAGAACAAATCAGGGTCACAGATAGAATAAACTTAGACTGTAAAGTGCTAATTGAAACAGACTTGTCAGGCTTCTTAGTACGCTTAAAGCATGCTGATATAACATGAGTTGAATCACCACAATAGAAACACAACCCATTTTTTCGTCTAAAATTCTGCCGCTCGCTTCTGGACAGAATTCTATCACATTGCATATTTTCTGGCGTTTTCTCAGAAGACACCGACAAATGGTGCACAGGTTTGCGCTCCCGCAGACGCCTATCGATCTGAATAGCCATCGTCATGGACTCATTCAGACTCGCAGGCACAGGGAACCCCACCATAACATCCTTAATGGCATCAGAGAGACCTTCTCTGAAAATCGCCGCCAGGGCGCACTCATTCCACTGAGTAAGCACAGACCATTTGCGGAATTTTTGGCAGTATATTTCAGCTTCATCTTGCCCCTGAGACAAGGACATCAAGGCCTTTTCCGCCTGAAGCTCTAAATGAGGTTCCTCATAAAGCAACCCCAAGGCCAGAAAAAACGCATCCACATTGAGCAACGCAGGATCCCCTGGTGCCAATGCAAAAGCCCAGTCTTGAGGGTCGCCCCGGAGCAAGGAAATTACAATCCTGACCTGCTGTGCAGGGTCTCCGGCAGAGCGAGACTTCAGGGACAAAAACAATTTGCAATTATTTTTAAAATTTTGAAAGTGAGATCTATTCCCCGAGAAGAATTCAGGCAAAGGAATTCTAGGCTCAGACATAGGTGCATGAACAACAAAATCTTGCAAATTTTGTACCTTTGTGGCGAGATTATTCAAACCTGTAGCTACACTCTGAAGATCCATTTGAAACAGGTGAACACAGAGCCATTCAAGGATTAGAAGGAGAGAAAGAGAGGAAGGCTGCAGTATAGGCAGACTAGCAAGTGATTCAATTAAGAGCACACTCAGAACTAGAGAAAAAAAAAAAAAAATTGTAGCAGACTTCTTTTTTCTCTCCTTTCTCAGCCAGTAATTTAACCCTTTTTTGGGCCGGTCAAACTGTCATGATTCTCAATGGCGAGAGAACATAGCCCAGCATATATGAGAACGAGCTCTTGGAAGATGGAAACTATACTGACCATGAACTAAACCTGCCGCACAACTAGAAGTGGCCGGGTAGCATGCCTACGTTTTTTTATCCCTAGATGCCCAGCGCCAGCCGGAGAACTACCTAATCCTAGCAGAGGAAAAGACAGTCCTGGCTCACCTCTAGAGAAATTTTCCCAAAAGGCAGACAGAGGCCCCCACATATATTGGCGGTGATTTAAGATGAAATGACAAACGTAGTATGAAAATAGGTTTAGCAAAATCGAGGTCCGCTTACTAGATAGCAGGAAGACAGAAAGGGCACTTTCATGGTCAGCAGAAAACCCTATAAAAACACCATCCAGAAATTACTTTAAGACTCTAGCATTAACTCATAACACCAGAGTGGCAATTTCCGCTCACAAGAGCTTTCCAGACACAGTAACGAAAGAGCAGCTGTGAACAGGAACAAAATGCAAAAACACACAAGGACAAAAGTCCAACTTAGCTGGGAGTTGTCTAGTAGCAGGAACAAGCACAGAAAAGCTTCTGATTACATTGTTGACCGGCATGAAACTGACAGAGGAGCAAGGTTATATAGTGACTCCCACATCCTGATAGGAGCAGGTGAACAGAGGGGATGATGCACACAAGTTCAATTCCACAAGTGGCCACCGGGGGAGCCCAGAATCCAATTTCACAACATCTATGCTTTTTTAATATCTGTATTGTTCTTACAAGACCCAGACTTCTGAGCTGATAATCCTGACTTAGTGTTTGGGCAGAAGAAGCTGGATTTCATATCCTCGTTTTGGCTTGAAACGCCACTCAAAAAACCCCAAGTGAATCTGCAAGTCAACACCAAGAGCAGATTGAGTGCAGGTGGACGAGCTGATAGGCTTGGAAACCACTGTAGCGGCAGCAGCCGAAGCAGCAGCAGCCGCGTCCCAGCTGCTGTGGCTGAAATACGTAATATCCATGAGCACAGCGAGCGAAAACAAACATCTTTTTGTGATCTCCAGTTTTTCGCTTCTTGTCGAAGAGTGAAATTAAAAGCACATTTTATTCGAGACCTATAGACGGAGCCAACTTTCTACCTCACAGGCATTTTCTAGTGACGGTGAGGACCTCTTGGCTCTTCACAACTTCGCACTTCCATGCTTTGCTTTGTAATTGTAAACCTAGGTTATCTGATGTGCTCGTATTTTTACAACCTTCTTTTTATTGTGGCTAAGCCAAAAAGTCAGAGAGGAATTATTGTAAATTTCATACTTTTTAATGAAAAATTTGCCTAAGATGGCAGATAGCGCTCTAGGGTAAAGCCAGGGGCACCAGGAGAACTAGGTCAATGAAATGTTGGAATTCATTAGTGTCGTCTTCTCAGTTATATACAAAATTTATACATACGTTTAGAACCCCGGGCAAAACATTTTACTACAAACTGAGGCACTGAACTTGGCTGTTATTATACAACATGGGCATGTATCTTATTGGTCTTACTACAATACAGTGGCATGGAACTTGGCGGTTGCAATACTACCCAGAGGCTTAAAGCTTGGTGGTTGCACTACTACACAGAGGCTTATAGCTTGGTGGTTGCACTACTACCCAGAGGCTTAAAGCTTGGTGGTTGCACTACTACACAGAGGATTATAGCTTGGTGGTTGCACTACTACACAGAGGCTTATAGCTTGGTGGTTGCACTACTACACAGAGGCTTATAGCTTGGTGGTTGCACTACTACCCAGAGGCTTATAGCTTGGTGGTTGCACTACTACCCAGAGGCTTAAAGCTTGGTGGTTGCACTACTACACAGAGGCTTATAGCTTGGTGGTTGACTACAAACTGAGGCACTGAGCTTGGCTGTTATTCTACAACTTGAGCATGTATCTTATTGGTCGTATTACAATACAGTGGCATGGTGGTTACTCTACTACACAGAGGCTTAAAGCTTGGTGATTGCACTACTACACAGAGACTTAAAGCTTGGTGGTTGACTACAAACTGAGGCATTGAGCTTGGCTGTTATTCATCAACATGAGCATGTATCTTTTTGGTCGTATTACATTACAGTGGCACGGAGCTTGGTGGTTACTCTACTACACAGAGGCTTATAGCTTGGTGGTTGCACTACTACACAGAGGCTTATAGCTTGGTGGTTGCACTACTACACAGAGGCTTATAGCTTGGTGGTTGCACTACTACACAGAGGCTTATAGCTTGGTGGTTGCACTACAATACTGTGGCACAAAGCTGGGAGATTTTACTACAACCTGAGGCACTGAGCTTGGCTGTTATAGTACCACATGGGCATGCATCTTGTTGGTTTTACTACAATATTATGCCATGGAGCTTGATGTTTGCACTACTACACAGGAGCTTATAGCTTGGTGGCATGCTACAATACTGTGGCACAAAGCTTGGAGATTTCACTACAAGCTAAGGCATTGCGTTTTTCAGTTACTACAGTTACTACAACATGGGTGTGTTTATAATTGTTTTTTTTCATACAATACCATGACATGGAGCTTTGTGGTTTCACTACAATATTATGGTACAAAGATTGGCAGTTGCACTACAATGCTATACCATAGAATTTGTTTGTTTTGCTACAATACTGTGGCATGGGGCTATGTGTTTTCATTATAATACTCTGGCACATAGTTTGGTGATTACACGATTACACGGAGGCACAAGGCTTGGTGGTGTTACCACAATGTTATCAGCCAGAGTTTTGGTGGTTACACTACTACTCAGTGTAATTAAGCATAGGGGCTTCTCACCTCTAGCATAGAGCTTCATTGTTTGACTATAAATACTAATGCAAATAGCTTGGTGATCACACTATTGCACAGAGGCACTAAGCTTGGTGTTTGTTCTACAATACTATGATAAAGAGTTTGGCAGTTACACTGCTACATAGTGATATGTAGCATAGTGGTTTCTTTACTATAGCATGGAACATTGTATCCTGACTATAATACTATGGCATTCAGCCTAGTGGTTACACTACTACTTGGTGGCATATAGCAGGCCCGCACAACATGCGGCCATTAAAGGTTTTGCTGCAGACTGCATCATCATTTGGAGATGCCGCTCCCTCCTACCCGTATTCAAATGTATTTGTGTCTTTCAGATGTGAATACACTTGAACACTTGGGTGCTGGGACTATGGCAGAGGAGAGCTTTTCAACTACGGACCCAAAGTCATCACACTGTTGCTGTCGGAAGTTCCGGTGGATTAGAGGCAGCAGACAAGTCAGACATTGGTAAATGCTCAATGGAGGAGCTGAAGATAAAATATATGATTATTTTAGATGAAGGGGCCGACAGGAGGGGCAGGGGACATAATATAGCGAGGGGAAGTGGGAAGGGTGGACTTAATACAGAGAGGCACTGTGGGGGGATAATATGGAAAGGCTCAGTGTCGGGGGATATACCAGAACCACCGTCAGTACATGAATGCCAGAACCACCATCAATACATGAATGCAGTTCACAAATTACCGTCAGTACATGAATGCAGTGTTAGAACCATGGTCAGTACATGAATGCAGCATCAGAACCATGGTCAGTACATGAATGCAGTGTCAGAACCATGGTCAGTATGTGAATGCAGCACCAGAACCATGGTCAGTACATGAGGGAGCACCAGAACCACCATTAGTACCTTAATGCAGCACCAGAAACACCGTCAGTATATGAATGCAGTTTTTATGGAGTTTTTATGGAGCAGATTTTTCCAAATCCTCCTCAAATACTTAAAGGGACTCTGTCACCTGAATTTGGCGGGCTATGTAAATGCCTTGTTTTCGGTCCGATGGGCGGTGTTTTTTCTTTTTTTTCCTCCACCCCATTCTTCCCTGTGTAGCGCCCCCACCGCCGCAGGGCTGAGGGGTACCCGGTACCGGGCCTCTGAGTCTCTGCTCTGGGGTTGTCACGGTGGCTAGGCCCGGTCCGTGACCCTGCTGGTGGGGAGGTGACGTACAATGAATGATAGATGAGGATGGTGATGCGGTGTAGTGCCGGACGCGGTAAAATAACGAGGACACCAGGTTGCAGTCTCTTTACCTCTTTACTGAAGATCTCTGGGTCCTCAATCCGGAATACGCCTAACCAGGCTGCGCAAGTCCGGCCGGTCCAATGGCACCTCCAGAGTTCTCTTTGCAGGTGGAAATCTGTGCCTTCCTGCTAGCGCTATGTGTTGTGGTCCTTCCCTGCTGTGCTTACAGAAAGTCCCCACAACTGTTGTGTCTGTTTCTTAAGTTCCCTCACAACTCGATTAGATGATCTTCTGCTAATCTTCCGTCCCTCCCTGATGTTACGGTTAGGACGGCACCCGTATGACGGGTAGGCTCGGAGCTCTTCCGGGACCCTAGAGTCGCCCCTCTCCACAAGTTGCCCCCTATGTCTTCGTAGGTGATTTAGGTGAGACAGCCCGCCTATGACTGACTGTCCTGCCGTTGGTTTGAAGTATTGCTTGAAGCTAGATTTATGAATACTTCCTCGGCGTTCCGGCCGCCGGTTGTGCGCCTCAGTAGGATGTTGCCTCGGTCTTACAGCACGACTCCTACTGGTATTCTCCTTGTCGCTTTGATCTCGTTTCTCACTCAGCACAATCTATCTCGCTTCTAATCCTTCCTTGGGCACCGCCGCTATGCTGAGCAGGCACGGTCCCGTTACGTTCTCTTCAGTTGCCAGGCCTCTGTCAGGATCCCACCCCTGACAGGGACCCTACCGAATCTTCCCCCGCAACACCCTCTGCCACAAGGTGTTGCCTGGTTCCAACCCAGTCAGCTTTTTCTCTAACTTCCTGCCTGACCCCCAGTTTTACCAGTATGTGAGGAGTGGCCTAATGAATAGAACCCTTAGCTCCCCCTGGAAGCCGGGCTGTGAAATATATTGGTGTCTGTGATACCTGGTCAGATGAACTCCTTCAGTGCCATCAGACGTACCATAGCTCCCCTTAGCGGCAGAGCCACAGTACTGCAACGACCAGGACTCTGGGGCGCTGCACCTGCTGTCCACAATATTTTCTGGAATTGGAGTAGGTGTCCTCCGTAGTTCGCGCTTGCGCAATGCAATCTTGTCTCGCGCACGCGCAGTATGCTTTGCCCATCTGCTGGCAAAGCCGAAAAGCATTACTGCACATGCGCCGGCGCACTATGTCCCGGAAACAGAGAAATACTTCCGAAACGCAGTGCGCTGGCGCATGCGCAGTAATGCTTTTCAGCTTTGTCCACAGATGGTCAAAGCATACTGTGCGTGCGCGAGACAAGATTGCTTTGCGCACGCGCGAACTATGGAGGACACCTACTCCAATTCCGGAAAATATTGTGGACTGCGGGGAAGGATGGGGTGGAGGAAAAAAGAAGAAACACCGCCCATCGGACCGAAAACAGGGCATTTACATAGCCCGCCAAATTCAGGTGACAGAGTCCCTTTAAAACTATATTCTAGTGATTAATGTACTAATGGTGGTTCTTGTGATGTGTTGATGTAAGTGAAGAAAGGTTGAACTTGATGGACCTGAATTTTTTTTCAACCTATTTAATTACGTGTAACAATCTAAGTACCCCTTAAACATGTTTTGCTGCTCTTGAAATTGGTTCAGTATGGCAATGTGGCCCTTGGACCAAAATATGTCATGCAGTCCTGGCATATACAGTGGCATGTAAACGTTTGGGCACCCTGGTCAAAATTACTGTTATTGTGAACAATTAAGCAAGTTGAAGATGAAATGATCTGTAAAAGACCTAAAGTTAAAGATGACAGGTTTACTTTGTATTTTAAGGGGAAAAAAAAATATTTTCATCTTTTACTTTTTAAAAATTACAAAAAGGAAAATGGACAAAAGTTTGGGAACCCTGTATGGTTAGTACCTAGTAGCAGCCCCTTTTGCAACTATCACAGCTTGTAAACTTTTTTTGTAGCCAGACAAGAGTCTTTCAATTCTTGTTTGAGGGATTTCCCTCCATTCTTCCTTGCAGAATTCCTCCAGTTCTGTGAGATTCCTGGGTCTTCTTGCTTCCTCTGCTATTTTGAGGTCTAGTCACAGATTTTCAATGATGTTCAAGCTCAGGGGACTGCGAGGGCCATTGTAAAACCTTCTGCTTGCCCCTTTTGAGGTCGTCTATTGTGGATTGTGATGTGTGTTTAGGGTCATTATCCATTTGTAGAAGCCATCCTCTTCCTCTTTTCACCGTTAGCTTTATAACAGATGGTATTATGTTTGCATCAAGAATTTGTTGAAATTTCATTGAATCCATTTTTCTCTCTACCTGTGAAATGTTCCCCGTGCCATTGGCCGCAACACAAGCCCAAAGCATGAGTTATCCACCCCCATGCGTAACGGTTGGTGAGATGTTCTTTTCCTGAAATTCTGTGCCCTTTTTTCTCCACACATACCTGTGATCATTGTGGCCACAGAGTTCTATTTTACCTCATTGGCCCACAGAACTTGTTTCCAAACTGCATCAGGCTTGTTTAGATGTTTTTTTCATACTTCTGATGCTGAATGTTAACCATAACCCTAACAAGCTAATTAAGGTCTGAAACCTTTGTCAAAGTTATCTGAGCTCAGAAATCTCCAAGGGTGGCAAAACTTTTGCATTGGCCCATTTTTATTTTTGTAATTTTTAAAATTTAAAAGATAAAGAAATATATATATATATATATATATATATATATATATATATATATATATATATATATATATACTGTATATATATATATACAGTTAGGTCCATATATATTTGGACAGAGACAACATTATTCTAATTTTGGTTATAGACATTACCACAATGAATTTTAAACAAAACAATTCAGATGCAGTTGAAGTTCAGACTTTCAGCTTTCATTTGAGGGTATCCACATTAAAATTGGATGAAGGGTTTAGGAGTTTCAGCTCCTTAACATGTGCCACCCTGTTTTTAAAGGGACCAAAAGTAATTGGACAGATTAAATAATTGTAAATAAAATGTTCATTTCTAGTATTTGGTTGAAAACCCTTTGTTGGCAATGACTGCCTGAAGTCTTGAACTCATGGACATCACCAGACGCTGTGTTTCCTCCTTTTTGATGCTCTGCCAGGCCTTCACTGCGGTGGTTTTCAGTTGCTGTTTGTTCGTGGCCTTTCTGTCTGAAGTTTAGTCTTTAACAAGTGAAATGCTGCTCAATTGGGTGGAGATCAGGTGACTGACTTGGCCATTCAAGAATATTCCACTTCTTTGCTTTAATAAACTCCTGGGTTGCTTTGGCTTCATGTTTTGGGTCATTGTCCATCTGTAGTATGAAACGACGACCAATCAGTTTGGCTGCATTTGGCTGGATCTGAGCACACAGTATGGCGGCTCTGAAGACCTCAGAATTCATTCAGCCGCTTCTGTCCTGTGTCACATCATCAATAAACACTAGTGACCCAGTGCCACTGGCAGCCATGCATGCCCAAGCCATCACACTGCCTCCGCCGTGTTTTACAGATGATGTGGTATGCTTTGGATCATGAGCTGTACCACTCCTTCGCCATACATTTCTCTTTCCATCATTCTGGTAGAGGTTGATCTTGGTTTCATCTGTCCACAGAATGTTCTTCCAGAACTGTGCTGGCTTTTTTAGATGTTTTTTAGCCTTTTTCTTCTTGATGCTTATGAGTGGCTTGCACCGTGCAGTGAACCCTCTGTAGTTACTTTCATGCAGTCTTCTCTTTATGGTAGATTTGGATATTGATCCGCCGACCTCCTGGAGAGTGTTGGTCACTTGGTTGGCTGTTGTGAAGGGGTTTCTCTTCACCATGGAGATTATTCTGCGATCATCCACCACTGTTGTCTTCCGTGGGCGCCCAGGTCTTTTTGCATTGATGAGTTCACCAGTGCTTTCTTTCTTTCTCAGGATGCACCAAACTGTAGATTTTGCCACTCCTAATATTGTAGCAATCTTTCAGATGTTTTTTTTTCTTTTTTCGCAGCTTAAGGATGGCTTGTTTCACCTGCATGGAGAGCTCCTTTGACCGCATGTTTACTTCACAGCAAAACCTTCCAAATGCAAGCACCACACCTCAAATCAACTCCAGGCCTTTTATCTGCTTAATTGAGAATTACATAACGAAGGGATTGCCCACACCTGTCCATGAAATAGCCTTGGAGTCAATTGTCCAATTACTTTTGGTCCCTTTAAAAACAGGGTCGCACATGTTAAGGAGCTGAAACTCCTAAACCCTTCATCCAATTTTAATGTGGATACCCTCAAATGAAAGCTGAAAGTCTGAACTTCAACTGCATCTGAATTGTTTTGTTTAAAATTCATTGTGGTAATGTCTATAACTAGGGTTGAGCGAAACGGGTCGATCATTTTCAAAAGTCGCCGACTTTTGGCTAAGTCGGCGTCTCATGAAACCCGATCCGACCCCTGTGCTTGTCGGCCATGCGGTACGCGACTTTCGTGCCAAAGTCGCGTTTCAATGACGCGAAAAGCGCCATTTCTCAGCCAATGAAGGTGAACGCAGAGTGTGGGCAGCGTGATGACATAGATCCTGGTCCCCACCATCTTAGAGAAGGGCATTGCAGTGATTGGCTTGCTGTCTGCGGCGTCACAGGGGCTATAAAGGGGCGTTCCCGCCGACCGCCATCTTACTGCTGCTGATCTGAGCTTAGGGAGAGGTTGCTGCCGCTTCGTCAGAAGCAGGGAGAGCGTTAGGCAGGGTCCACTAACCACCAAACCGCTTGTGCTGCAGCGATTTCCACTGTCCAACACCACCTTCGGTGTGCAGGAACAGTGAAAGCAATTTTTTTTTTTTTTCCTCAGCGCTGTAGCTCATTGGGCTGCCCTAGAAGGCTCCGTGATAGCTGTATTGCTGTGTGTACGCCACTGTGGAAACCAACTGCTTTTTTCAAAGCACATATCCTCTTGTTCCTTTCTGCACAGCTATCTTTTCTGTTTGTCCACACTTTTTATTTAATTTGTGCATCAGTCCACTCCTATTGCTGCCTGCCATACCTGGCTTACATTACTGCAGGGAGATAGTAATTGTAGGACAGTCCCTGTTTTTTGTTTTTTGTTTTTTTTTTGTGGGAGATTAAGATTGGCATTTCTGCTACAGTGCCATCCCTGTGTGTGCCATCTCTCACTGAGTGGGCCATAGAAAGCCTATTTATTTTTTCCGTGATTTGTGTTCTAAATTCTACCTCAACACAAAAACACTACATCAATCAGTGGTAGAAAAATATTGGCCTCAGTCAGGGCTTGTGTGCCACTGCTGTGTGTGCTATCTCTCATTCAGTGGGCTATAGAAAGCCTATTTATTTATTTATTTTTTTTTCTTATTATTTGGTTTCTAAAGTCTCCCTGAAAAAAAAAAAAAAAAAAAAAAACAGTGGGAGAGTAATATTGCCCTTTCAGCTTGTGTGCCAGTCTTGACTCCTGGGTGTGCCACCTCTCTCCCTCTCATTCAGTGGGCCATAGAAAGCCTATTTATTTTTTTTTAAATATTATTGGGTTTCTAAAGTCTCCCTTAAAAAACAAAAAATACATAAAAAAACAGTGGGAGAGTAATATTGCCCTTTCAGCTTGTGTGCCAGTCTTGACTCCTGGGTGTGCCACCTCTCTCTCTCATTCAGTGGGCCATAGAAAGCCTTTTTTTTTTTTTTTTTTAAATATTATTGGGTTTCTAAAGTCTCCCTGAAAATAAAAAAAAAAAAAATTTAAAAAACAGTGGGAGAGTAATATTGCCCTTTCAGCTTGTGTGCCAGTCTTGACTCCTGGGTGTGCCACCTCTCTCTCTCATTCAGTGGGCCATAGAAAGGCTATTTATTTTTTTTGTTTTTTTAATATTATTTGGTTTCTAAAGTCTCCCTGAAAATAAAAAAAAACATAAAAAAACAGTGGGAGAGTAATATTGCCCTTTCAGCTTGTGCGCCAGTCTTGACTCCTGGGTGTGCCACCTCTCTCTCTCATTCAGTGGGCCATAGAAAGCCTGTTTTTTTTTTTTTTTTTAATTATTATTGGGTTTCTAAAGTCTCCCTTAAAAAAAAAAAAAATACATAAAAAAACAGTGGGAGAGTAATATTGCCCTTTCAGCTTGTGTGCCAGTCTTGACTCCTGGGTGTGCCACCTCTCTCTCTCATTCAGTGGGCCATAGAAAGCCTTTTTTTTTTTTTTTTTTTTTTTTAATATATTATTGGGTTTCTAAAGTCTCCCTTAAAAAAAAAAAATACATAAAAAAACAGTGGGAGAGTAATATTGCCCTTTCAGCTTGTGTGCCAGTCTTGACTCCTGGGTGTGCCACCTCTCTCTCTCATTCAGTGGGCCATAGAAAGGCTATTTATTTTTTTGGTTTTTTTAATATTATTTGGTTTCTAAAGTCTCCCTGAAAATAAAAAAAAACATAAAAAAACAGTGGGAGAGTAATATTGCCCTTTCAGCTTGTGCGCCAGTCTTGACTCCTGGGTGTGCCACCTCTCTCTCTCTAATTGTGGGCCATAGGAAGCCTTTTTTTTTTGTTTTTTTTTTAATATTATTTGGTTTCTAAAGTCTCCCTTAAAAAACAAAAAATACATAAAAAAACAGTGGGAGAGTAATATTGCCCTTTCAGCTTGTGTGCCAGTCTTGACTCCTGGGTGTGCCACCTTTCTCTCTCATTCAGTGGGCCATAGAAAGGCTATTTATTTTTTTGGTTTTTTTAATATTATTTGGTTTCTAAAGTCTCCCTGAAAATAAAAAAAAAAAAAATTAAAAAAACAGTGGGAGAGTAATATTGCCCTTTCAGCTTGTGCGCCAGTCTTGACTCCTGGGTGTGCCACCTCTCTCTCTCTAATTGTGGGCCATAGAAAGCCTTTTTTTTTTTGTTTTTTTTTTGTTTTGTTTTTAATATTATTTGGTTTCTAAAGTCTCCCTGAGAAAAAAAAATAAATAAATTAGGTGGGAGATTAATATTGACATTAGTGCTTGAGTGACAGTCCTGCGTGTGTGTCATCTCTGTGATTTTGTGCCTCAGAAAACAGAGTGTGTAACATTGTGCCTGATTTTCCTTGTGGTCTCACCAACCTGTTAAGGGATATTGAAATCATACTGAAGTTATAGCTCACCGTGTAAGTTGTTTGACAGCAACAAATAAAGTTACTTTGGTTAAGATTTTAAAACAATGAGGAAGTCTGGTGCAAGAGGTCGTCGTGGGCGTTCATTGTCAGCTGGTAATGATGGTAGTGGTAGTGGAGCATCAGGTGGTCGTGGGGATAAAAATATTCCACCTAAGTCTGGAGCTGTGGAGCCAGTTTCGTCGTCAGGCTACACAAGGCCTCGAACGCTCTCTTTTCTGGGAGTAGGAAAACCGCTTTTAAAGGCGGAGCAGCAACAGCAAGTTTTGGCTTACATTGCAGACTCAGCCTCTAGCTCTTTTGCCTCCTCTTCCGAAACTGGTAAATGTAAAAGCAGCGCGTCGCTTGTGGATGTTCACGGTCAGGGACAAGTCGCTTCCTTGTCCTCCTCAGCAAAAACTACAACAAGAGAGAAGGATGCAGCAGGCGACACAACGGGTCACTCCATGGAGCTCTTTACACATACCGTCCCTGGCTTAGAAAGTGAAACATTTAACAGGCCATGCCCATTACAAGTAGATTCTGACATGGAGTGCACTGATGCACAGCCACAGCCAGAGTACTATGCTGCTCCTTTGACTCAGACCACCACATTGCCCTCTCAGGGTACAGATCCACAATCAGACCCTGATGAGACTATGTTGCCCCGCCACGAACGCTATACCACCGACCGACACAGTGACACAGACGAAGTTGCACACGAGCTCGAAGAGGAGGTAATAGATGACCCAGTTATTGACCCCGATTGGCAGCCATTGGGGGAACAGGGTGCAGGCGGCAGTAGTTCAGAAGCGGAGGTGGAGGAGGGGCCGCAGCAGGCATCAACATCGCAACAGGTTCCATCTGCCGGGCCCGTATCTGGCCCAAAACGCGTGTCAAAGCCAAAACCTGTTGGAGGACAGCGTGGCCATCCGGTTAAAGCTCAGTCTGCAATCCCTGAAAAGGGATCCGAGTCTAGGAAGAGTGCAGTCTGGCATTTTTTTAAACAACATCCAACTGATCAGCGCAAAGTCATCTGTCAAAAATGTTCAACTAGCTTAAGCAGAGGTCAGAATCTGAAAAGTCTAAATACTAGTTGCATGCATAGACACTTAACCACCATGCATTTTCAAGCCTGGACTAACTACCAAACGTCCCTTAAGGTTGTAGCACCCTCGGCCAATGAAGCTAGTCAGCAACGCAACATCCCTTCCGTCACTGTAAGGCCACCATTTTCCGCACCACCGGCAGTATCTGTGCAGGTTTCTTTGCCAGCCAAAAGCAGTCAGGGTCAGGGAACCACCAGTTTTGTAGGAGGAAATATTGCATCTAGGGCACCGGCGGAAACAATACCGTCTCCAACCGTCTCTCAGTCTGCCATGTACACCGGCACACCCGAAAGTTCCACGATCTCCAGCTCTCCAGTCCAGCTCACCCTACATGAGACTCTGGTTAGAAAAAGGAAGTACTTATCCTCGCATCCGCGTACACAGGGTTTTAACGCCCACATAGCTAGACTAATCTCGTTAGAGATGATGCCCTACCGGTTAGTTGAAAGCGAAGCTTTCAAAGCCCTGATGGAGTACGCTGAACCACGATACGAGCTACCCAGTCGACACTTTTTTTCCAGAAAAGCCATCCCAGCCCTGCACCAGCATGTTAAACAGCGCATCGTCCATGCACTCAGGCAATCTGTGAGTACAAAGGTGCACCTGACTACAGATGCATGGACCAGTAGGCATGGCCAGGGACGTTATGTGTCCATCACGGCACACTGGGTGAATGTGGTGGATGCAGGGTCCACAGGCGACATCAATTTAGGGACAGTTGTGCCTAGCCCACGGTCTAGGAAACAGTTGGCTGTAGGCGTTCGCACCCCTTCCTCCTCCTCCTCCTCGTCCTCCTGCAGAAGCTACAGCTCTTCCACAGAACGCAGTCTGCCAACCACTCCATCGGCAGATGACACTGTTGCACACCAGTTGTCCCATTATGGGCCAGCTACTGCCAAGCGTCAGCAGGCTGTATTGGCTATGAAGTGTTTGGGCGACAACAGACACACCGCGGAAGTTTTATCCGAGTTCTTGCAACAAGAAACGCAGTCGTGGCTGGGCACAGTAGATCTTGAGGCAGGCAAGGTAGTGAGTGATAACGGAAGGAATTTCATGGCTGCCATCTCCCTTTCCCAACTGAAACACATTCCTTGCCTGGCTCACACCTTAAACCTGGTGGTGCAGTGCTTATTGAAAACTTATCCTGGGTTCTCCGACCTGCTCCTCAAAGTGCGTGCACTTTGCTCACATATCCGACGTTCGCCTGTACACGCCAGCCGTATGCAGACCTATCAGCGGTCTTTGAACCTTCCCCAGCATCGCCTAATCATAGACGTTGCAACAAGGTGGAACTCAACACTGCACATGCTTCAGAGACTGTGCGAACAGAGGCGTGCTGTTATTTATTTGTGGGAGGATACACGGGCAGGCAGTAGGATGGCAGACATGGAGTTGTCAGGTGTGCAGTGGTCTAAGATACAAGACATGTGTCAAGTCCTTCAGTGTTTTGAGGAATGCACACGGCTGGTTAGTGCAGACAACGCCGTAATAAGCATGAGCATCCCCCTAATGCGTCTGCTGATGCAAAGTTTGACGCACATAAAGGAGCAGGCGTCTGCACCAGAGGAAGAGGAAAGCCTTGATGACAGTCAGCCATTGTCTGGTCAGGGCCGTGTAGAGGACGAGGTAGCGGGCGAAGAGGAGGTGGAGGACGAGGAGGATGATGGGGATGAGTATATTTTTAATGCCGAACCTTTCCCGGGGGCACAGGAAATTGGTTGCGTGTCACGGCCGGGTTCTGGTTTTTTGAGGGACACAAGTGACGTAGATTTGCCTGCAACTGCCCCTCAACCAATCACAACCGGAGATTTGACAACTGGAACTTTGGCCCACATGGCGGATTATGCCTTACGTATCCTAAAAAGGGACACACGCATTACGAAAATGATGAACGATGACGATTACTGGTTGGCCTGCCTCCTTGATCCACGCTATAAAGGCAAATTGCAAAATATTATGCCACATGAGAACTTGGAACTAATATTAGCAACCAAACAATCAACTCTTGTTGACCGTTTGCTTCAGGCATTCCCAGCACACAGCGCACGTGATCGTTCTCACACGAGCTCCAGGGGCCAGCAGACTAGGAGTGTTAGGGGTGCACACATCAGAAGTGGCGTTGGACAGAGGGGTTTTCTGACCAGGTTGTGGAGTGATTTTGCTATGACCGCAGACAGGACAGGTACTGCTGCATCAATTGAAAGTGACAGGAGACAACATTTGTCCAGTATGGTTACTAACTATTTTTCATCCCTTATCGATGTTCTCCCTCAACCGTCATTCCCATTTGATTACTGGGCCTCCAAATTAGACACCTGGCCAGAATTGGCAGAATATGCATTGCAGGAGCTTGCTTGCCCGGCAGCAAGTGTCCTATCAGAAAGAGTATTCAGTGCTGCAGGTTCAATATTAACCGAAAAAAGGACTCGTCTGGCTACCCAAAATGTTGACGATCTAACATTCATTAAAATGAACCACAACTGGATTTCGAAATCTTTTGCCCCACCTTGCCCGGCCGACACCTAGCTTTCCTATGAAAAGCTCTTGCCTGTGAATTACTTTTCTAATGTCTAATTTGCTGCAGCTGATTGTACAGCATACGACATGTTTACACCTCCCTAAATGGCAAAACTCCCCACACGGGGCCGTGGTATCACGACTTGGCGCAAGCACCCGTGAGACTGCTGTTTGTCTGAAGAGGTGGGTGTGCTTGCTTTTGGTTGACGGCATTGCTACTGGGTCCCTCATAGTACAATAAAGTGTCTCTGGCGGTGGTGGTGCGCACCCAACGTCAGACACACCGTTGTAACATGAGGGGCCCTGGGGCGGTCCCGCCGGCCTCAAGAGAGTTCCCCCCTACCCCAGCTCAAAATGTGCTCTACCACGTGCAAAATTATGTCGCACAGCTCCACCAATCTTTAGTCTATTCGCTGACATCATTCAATGTCTGGCACTGACAATACAAATTTGTAGACATCTATGATGCAACTTAAAGTAGTCTGTGTCTGTGTCCTATATTGGCACCATTAAATAGTTACTGCCAAATTACTATGTCAGAAACTCAGTAGATGAGCCCACCCCTGTACCTAAGTATGCCACCTTTTTTTTTGTTTTGGTTGTTTTGCGAGACATTAACATCTATTTATATTTTGGGAGTACTGGGACAGACACTCCTTGCACTACTCCTCCACTCACCACCAAGCTGCCTGTGTATCCATGTAACCGCTGTAAAACTGCCATGAGCCTATTGTTTGTTATTTTAGGCCTTTGATAGCCTGTCTGCGGCCCCTACTTGCAATACTCCTCCACTCACCACCAAGCTGCCTGTGTATCCATGTAACCGCTGTAAAACTGCCATGAGCCTATTGTTTGTTATTTTAGGCCTTTGATAGCCTGTCTGCGGTCCCTACTTTAAATACTCCTCCACTCACCACCAAGCTGCCTGTGTATCCATGTAACCGCTGTAAAGCTGCCATGAGCCTATTGTTTGTTATTTTAGGCCTTTGATAGCCTGTCTGCGGTCCCTACTTTAAATACTCCTCCACTCATCACCAGCTGCCTGCCCGTGTATCCATGTAACCGCTGTAAAACTTACATGAGCCTATTGTTTGTTATTTTAGGCCTTTGATAGCCTGTCTGCGGTCCCTACTTTAAATACTCCTCCACTCACCACCAAGCTGCCTGCCCGTGTATCCATGTAACCGCTGTAAAACTGCCATGAGCCTATTGTTTGTTATTTTAGGCCTTTGATAGCCTGTCTGCGGTCCCTACTTTAAATACTCCTCCACTCACCACCAAGCTGCCTGTGTATCCATGTAACCGCTGTAAAGCTGCCATGAGCCTATTGTTTGTTATTTTAGGCCTTTGATAGCCTGTCTGCGGTCCCTACTTTAAATACTCCTCCACTCATCACCAAGCTGCCTGCCCGTGTATCCATGTAACCGCTGTAAAACTGCCATGAGCCTATTGTTTGTTATTTTAGGCCTTTGATAGCCTGTCTGCGGTCCCTACTTTAAATACTCCTCCACTCATCACCAGCTGCCTGCCCGTGTATCCATGTAACCGCTGTAAAACTGCCATGAGCCTATTGTTTGTTATTTTAGGCCTTCGAAGCCTGTCTGCGGTCCCTCCTTCCACTAGGCCTCCACTGACCAGACCACTGCTGCCCGTGTACCCCTGGAACCAATTTTAAAGTGCCTACAGCCAGCCCATTTTATTGTGTTAGGCCTTCGAAGCCTGTCTGCGTTCCCTCCTTCCACTAGGCCTCCACTGACCAGACCACTGCTGCCCGTGTACCCCTGGAACCAATTTTAAAGTGCCTACAGCCAGCCCATTTTATTGTGTTAGGCCTTCGAAGCCTGTCTGCGGTCCCTCCTTCCACTAGGCCTCCACTGACCAGACCACTGCTGCCCGTGTACCCCTGGAACCAATTTTAAAGTGCCTACAGCCAGCCCATTTTATTGTGTTAGGCCTTCGAAGCCTGTCTGCGTTCCCTCCTTCCACTAGGCCTCCACTGACCAGACCACTGCTGCCCGTGTACCCCTGGAACCAATTTTAAAGTGCCTACAGCCAGCCCATTTTATTGTGTTAGGCCTTCGAAGCCTGTCTGCGGTCCCTCCTTCCACTAGGCCTCCACTGACCAGACCACTGCTGCCCGTGTACCCCTGGAACCAATTTTAAAGTGCCTACAGCCAGCCCATTTTATTGTGTTAGGCCTTCGAAGCCTGTCTGCGGTCCCTCCTTCCAATAGGCCTACACTGACAAAGGTACACCTGACAACAGACACATGGACCTGTAGGCATGACCACGGAAGGTTACGTGTCCTTTGTGGCTCAATGGGTTAATGTATTGGATGCATGGTCCACACAGGGGACAGCCTGCTAAGTCTGTATGCAGTCCCTAATTCAAGTTGTCCTCAACTGAATAAAGCTGAGCTTCTACCTTCCGGCTCTGATTAACTGCTGTTTTTAAACACATTGGTGGTTCCAGCCTTCTAACGGTGTCTGCCCCTGCCTGGTGTTGCCCTCAACTGAATAAAGCTGAGCTTCTACCTTCCGGCTCTGATTAACTGCTGTTTTTAAACACATTGCTGGTTCCGGCCTACTAACGGTGTCTGCCCCTGCCTGGTGTTGCCCTCAACTGAATAAAGCTGAGCTTCAACCTTCTGGCTCTCATTAAGTGTTTTTTAAAAAACAAAATGGTGGTTAGGGCCTACTAACGGCTTCTGCCCCTCCCTGGTGTTGCCCTCAACTGAATAAAGCTGAGCTTCAACCTTCTGGCTCTCATTAAGTGTTTTTTAAAAAACAAAATGGTGGTTAGGGCCTACTAACGGCTTCTGCCCCTCCCTGGTGTTGCCCTCAACTGAATAAAGCTGAGCTTCTACCTTCCGGCTCTGATTAACTGCTGTTTTTAAACACATTGGTGGTTCCGGCCTACTAACGGTGTCTGCCCCTGCCTGGTGTTGCCCTCAACTGAATAAAGCTGAGCTTCAACCTTCTGGCTCTCATTAAGTGTTTTTTAAAAAACAAAATGGTGGTTCCGGCCTACTAACGGTGTCTGCCCCTGCCTGGTGTTGCCCTCAACTGAATAAAGCTGAGCTTCAACCTTCTGGCTCTCATTAAGTGTTTTTTAAAAAACAAAATGGTGTTTAGGGCCTACTAACGGTGTCTGCCCCTCCCTGGTGTTGCCCTCAACTGAATAAAGCTGAGCTTCAACCTTCTGGCTCTCATTAAGTGTTTTTTAAAAAACAAAATGGTGGTTAGGGCCTACTAACGGCTTCTGCCCCTCCCTGGTGTTGCCCTCAACTGAATAAAGCTGAGCTTCTACCTTCCGGCTCTGATTAACTGCTGTTTTTAAACACATTGGTGGTTCCGGCCTACTAACGGTGTCTGCCCCTGCCTGGTGTTGCCCTCAACTGAATAAAGCTGAGCTTCAACCTTCTGGCTCTCATTAAGTGTTTTTTAAAAAACAAAATGGTGGTTCCGGCCTACTAACGGTGTCTGCCCCTGCCTGGTGTTGCCCTCAACTGAATAAAGCTGAGCTTCAACCTTCTGGCTCTCATTAAGTGTTTTTTAAAAAACAAAATGGTGTTTAGGGCCTACTAACGGTGTCTTCCCCTCCCTGGTGTTGCCCTCAACTGAATAAAGCTGAGCTTCAACCTTCTGGCTCTCATTAAGTGTTTTTTTAAAAAACAAAATGGTGGTTAGGGCCTACTAACGGCTTCTGCCCCTCCCTGGTGTTGCCCTCAACTGAATAAAGCTGAGCTTCTACCTTCCGGCTCTGATTAACTGCTGTTTTTAAACACATTGGTGGTTCCGGCCTACTAACGGTGTCTGCCCCTGCCTGGTGTTGCCCTCAACTGAATAAAGCTGAGCTTCAACCTTCTGGCTCTCATTAAGTGTTTTTTAAAAAACAAAATGGTGGTTCCGGCCTACTAACGGTGTCTGCCCCTGCCTGGTGTTGCCCTCAACTGAATAAAGCTGAGCTTCAACCTTCTGGCTCTCATTAAGTGTTTTTTAAAAAACAAAATGGTGGTTAGGGCCTACTAACGGCTTCTGCCCCTCCCTGGTGTTGCCCTCAACTGAATAAAGCTGAGCTTCTACCTTCCGGCTCTGATTAACTGCTGTTTTTAAACACATTGGTGGTTCCGGCCTACTAACGGCTTCTGCCCCTCCCTGGTGTTGCCCTCAACTGAATAAAGCTGAGCTTCTACCTTCCGGCTCTGATTAACTGCTGTTTTTAAACACATTGGTGGTTCCGGCCTACTAACGGCTTCTGCCCCTCCCTGGTGTTGCCCTCAACTGAATAAAGCTGAGCTTCTACCTTCCGGCTCTGATTAACTGCTGTTTTTAAACACATTGCTGGTTCCGGCCTACTAACGGTGTCTGCCCCTGCCTGGTGTTGCCCTCAACTGAATAAAGCTGAGCTTCAACCTTCTGGCTCTCATTAAGTGTTTTTTAAAAAACAAAATGGTGGTTCCGGCCTACTAACGGTGTCTGCCCCTGCCTGGTGTTGCCCTCAACTGAATAAAGCTGAGCTTCAACCTTCTGGCTCTCATTAAGTGTTTTTTAAAAAACAAAATGGTGTTTAGGGCCTACTAACGGTGTCTGCCCCTCCCTGGTGTTGCCCTCAACTGAATAAAGCTGAGCTTCAACCTTCTGGCTCTCATTAAGTGTTTTTTAAAAAACAAAATGGTGGTTAGGGCCTACTAACGGCTTCTGCCCCTCCCTGGTGTTGCCCTCAACTGAATAAAGCTGAGCTTCTACCTTCCGGCTCTGATTAACTGCTGTTTTTAAACACATTGCTGGTTCCGGCCTACTAACGGTGTCTGCCCCTGCCTGGTGTTGCCCTCAACTGAATAAAGCTGAGCTTCAACCTTCTGGCTCTCATTAAGTGTTTTTTAAAAAACAAAATGGTGGTTAGGGCCTACTAACGGCTTCTGCCCCTCCCTGGTGTTGCCCTCAACTGAATAAAGCTGAGCTTCTACCTTCCGGCTCTGATTAACTGCTGTTTTTAAACACATTGCTGGTTCCGGCCTACTAACGGTGTCTGCCCCTGCCTGGTGTTGCCCTCAACTGAATAAAGCTGAGCTTCAACCTTCTGGCTCTCATTAAGTGTTTTTTAAAATACAAAATGGTGGTTAGGGCCTACTAACGGCTTCTGCCCCTCCCTGGTGTTGCCCTCAACTGAATAAAGCTGAGCTTCTACCTTCCGGCTCTGATTAACTGCTGTTTTTAAACACATTGCTGGTTCCGGCCTACTAACGGTGTCTGCCCCTGCCTGGTGTTGCCCTCAACTGAATAAAGCTGAGCTTCAACCTTCTGGCTCTCATTAAGTGTTTTTTAAAAAACAAAATGGTGGTTCCGGCCTACTAACGGTGTCTGCCCCTGCCTGGTGTTGCCCTCAACTGAATAAAGCTGAGCTTCTACCTTCCGGCTCTGATTAACTGCTGTTTTTAAACACATTGCTGGTTCCGGCCTACTAACGGTGTCTGCCCCTGCCTGGTGTTGCCCTCAACTGAATAAAGCTGAGCTTCAACCTTCTGGCTCTCATTAAGTGTTTTTTAAAAAACAAAATGGTGGTTCCGGCCTACTAACGGTGTCTGCCCCTGCCTGGTGTTGCCCTCAACTGAATAAAGCTGAGCTTCAACCTTCTGGCTCTCATTAAGTGTTTTTTAAAAAACAAAATGGTGTTTAGGGCCTACTAACGGTGTCTGCCCCTCCCTGGTGTTGCCCTCAACTGAATAAAGCTGAGCTTCAACCTTCTGGCTCTCATTAAGTGTTTTTTAAAAAACAAAATGGTGGTTAGGGCCTACTAACGGTGTCTGCCCCTCCCTGGTGTTGTCCTCAACTGAACAAAGCTGAGCTTCCACATTCTGGCTTTCGGCCTATACTATCAGATATTAAACTGCATTTGGCCTACTAGTTTGGTTAGGCCCTTGAAACAGTGTCTGCTGCTCTTGGGTTTGCTACTCCACTGAACAAAGCAATGCCGCCTGTTTAGTCCTGTTACCAATTTTGATCTGCATTTAGCCTACTTTATTCTTTGGCCCTATATCTGTTTCCTCATCATCCTGCCCATTGCCCAGCCACTGCTAGATGAGTCTGCTGGTACATTGACCTAGACCACTACATTCCCCTTGTACTCTACACAGCCAGAATCTGACCCTGCTGAAAGTAAGGTTCCCCTTCCCGCATATTATACCACCTTACACAGGGACAAAGAGGAAGGTGCAGATGAAAGTGCAGGTTCCTTCATCAGGTGGGGGGGCATACTCGTTGGCGACGTCACTGGCACAGGGCCCCTCAGAGTACGCAAAAGTGTCGCTGCTGGTGGGAGGCGCCCCCGCCATGCAAACACACCGCCGTACTTTGAGGGGCCCTGTGCCAGTGCCAATGCGAACGAGTGGGCCCTGGCTGCTTGCTTAGGATCACAGCACTTGCAACGTTGAAATACTTACCTCTCCCTGCTCCACCGCCATGACGTAGTCCATGTTTCCTGGGCCCACTAAAACCTTGAACCAGCCCTACCCCCACAACTTTTGCCAAATGACCCCCAATTTCCAGTGCCCAACTATTATTATAAAGTTAATTAAGATTGACAAGCTTCAGAAAACAAGAATGGATGTTTTTGGCAGTAAAATGTGCACTGTAGGTGTTTTCCTGGCCTCCACTCACTGCCGGCTATGCTTCCCCATTGACTTGCATTGGGTTTCGTGTTTCGGTCGATCCCCGACTTTTAGCGATAATCGGCCGACTTCACTCGACTCGACTCTGGAGTAAATCGGGTTTCACAAAACCAGACTCGATCTTAAAAAAATGAAAGTCGCTCAACCCTATCTATAACCAAAATTAGAAAAATGTTGTCTCTGTCCAAATATATATGGACCTAACTGTACGTATATATAGTGACAGAGTCACTGGCATAGTATATGAAGGGAGATATGTGTCACTGCGCATACTGAGGTCAGTGATGTAAAACCAGAGTGTTTTTGCCTTCAGCACGCTAAGTGCTAAGAGGGTTAATAGTAACCTATGTTATGGGCTGGTTTTAGTGAACCTCCATAGAGCGGGTGGGCGGAGGTCCACCGTATCTCCACTCGCAGAGTCCTGCCAGGACCTGTGAGGTCAAGGCTATGTGACCATCACATGGGTGGTAAATACTTGGACATGAGAGTCAGCGTGTGTTGTGTATTGGGAGAGCAGGAACTCCCACATAGCTCCAGGAGGAGCTAAAGGACTGTGCGGGGTAACTGCAGGTGAACCCTGCAGGGAAAGGACTCATATGGACTGTGCTTTGTTTGTTTTACCTTTATGCCAGCAAGGCTCAGATCATTTTGCTGATCCCGCCAAGGTTTATGCTATCCACAATAAACCAGCAGGTGATTCTCTACCAGAACGGCTCCTCTATCAGCTAAGAGTGGCAACCCCTCACAAGATATATAAATTATATATATATATATATATATATATATATATATATATATTCTTTTTTTTTTTTGCCTAAAATACAAATGAAATGTGTAATCTGTAACTTTAGGCCTTTTAGAGGTATTTCATCTTCAACTTGCTTAACTGTTCACAATAACAGTAATTTTGACCAAGGGTGCACAAACTTTTACATGACCCTGTAGCTTTGTGATTTCAGTAAAACACACTTGGTAGTTACTGCAATTAACAGGACCAGCCTCATAACAGGTACACCTGCGTTATCTGCTAGAGAATAAAATAGCCATTTAGCTTTGGCAACAGGATGGTTAACATGGGACATTTTGCAGGAGATTGCACTCTACGGCCTAATGGACAAGGCAGAACAGATCTTGGGAGTATGCACACTCTTCGTAATATGCACACTCTTCGGGATATGCACACTCTTCGTAATATACACACTCTTCGGGATATGCACACTCTTTGCAATATGCGGACTCTTCGGGATATGCACACTGTTCGGGATATGCACACTCTTTGGGATATGCACACTCTTCGGGATATGCACACTCTTTGGGATATGCAGACTCTTCGGGATATGCAGACTGTTCGGGATATGCACACTCTTCGGGATATGCACACTCTTTGTAATATGCACACTCTTCTGGATATGCAGACTCTTCTGGATATGCAGACTCTTCTGGATATGCACACTCTTTGGGATATGCACACTCTTCGGGATATGCACACTCTTTGGGATATGCTGACTCTTCGGGATATGCACACTCTTTGGGATATGCAGTCTCTTCGGGATATGCAGACTCTTCGGGATATGCAGACTCTTCTGGATATGCAGACTCTTTGTAATATGCACACTCTTTGGGATATGCACACTCTTCGGGATATGCACACTCTTTGGGATATGCTGACTCTTCGGGATATGCACACTCTTTGGGATATGCAGTCTCTTCGGGATATGCAGACTCTTCTGGATATGCAGACTCTTCTGGATATGCAGACTCTTTGTAATATGCACACTCTTTGGGATATGCACACTCTTCGGGATATGCACACTCTTTGGGATATGCTGACTCTTCGGGATATGCACACTCTTTGGGATATGCAGTCTCTTCGGGATATGCAGACTCTTCGGGATATGCAGACTCTTCGGGATATGCAGACTCTTTGTAATATGCACACTCTTTGGGATATGCACAATCTTCGGGATATGCACACTCTTTGGGATATGCAGTCTCTTCGGGATATGCAGTCTCTTCGGGATATGCACAATCTTCGGGATATGCACACTCTTTGGGATATGCAGACTCTTCGGGATATGCAGACTCTTCGGGATATGCAGACTCTTTGTAATATGCACACTCTTTGGGATATGCACAATCTTCGGGATATGCACACTCTTTGGGATATGCAGTCTCTTCGGGATATGCAGACTCTTCGGGATATGCAGACTCTTTGTAATATGCACACTCTTCGGGATATGCAGACTCTTCGGGACATGCAGACTCTTTGTAATATGCACACTCTTTGGGATATGTACACTCTTCGGGATATGCACACTCTTTGGGATATGCTGACTCTTCGGGATATGCACACTTTTTGGGATATGCAGTCTCTTCGGGATATGCAGACTCTTTGGGATATGCACACTCTTTGGGATATGCAGACTCTTCGGGATATGCACACTCTTCAGGATATGCACACTCTTTGGGATATGCACACTCTTTGGGATATGCACACTCTTCGGGATATGCACACTCTTTCAGAAAGTCTCCCATTTCACCCCAGACTTCTGAATGGATATGTCCCTGATACTTTCTGTTCGGCCATTACTAGTCCTCTGATCAGTTTCACTGGTCACAGAGGGGTACAAGGACACCTTCCTGAACTAGTAGAACTACAGCATTTGTCATCCCCTTTGCCGAGACCTTTAGTTACTCTTTTGGGTTTTGATGGTCTTCTAGGGACTTATGTGAGGTCCTGGCACATTTCTTGGGAGACGGGAAAAAGAAAATGATTCTGTAATAAATAACTGTACCATACATTACCAAAAAATGGTATTATGCCACCAAGTGCCTATAAAATGCTGCTATATGGTCCTTATCTAATAGTGCTATCTAGTGCTCCAAAAATAGTGATCTATATGTATTGATAAAAACCGATACTGTATATACCTAATTGTTAATAATGCTACCAAAAGCTGTATCTTGAATATGTATATGAAGACCATTTTTCGGACGCTGCCCCTTGCATGGGTTAAAAACCCCCTCAACTATGGAAGTCCAGGTGAATTGCCCTTAATACCTCTGCTGTAATCCAGCCTTGGATGGACTTGTTTTTTAATTAATAGGCGTCCAGGGAATTTACTGAGAGAATAAAGATCTCATCAATGAGATCATAAATGGGGGGCCTGGTTTAGGGACCCCCTGACGCCCACCAGCTTGTCTATCTCGCTCTTGTTGTGTTTCCGACACTTAGGACTTCCTAATTATCTCGAATCTCACTTCCAAGAAAACACCATCATTCAGTCCCACTCTGCCGCGCTGACAGCAGCAAATTGATTATTTGGAGGATAAAACATATGAATCGCTCCTAAGATGAAAGCGTCTCGGACCCCAAGGAGAAGGCTATCCGATCTCTCAGGGCTTAGTGCACCAGTGTACACAGGCGGCGTCCTCCATAGAGCGCCACATATGTTGAAGTACGGCATATTTTGAAGCTTATATAGATCAGGCGAGGAAATGGTTATGGGCTTGAAAGTTGAACTTGACTTGTGCGTATAAAGTTTCCAGTGGAAAATCCCAACATAAATGTCGTCTGTTTGTTGAGATTTTAGCATTTGTTTTCCTTTCCAGGAATTTTCTTCTATTCATTTGAGACTCAAAGGCGCCAGATTTCTGGTTGACAACGCCAACCTGTCCTTCGTCTGTACCTGGGCTTACATCGCACCCCTACAGCGACAGTGTGACAAAGAAAGGATTAAGGCTTACCTGTCCTTTCACACAAAACCTGTAGGAAAGCATGGTCTTATTGCCTTCATCCCTCACAGTTAGATAAAGCTATTGTTAATGCACATACCAGTCAAATAAGTCCGGTAGCTGTCCTGTTTCTCTTGCTCCCTTACTTGTCCTCTACTCTTTTTCGGTCGGAAGTTCATCTTAATTAGCATTCTACCAGCACTATTGGCGCAGGAACTCCCTTTCTCCTCACTTCCCAGCATTTATTTATCCAGAAATTGTCCAATGGCTTGCCTGCCCTGACAGACAGGAGATAAATACGCCACCTCATTTCCTGTACAGATATATAGACCCACCTCCATTTCTTGTTAAAAGAGAAAGACCCTCAACTACTTCCTGTAGACTCAAAGACCCGCCATCATCCTGAAAGACTCAGCCCCAATTACTGTAGAGGGGCAAAGACCTACTCCCACTTCATGATGATATGCAAAGACCCACACCACTTCCTGTAGAGAAAAAGACCCACTTCCTGTAGAACGAGCCACCCCAGCTTACAGTAAATTCAAAGATCCACCCTCACTTCCTATAGAGACAAATACCCACCCACGCTTTGTGTACAAAGACTTCCCCCCTTTCTGTAGAGACAAACTTTCTCCCCACTTCCTGTAAATACAAAGACCTGTACCCACTTCCTGTAGAGACAAGGACCCACCCATACTCCCTTGTAGAGGCAAAGACTCCCTGCTTCGTGTAGAGACATAGACTAACACAGACTGCCCTGTAGAGATAAAGACCCATCTCTTCCTGTAGTAACATAGACCAGTCCCCATTTCCTGTAGAGGCAAAAACACATCATCCCATAGAGGCAAAGACTCACCTTCACTTCCTGTAGAAACAAGGACCCATCTCCACTTCATGTAGAGACAAAGACCTGCTCCCTCTTCCAGTAGAGACAAAGACTCACGCCTGCTTCCTGTAGAGACAAAGACCCATCCCCATTTCCTTGTATGGACAAAGTCCCGCCCCTTACTTCCCGTAGAGACAAATACTCACCTCCACTTCCTGTAGAAACAAGGACCCACCTCCACTTCCTGTAGAGAGAAAGACCTGCTCCCTCTGCTGGTAGAAACAAAGATTCAAGCCTGCTTCCTCAAGAGCCAAAGACTCGCCCCCCATTACCCTGTAGAGAAAACTACCCACCCCTCACTTCCTGTAGAGACAAAGTGTCACCTCCACTTCCTGTAGAAACAAGGACTCACCTCCACTTCCTGTAGAGACAAGGACACACTTCCACTTCCTGTAGAAACAAGGATCCACTTCCACTTCCTGTAAAGACAAAGACCTCCACTTCCTGTAGAAACAAGGACCCACTTCCACTTTCTGTAGAAACAAGAACCCACTTACACTTCCTGTAGAAACAGGGACCCACTTCCTTTAGACACAAAGAAAAGTGTCTAATTTCTTGTAGAAACAGAGTCACCTCTACTTCTTGTAGAAACAAAGACAGGCCCCTACTTCCTGTAGAGAAATAAACCCATCTCCACTTCCTGTAGAGCCACTTCAAACTCACCCCACTTCCTGTAGGAAGGCCCACACTTGCGTTCTGTAAGATCAAAGAACCAACCCCGCTTTCTATAGAGACTGAGAACCATCCCCGCTTTCTATAGAGACTGAGAACCACCTCGCTTTCTATAGAGACTGAGAACCACCCCCGCATTCTATAGAGACTGAGAATCACCCCACTTCCTGTAGGAAGGCTCACACTTGCATTCTGGAAGATCAAAGAACCAACCTCGCTTTTGTCATGTCGGACGCTGTTCATACCAGGGCGTTGGACAGACAGCGGTAATTCCGCTTTTGTCCACTATGTGCTCAGTGGCGTCGGCTAGATTTTAACTAGGTGGTCCGGGGTTAATTTAGCTGGTGCTCGGATTGGAAGCTGAGCCACGCCCACTGCCTTTAAATAGTTCTTCTGAACATTGGGCGTCGCCGATTATAGCTTCTGTCTAGTGCTTGGTTATCTCGGTCTGGAGTGGTGAGCTAGTAGTTGGAGTATCGTATCTGGTGGTGTATTTCCCTTTGTCTTATTTACTCCTTCCTATATTTGTATTTATTTTGCCCTGTGCATTTATAGTGTATTCCTGAGTGACCGCGGCGTGGTGTATATTTTCCGTTATCCTGGTCTGTGCTAACTGTGGGTATTGGTGTATGATCTCTTCACCGGGTGGTGGGTGGTAATTTCAGCCTAGGGTTGAAACAGGAGACAGGGTGAGGGTGGAGGCCTAGACATGCACACCATCAGTGTAAACTCTAGGTAGAGGGTCAGTCAGGATTTCCCTAATCTGAGGGAAATTGCAGGGGCCCGGGTTATTAGCTCTTGCTCACCTAGGCTCCCCGTGACAGCTTTCTATAGAGACTGAAAACTACCCCCGCTTTCTATAGAGACTGAGAACCACCCCCACTTTCTATAGCGACTGAGAACCACCCCCGCTTTCTATAGAGACTGAGAACCACCCCTGCTTTCTATAGAGACTGAGAACCACCCCCACTTTCCATAGAGACTGAGAACCACCCCCGCTTTCTATAGAGACTGAGAACCACCCCCGCTTTCTATAGAGACTGAGATCCACCCCCGCTTTCTATAGAGACTGAGAACCACCCCCACTTTCCATAGAGACTGAGAACCACCCCCGCATTCCTTAGAGACTGAGAACCACCCCTGCTTTCTGTATAGAGACTGAGAACCATCCCTGCTTTCTATAGAGACTGAGAACCACCCCCGCTTTCTATAGAGACTGAGAACCACCTCCACTTTCTATAGAGACTGAGAACCACCCCGCTTTCCATAGAGACTGAGAACCACCCCACTTTCTATAGAGACTGAGAACCACCCCCGCTTTCCATAGAGACTGAGAACAACCCCTGCTTTCTGTAGAGACTGAGAACCATCCCTGCTTTCTATGGAGACTGAGAACCACCCCCGCTTTCTATAGAGACTGAGAACCAACCCCGCTTTCCATAGAGACTGAGAACCACCCCCGCTTTCCATAGAGACTGAGAACCACCCCGCTTTCTATAGAGACTGAGAACCACCCCCGCTTTTCATAGAGACTGAGAACCACCCCCGCTTTCCATAGAGACTGAGAACAACCCCTGCTTTCTGTAGAGACTGAGAACCATCCCTGCTTTCTATGGAGACTGAGAACCACCCCCGCTTTCTATAGAGACTGAGAACCACCCCCGCTTTCTATAGAGACTGAGAACCACCCCCGCTTTCTATAGAGACTGAGATCCACCCCCGCTTTCTATAGAGACTGAGAACCACCCCCACTTTCCATAGAGACTGAGAACCACCCCCGCATTCCTTAGAGACTGAGAACCACCCCTGCTTTCTGTATAGAGACTGAGAACCATCCCTGCTTTCTATAGAGACTGAGAACCACCCCCGCTTTCTATAGAGACTGAGAACCACCTCCACTTTCTATAGAGACTGAGAACCACCCCGCTTTCCATAGAGACTGAGAACCACCCCGCTTTCTATAGAGACTGAGAACCACCCCCGCTTTCCATAGAGACTGAGAACAACCCCTGCTTTCTGTAGAGACTGAGAACCATCCCTGCTTTCTATGGAGACTGAGAACCACCCCCGCTTTCTATAGAGACTGAGAACCAACCCCGCTTTCCATAGAGACTGAGAACCACCCCCGCTTTCCATAGAGACTGAGAACCACCCCGCTTTCTATAGAGACTGAGAACCACCCCCGCTTTTCATAGAGACTGAGAACCACCCCCGCTTTCCATAGAGACTGAGAACAACCCCTGCTTTCTGTAGAGACTGAGAACCATCCCTGCTTTCTATGGAGACTGAGAACCACCCCCGCTTTCTATAGAGACTGAGAACCACCCCCGCTTTCTATAGAGACTGAGAACCACCCCCGCTTTCTATAGAGACTGAGATCCACCCCCGCTTTCTATAGAGACTGAGAACCACCCCCACTTTCCATAGAGACTGAGAACCACCCCCGCATTCCTTAGAGACTGAGAACCACCCCTGCTTTCTGTATAGAGACTGAGAACCATCCCTGCTTTCTATAGAGACTGAGAACCACCCCCGCTTTCTATAGAGACTGAGAACCACCTCCACTTTCTATAGAGACTGAGAACCACCCCGCTTTTCATAGAGACTGAGAACCACCCCCGCTTTCCATAGAGACTGAGAACAACCCCTGCTTTCTGTAGAGACTGAGAACCATCCCTGCTTTCTATGGAGACTGAGAACCACCCCCGCTTTCTATAGAGACTGAGAACCACCCCGCTTTTCATAGAGACTGAGAACCACCCCCGCTTTCCATAGAGACTGAGAACAACCCCTGCTTTCTGTAGAGACTGAGACCCATCCCTGCTTTCTATGGAGACTGAGAACCACCCCCGCTTTCTATAGAGACTGAGAACCACCCCCGCTTTCTATAGAGACTGAGAACCACACCCGCTTTCTATAGAGACTGAGATCCACCCCCGCTTTCTATAGAGACTGAGAACCACCCCCACTTTCCATAGAGACTGAGAACCACCCCCGCATTCCTTAGAGACTGAGAACCACCCCTGCTTTCTGTATAGAGACTGAGAACCATCCCTGCTTTCTATAGAGACTGAGAACCACCCCCGCTTTCTATAGAGACTGAGAACCACCTCCACTTTCTATAGAGACTGAGAACCACCCCGATTTCCATAGAGACTGAGAACCACCCCGCTTTCTATAGAGACTGAGAACCACTCCAGCTTTCCATAGAGACTGAGAACAACCCCTGCTTTCTGTAGAGACTGAGAACCATCCCTGCTTTCTATGGAGACTGAGAACCACCCCCGCTTTCTATAGAGACTGAGAACCAACCCCGCTTTCCATAGAGACCGAGAACCACCCCCGCTTTCCATAGAGACTGAGAACCACCCCGCTTTCTATAGAGACTGAGAACCACCCCCGCTTTTCATAGAGACTGAGAACCACCCCCGCTTTCCATAGAGACTGAGAACAACCCCTGCTTTCTGTAGAGACTGAGAACCACCCCCACTTTCTATGGAGACTGAGAACCACCCCCGCTTTCTATAGAGACTGAGAACCAACCCCGCTTTCTATAGAGACTGAGAACCACCCCCGCTTTCCATAGAGACTGAGAACCACCCCGCTTTCTATAGAGACTGAGAACCACCCCCGCTTAGAGAGGGATTTAACTTTACAACAGGCAGTTGACAGGTTAAACAGAAAGGAGACACCTAGTGGCACTGTGCAGTGATTTATCAGGTGTGGACAACATAACTTACAAAGTGATTTGCATATTGTCTATTTATCACATTATCTATCAAATGAGATTTAGTGTCTGAAAATGCAGGAACCATTTAAGTGAATGACAACCATGAAGTAATCCAGGGCATGTTGGGGTGTAAGCAGAGTAGTCGGTCACCTATTGCCAATGAATAAGGGATATGAAAATAAGTTAGTGACGATGTTGGAGGACCCGTTCTGAAACTAATGCCCTTAATAATTACTCCTTCCTTATCCTTTTAATTTAGACAAAAAAAGGTGCCAGTCTGCCTTTTCGGCTATGTTGTTATTAGGTGCTGTTGGCAAAAACTACTCTTCTACAACTAGGTGCATGTCTTCCATTCCTGCTCTGCTGTTCCTGGGTGCTGTCTGCTCACATAACTCTGCTACAACTAGGTGCATGTCTGCCATTCCTGCTCTGCTGTTCCTGGGTGCTGTCTGCTCACACATCTCTGCTACAACTAGGTGCATGTCTGCCATTCCTGCTCTGCTGTTCCTGGGTGCTGTCTGCTCACACATCTCTGCTACAACTAGGTGCATGTCTTCCATTCCTGCTCTGCTGTTCCTGGGAGCTGTCTGCTCACACATCTCTGCTACAACTAGGTGCATGTCTGCCATTCCTGCTCTGCTGTTCCTGGGTGCTGTCTGCTCACATAACTCTGCTACAACTAGGTGCATGTCTGCCATTCCTGCTCTGCTGTTCCTGGGAGCTGTCTGCTCACATAACTCTGCTACAACTAGGTGCATGTCTTCCATTCTTGCTCTGCTGTTCCTGGGTGCTGTCTGCTCACATAACTCTGCTACAACTAGGTGCATGTCTGCCATTCCTGCTCTGCTGTTCCTGGGAGCTGTCTGCTCACATAACTCTGCTACAACTAGGTGCATGTCTGCCATTCCTGCTCTGCTGTTCCTGGGTGCTGTCTGCTCACATAACTCTGCTACAACTAGGTGCATGTCTGCCATTCCTGCTCTGCTGTTCCTGGGAGCTGTCTGCTCACATAACTCTGCTACAACTAGGTGCATGTCTTCCATTCTTGCTCTGCTGTTCCTGGGTGCTGTCTGCTCACATAACTCTGCTACAACTAGGTGCATGTCTGCCATTCCTGCTCTGCTGTTCCTGGGTGCTGTCTGCTCACACATCTCTGCTACAACTAGGTGCATGTCTGCCATTCCTGCTCTGCTGTTCCTGGGTGCTGTCTGCTCACACATCTCTGCTACAACTAGGTGCATGTCTTCCATTCCTGCTCTGCTGTTCCTGGGAGCTGTCTGCTCACACATCTCTGCTACAACTAGGTGCATGTCTGCCATTCCTGCTCTGCTGTTCCTGGGTGCTGTCTGCTCACATAACTCTGCTACAACTAGGTGCATGTCTGCCATTCCTGCTCTGCTGTTCCTGGGAGCTGTCTGCTCACATAACTCTGCTACAACTAGGTGCATGTCTTCCATTCTTGCTCTGCTGTTCCTGGGTGCTGTCTGCTCACATAACTCTGCTACAACTAGGTGCATGTCTGCCATTCCTGCTCTGCTGTTCCTGGGAGCTGTCTGCTCACATAACTCTGCTACAACTAGGTGCATGTCTGCCATTCCTGCTCTGCTGTTCCTGGGTGCTGTCTGCTCACATAACTCTGCTACAACTAGGTGCATGTCTTCCATTCCTGCTCTGCTGTTCCTAGGTGCTGTCTGCTCACACATCTCTGCTACAACTAGGTGCATGTCTGCCATTCCTGCTCTGCTGTTCCTGGGCGCTGTCTTCACACTTTGCTCTGTTACAACAAGGAGCTTGTCTGTCAGTTCAGCTGAGTTATACATATATATATATGTTTTTAATCCTTAAACTGGGCTCTGCTACAACAGTGTGCCTGTGGGTATAGTAGATACACTCAGCTCTGTTACAATAAGGTGCCTGTTTGTCATTCCTGTTCTGTTACAACAATGTGATTGTCCGCTAATCCAGCTCTGCTGTTCCTGGGTGCTGCATGCACACTCAGCTTTACTACAAGGTGCCTGTTTGCCATTTTAGCTCTGCTGTTCCTGAGTGATCCACACACTTCACTCTGCTACAACAACCTACCTGTCTGCCAGCACAGCTCTGCTGTTCCCAGGTGCTGCCTGCACTCTCTGCTCTGCTACACCTAGGTGCCTGTTATTATACGTGGTTGTACTGTTCCTAGTTCCTTTTCAGTTCCACACTTTTCCACTTGATAGCTCCACCCAAATGGCTAAAAAGACTAGATTTCTATTTGGGAAAGAGAGGCCATATTTCAGGAACAGGGAAGCGCAGAAAGAAAAGAAAAGTATAGCCGGATTCAAGAGAACAGCAACATTTACACCAGGTAAAACACCTATTTATGGCAAGTGATAGATCACTTTTATCAAGGATGTTCCTAGACATTAATACGTTTGCTCCAGATCAAGTCTACCGTGAAAATACAAATGTTCGTTTATTTTCGTGGAGGATAAGAGTTAGCCAAACCCTTATTGCCCTGCTTATTTTCCTGAAGAATAAATGGCCGGGCAGGGTAAAATCCAACTTGTGTTTTGTTCACGTTCTCCTCTACATTTCCCCTTATCTGATGTCACTCCTACAGTCCGTATAGACCTTTATAAAGGGAGCCCCCAGGTCGTGGTCTTCTACTCTACATAGTCTCTGGTCGGCAGGACGGGAGGACAGATCCAGAGGTGTAACCGTGAAGTGTATACTAGGTATAGCCTTTAGATAACTGCATAGGACTCAACCATGACCAGAAATGACCATGGGCAAGAACCAGGGGTTCTGCAAGCTGTGCAAACATTACAATAGTGAATACATCAGTGGAGCTCTACCAGGACCTTCCACCTCAAAGATGTCTCCATAGAACTAAAGATCCTTCTTTAGTTAGAAATATGGGTAAAATAGGAAGCATAGGAAATATTCCCCCCCAAAAAAGGCAAAATATTGGGATACTCTGCCGGGAGATGTTTAGCTATGTTACCACCCAGTAAATGTAGAGTGAACTGCAGCCCGTCCACTGGTTTTACTGGTCTGTTCTGATACTGAATTGCATTTGGGAGAAAGTGGAGTCCCTAATGCAATTCTCGGAAAGGTAAGACCGGGCACCACTGCGAGAAGAACTTGTACATCAGGGCACTTATGAATATTTCCAATATGGTCTTTGTGTTTTCTGCAGACTGGAACCCCTCGTCCTCACGAATGCTGAATATAACATGTTCTTTATTATGATGAATGCCCATGACCTACTACCTGGCTACTCTTCAGATTGGCATTTTCCCAGTCCCTTACACCAAAATTTGCAACAGAGAGCACTGTCTACGAGACACATTCTGGGCACTTCAGCCTCTCAGAGGGAGACCAAGAAATGTCAACGCTCTGCAGAGACAGTCACCGGGAGACGATACTTTCTGAGTGTCCTGTCAAAGTTTTATAGGATATTTTTGTTAATTTATGTGTTTAAGAAGAGGCTTAGTAGCATCCCGTCATAACAGTTGCCCATTAATATGTCTCCATGCTTGGCACGGCCGATACGGGAGGTGTCTACCTACTTGTTCAAGAAACAAGTGGACAAGTTGATGTCCTCATCTCCATTCTCTATGGGGAAATGGATGAATGACAGTGCCCAAAATGAAGTCAGGATGGCGAGAGAAGATGACAGGGGGGGCACAGTGGTGGCATTTGGCATAGAGGTTGCTTTTTAATTCTCAGCAGGTGTGACTTGGAGCTTGGCATGGCTCACGGATTTTTTGCTTCTGTAGAAGCTGACAGTCTTGCATTCCTATTTACAAGCTCTCTCCATCAAAGAACTGCTGTCAGCACCATGACTCCTGAAATCATGTCTTCCTACAGCCTTGAGAAACTCTGAAGGAGCTGACAGCCAAGGAGTGGGGGTTGAATGGCAAGTGAAAGCCTTTTAACGAGCTCCTTGTATGATTCATGTTTACCCCCAAAGACAACTGATGAAACCTCCGAGGTGACTTGACGTTTGAAGCCAAAGACAGTTCTTAATTATGCAATTTATAGAGTGCATTTAACAACCACATCCCAAGACACAGCCTCCATAAACCATGCCTGCACACACACACACACATACGTACGCTCATGACCAAGGAGAAAGCTTCAAGTCTAGGAAAGTTGGCCACAGCTATTTATGGTTGAGCGACTTCAATAATGCAGAGAGAGAGAATGAGAAAGAGAAGAGATCACTGGTGGAAATGTCGCCTGTGGAGAAGAAAATTACCACATGTGGAAATGATCATGAGGAACAATGTCGGTGGTCCCAATCCAAAGCAACTCAAACCACTTAACATGTGTGCTCCAGTCTATCGAGGGTGTAGGATTCTCGTCAGAAGGCTCCAGATATATTGTATATATATTTACTAGTCAATAAATCCTGAGAATAGTAGTATATCATGAGGTCTTACCAAGTCTTGATGGTCTGTTGACTATCTGGATAATGTTTGATAGCAACATCAAGAGCTAACATCTCATATGGACCAATCATTGTGTGTGCGCCAGTCTTGGGAGGGTGTAGGTTTCTCATCAGTAGGCTCCAGGTAAATTTTGATTGACACCAGTCAATAAATCCTGTGGATAGTAGTATATCTTGGGGTCTTACCGTCTCTTGATGGATGCTGGACTCTCCGGGAAATTTTTGGTAGCAAAATCAAGAGCAAACATCTCACAAAGACCAATCATCGTGTGTGCGCCAGTCTCGGGAGGGTGTAGGTTTCTCATCAGGAGGCTCCAGATAAATTTTGACTCACACCAGTCAATAAATCCTGAGAATAGCAGTATATCATGGGGCCTTACCATCTGTTGATGGTCTGTTGACTATCTGGACAACTTTTGGTAGTAACATTATGAGCAAACATCTCACATGGACAAATCATTGTGTGTGTGCCAGTCTCGGGAGGGTGTAGGTTTCTCCTCAGTAGGTTCCAGATAAATTCTGATTGACACCAGTCACCTGGGAATAGTATATCTTGGGCTCTTACCGTCTCTTGATGGTCTGTTGACTATCTAGACAATTTTTGGTAGCAACATCATGAGCAAACATCTTACAAGGACCAATCATTGTGTGTGTGCCAGTCTCAGGAGAGTATAGGTTTGTTATCAGTAGGCTAGGCTCCAAGTAAATTTTGATTGACAGCAGAGTATCCTTAGAATAGTTTCAAGATTAGATATTTTAGACTTCTCCATAACTCAATGGTTGCTTGACTACCCAAACAATTTTTGGTGGCACCATCAAGAATAATCACCTACCACTGGAGCATGTCTAATTTACGCTACTTTTAAGCATGTCAGCCGTGAGCAAAAGGAAGCAAAGAGCAGGGAACCCAACAAACTCCCCAAAAATATCAAGTGCCCCCAAACGGCAATTTACTCAACTGTAAATAGGAGTCACAAACTTGGTTGTATGATGAATGCCCAAGAAAGTGTCAAGACGCACATAGCAGTTTTCGCTTCTTTTCCCCCACGTTTCTTGCCAGCTCATACTAAGTAGATTACTTCAAAAACTTATGTGCTTAAAGAGACTTGGAGAATGAACTTGTTAGTGATGGAAGCCATATTGCGGGGTCGTTCTGTAGTGTCTTCATTGCTATGGACAGCAGTTACATGGTAGCTTTCGCTTGAGAATAAGCCGTTATGTGTACATGAGGAATGACATTATTGTGACCATTGTGACTTGGATTCTGCTTTCATCACCAGTATTCCCCTCTGCAAACTCCATCCATAGTTTTCATTTTATTCTGACACTTTAGCGTCTTTGTAGAAAGATAGCTGCCAGTGTTTTTTGAATTTCCGATGCTTTACTGTCCCCTTGTGTGACCCTCGTGCTTAATACTGTTTTCATATTCTCAGTGCAGGGTCCGAGGACGCGGCAATGACAGAACATTCTTATTTATAGAGCACGACTATATTAGACATTGGATGATGCATTGGATGTCGGCTGAAGGAGCGATGCCAATGATATCACATTTTTGAGCTGATGTAACCAGAGTTCCTATCATCGCATTTGTGAGATTGCCCAAAAAAAGGAGCAGAAGCAAATGTACTTCTGTCATGTAGGAGCCTGCTGACAGGGCGAGCATATCGGCTGATCCATGCCGGCACGGAATAAAGAGCACGGAATAAACGCTGTCATATTGACCTGATGGGTAAAACTGACACCACTTTCTTCTATAAAGAATGAGCTGACAACATTTTCTAGAAGAGGAGAGGGGCTGATTGCATCATTGAGTCATAAAATCTGTGATGCTGAGTTACATCCTGTATTATACTCCAGAGCTGCACTCAATATTCTGCTGGTGCAGTCACTGTGTACATACATTACATTACTGATCCTGAGTTACATCCTGTATTATACTCCAGAGCTGCACTCACTATTCTGCTGGTGCAGTCACTGTGTACATACATTACATTACTGATCCTGAGTTACATCCTGTATTATACTCCAGAGCTGCACTCACTATTCTGCTGGTGCAGTCATTGTGTACATACATTACATTACTGATCCTGAGTTACATCCTGTATTATACCCCAGAGCTGCACTCACTATTCTGCTGGTGCAGTCACTGTGTACATACATTACATTACTGATCCTGAGTTACATCCTGTATTATACTCCAGAGCTGCACTCACTATTCTGCTGGTGCAGTCACTGTGTACATACATTACATTACTGATCCTGAGTTACATCCTGTATCTCTTTTATTATAAAAATGAAAAACATAACAATAATAATAACAGAAACAAAACAGAAATATCAGCCTGAAAATAATCAGTATAATGAACACTAGTCCAGCCGCTCATCCTCTCCTCTCACACATATTATATATACAGAATAATAACTAATAATAACTAACATTAAGTACTTACACCTTCTGGTTCGGTCACCAAACTAAATAATAGCAAACAATATAAACAATAGCACACAAAAACAAATAAACAATAGCAAACAAAGACTATATACACATACATATTTTTTTATTATTATTATTATTATTATTTTGTTTTATTTTTTTTATATTGTTATTTATTTTTTATATATATTTTTTTTTATAAATAAAATAACCACAAACTATGCAAATATATACAATACTAAGCTAACCACTACCCCACACTCAAGCGCACCATTCCCAACCTCCGCACTGACCTGAGAGCTGGTCCTGCGTCTCATGCCTCAGTCCATGTCCAACGTCCATAGGCCAGATCAGGCAGTGCCAGTTTTTCCCCCAAACAACCCAGTGTCCCATAGTCCCACATGATAAACCCACCTCCCCCCTTTTCCCACCACCCAACCTAACACCTACACCCAAATCTATATCCCCATATACAATATATACAATATATACAGCAGCACACACCACAATAATTACAAATAACAAAGCCCAAGTTCGGCGCCTGCAGCCCTACATCACTGTATAATAATCAAACAAAACAAAAATCTACAGTGTCAGCAGCAGCCCACCACCAGGAAAGGGCACACTAAAAGAAAAGCCCCTCCAGAGGAGCGCGGCCCTCCGTGCGCCCAGTCTCCCATACTCCAGAGAGCGCACCTTCACCAGGTCACCGAGTATGGTCCTAAACACATCGTCCACTGGGAGGATTTTTCGTTGCGTCGATACTAAGCACCGTGCGTTTCACGTGTGATACCTAACCACTGCGCTAACTAGAAATAAGGTGCAGCGGTCCCGACCACCAAGGTCTCCGAATGCTCCATAGGCCCATTCCGCATAGGAGAGACCGGCCAGCCGAGACCAGCCAATGAAGGCGCCCACCCTGTTGTACACCTCTGTGTTGAATGGACAATGAAGCAGGAAGTGGTCCATGCTTTCCAGCAAGGTACCACAATGCTCCCGAGGACAATTCCTGTCCTCAGAGCTCCTACACTTCAGATTGTCCCTCACACACAGTTTCCCATGGAAGCAGCGCCAAGCCAAGTCCCAAAACTTCGAGGGGATCCTGATAGAATTCAAAAGATGCAAACCCACCCCAAGATCCCAACGTGGGCAGTCCCTGAGCGCCAGAGGCCTCTGGAAATGGGTCAAGAGAACCCTATTGTCAAGGAGTTTCCTTGGCAGAGTCCTGATCTCCCACATTCCCAGACCCCACCGACGAATTACCTTCAGAACAAAGGTAGCGTAAGCCGGAAGATGTCCATGCGGTGTGCGAAAATCCTTCACTTGCCCTCCTGTCTCCCATTCCTGGAAGAAAGGCTGAAACCATTCCCTACAGGAGAATACCCACGAAGGAGCCCTCTCTTTCCAGAGGTTTGCAATATTGATCTTAATGAAGGTATCCACAAGGAATACCACAGGGTTGACCATACCCAACCCTCCTAGTCTCCTCGTACGGTAAGTAACCTCCCTCTTGACTAGGTTCAGTCTATTCTCCCATAACAGTTGGAAGAACAAACTGTAGACCCGAGTCCAGAGAGATTCTGGTAAGATGCACACACTGCCCAGATAAATCAGTAAAGGGAGCAGGTAAGTTTTGATCAGGTTTACCCTTTCCCTTAGGGTCAAAGACCAACCCTTCCATTGGTTCACCTTCTGAGTGGCGATCTCTAGCCTGCTGTCCCAATTTTGTTTGGGGTAATCCCCATGGCCAAATTTGATGCCAAGGACTTTTGCAGAGACTTTGGGTCCTGGAAGGGTGTCCAGGAGATCAAAACCAGGATCTCCTCTTCCCAGCCAGAGACTCTCACACTTATCCCGTTTGATCTTGACCCGGATGCCTCCGAGTAGCGATCTACCTCTGACATCAGCCACCCTGCCTCCTCGTGAGAGGAAACAAAAACAGTGACATCATCGGCATATACCACCACCCTCAGAGTTTGCTCCGGTTCTGCCCGGTCCATCCCGATCCTGCCAACGGTCCACAATCCACCCTCCTAAGAAGTGGGTCAATCACAAACACGTAGAGCAGCGGGCTCAAGGGACAACCCTGGCGAACACCGGACCCAAACTCAAAAGAGCTGCCAATCCAACCGTTCACAAGCGGGAAACTCTCTGCCCCACTGTACAAGGTCTTAAGCCAATCAAACCCCCCCCGGCAGGCCATATCTCAGAAGGACGGACCAGAGGTACTTGTGATTAACCCGATCAAACGCTTTTGCCTGGTCCAGTGACCACATGTACCCTTTCCAGTGACCAGCCCTACCCTGCTCCACCGCCTCTCGGACACAGAGCACAGCACTAAATGTGCTGCTGCTTAGAACAGAGCAATGCTGGGCCTCCGAAAGGAGTCGAAGTGCAAATTTCACCAGCCGATTAAACAGCACCTTTGCCAGAACCTTCCTGTCTGCAATGAGAAGCGCTATGGGACACCAATTCTCAATGCAAGATTGATCCTTACCCTTTGACAAGATGATCAGGGCAGACCTCCTGATTGACTTTGGCAAAGTGCCCAAGGAAAGACACTCATTGAATACCTCAGTCAAGAGGGGAACAAAAGCATCCTTAAAGGTCTTATAGAATTCAGATATTATGCCATCTGGACCAGGCGATTTTTTGGGGGCAAGCCTGTTGTGAATTCTGTTCTCGAACTCCCTCCTGTGGTTATGAATGGTACTTCGGCGAGTTCTGTCCATGGACTCCCTCTGGTGGCTGTGAGTGGAGCTGCTGGTTCTGAGGTTCCTTCCCCAGCTGACCTCGTTCAGGCCTTGGCTGGCTGCTCTATTTAACTCCACTCAGATCGTTACTTGATGCCAGCTGTCAATGCCCTAGTACTGGTTCAGTTCTCTTGGATCTTTCAGATGACCTGTCTACTTCAGCAAAAGCTAAGTCCCCGCTAGCTTATTTGTTACCACTGTGTTTTTGTCCAGCTTGCTATTATGATTTTGTCTTGTTAGCTGGAAGCTCTGGGATGCAGAGTGGCACCACCGCGCCGTGAGTCGGTGCGGTGCTCTCTTTTGCATACTCTGCGTGGTTTTTGTTAGTTTTTTATGCTGACCGCAAATATACCTTTATTATCCTCAGTCTGTTTAGTTCAAGTCTGGCCTCCTTTGCTGAAACCTATTTCATTCCTGTGTTTGTGACTTCCATCTTAACTCACAGTCAATATGTGTGGGGGGCTGCCTATTTCTTTGGGGAATTTCTCTGAGGCAAGGTAGGCTGTATTTTCTATCTTTAGGGGTAGTTAGCTCTTAGGCTGTGAAGAGGCGTCTAGGCAGAGTCAGGAACGCTCCACGGCTATTTCTAGTTGTTGTGATAGGATTAGGGGTTGCGGTCAGCAGAGCTCCCACTTCCCAGAGCTCGTCCTGTATTACTAGTTTGCTCATCTGGTCATTTCTAGTGCTCCTAACCACCAGTTCAAACATAACAGTGCAGCTGGCCCGTAAAGTGTTAATGCATCTCAATAGAGGGATAGGAGAAGTTCTGAGACCATTTTTTTTTTTCTCTGCAGTGTGTTTTGTTTCTCTTTTCCCCTAAATCTCTGGGTGGTTCAGGACACAGGTGTAGATATGGACATTCAAAGTTTGTCCTCTTGTGTGGATCAACTCACTGCAAGGGTACAAGGCATTCAAGATTATGTAGTTCAGAACCCGATGTTAGAACCCAGAATTCCAATTCCTGATTTGTTTTCTGGGGATAGATCTAAGTTCCTGAATTTCAAAAATAATTGTAGACTGTTTTTTGCTTTGAAACCCCGCTCCTCTGGTGACCCCATTCAGCAAGTAAAAATCATTATTTCTTTGCTGCGTGGCGACCCTCAAGACTGGGCATTTTCCCTTGCGCCAGGAGATCCTGCATTGTGTAATGTAGATGCGTTTTTTCTGGCGCTTGGATTGCTTTATGATGATCCACATTCAGTGGATCAGGCAGAGAAAATTTTGCTGGCTTTGTGTCAGGGTCAGGATGAAGCGGAGGTATATTGTCAGAAGTTTAGAAAGTGGTTTGTGCTTACTCAGTGGAATGAATGTGCCCTGGCAGCAATTTTCAGAAAGGGTCTTTCTGAAGCCCTTAAGGATGTTATGGTGGGATTCCACACGCCTGCTGGTCTGAGTGAGTCTATGTCCTTGGCCATTCAGATCGATCGACGCTTACGTGAGCGCAAAAATGTGCACCATTTGGCGGTGTTTTCTGAGCGGAGGCCTGAGCCTATGCAATGTGACAGGACCTTGACCAGAGCTGAACGGCAAGAGTACAGACGTCAGAATGGGCTGTGTTTTTACTGTGGTGACTCCACTCATGCTATCTCTGATTGTCCTAAGCGCACTAAACGGTTCGCTAGGTCTGTCACCATTGGTACGGTACAGCCAAAATTTATTTTGTCCATTACTCTGATTTGCTCTTTGTCGTCCTATTCTGTTATGGCATTTGTGGATTCAGGCGCTGCCCTGAATTTGATGGACTTGGAGTTTGCCAGGCGCTGTGGTTTTTTCTTGGAGCCCTTACAGTATCCTATTCCATTGAGAGGAATTGATGCTACACCTTTGGCCAAGAATAAGCCTCAGTACTGGACTCAATTGACCATGTGCATGGCTCCTGCACATCAGGAGGATATTCGCTTTTTGGTGTTGCATAATCTGCATGATGTGGTCGTTTTGGGTTTGCCATGGCTACAGGTCCATAATCCAGTATTGGATTGGAAATCGATGTCTGTATCCAGTTGGGGTTGTCAAGGGGTACATGGGGATGTCCCATTGTTGTCTATTTCGTCTTCCCATCCTTCGGAAGTCCCTGAGTTCTTGTCAGATTACCGGGATGTATTTGATGAGCCCAAATCCAGTGCCCTACCTCCTCATAGGGATTGCGATTGTGCTATTAATTTGATTCCTGGTAGTAAGTTTCCAAAGGGCCGAATGTTCAATTTATCTGTGCCAGAACACGCTGCAGTGCGGAGTTATATAAAGGAGTCCTTGGAGAAAGGGCATTTTCGCCCGTCGTTGTCACCATTAGGAGCAGGTTTCTTTTTTGCGGCCAAGAAGGATGGTTCTCTGAGACCTTGTATAGATTACCGCCTTCTCAATAAAATCACCGTCAAATTTCAGTACCCTTTGCCGCTACTGTCTGATTTGTTTGCTCGGATTAAGGGGGCTAGCTGGTTCACCAAGATAGATATTCGAGGGGCGTATAATCTTGTGCGTATTAAACGGGGCGACGAATGGAAAACAGCATTTAATACGCCCGAGGGCCATTTTGAGTACTTGGTGATGCCTTTCGGGATTTCTAATGCTCCATCTGTGTTTCAGTCCTTTATGCATGACATCTTCCGAAAGTACCTGGATAGATTCATGATTGTATATTTGGATGATATTTTGGTCTTTTCGGACGATTGGGAGTCTCATGTGAAGCATGTCAGAATGGTGTTCCAGGTCCTTCGTGCTAATTCCTTGTTTGTGAAGGGGTCTAAATGTCTCTTTGGAGTTCAGAAGGTTTCATTTTTGGGCTTCATTTTTTCCCCTTCTACTATCGAGATGGACCCTGTTAAAGTTCAGGCCATTTATGATTGGACTCAGCCTACTTCTGTGAAGAGCCTTCAGAAATTCCTGGGCTTTGCTAATTTTTACCATCGCTTCATCGCTAATTTTTCTAGTGTTGTTAAACCATTGACTGATTTGACCAAGAAAGGTGCTGATGTGGTCAATTGGTCCTCTGCGGCTGTTGAGGCTTTTCAGAAGCTGAAGCGTCGTTTTTCTTCTGCCCCTGTGTTGTGTGTTGTGAATTCTGTTCTCGAACTCCCTCCTGTGGTTATGAATGGTACTTCGGCGAGTTCTGTCCATGGACTCCCTCTGGTGGCTGTGAGTGGAGCTGCTGGTTCTGAGGTTCCTTCCCCAGCTGACCTCGTTCAGGCCTTGGCTGGCTGCTCTATTTAACTCCACTCAGATCGTTACTTGATGCCAGCTGTCAATGCCCTAGTACTGGTTCAGTTCTTTTGGATCTTTCAGATGACCTGTCTACTTCAGCAAAAGCTAAGTCCCCGCTAGCTTATTTGTTACCACTGTGTTTTTGTCCAGCTTGCTATTATGATTTTGTCTTGTTAGCTGGAAGCTCTGGGATGCAGAGTGGCACCACCGCGCCGTGAGTCGGTGCGGTGCTCTCTTTTGCATACTCTGCGTGGTTTTTTGTTAGTTTTTTATGCTGACCGCAAAGATACCTTTTCTATCCTCAGTCTGTTTAGTTCAAGTCTGGCCTCCTTTGCTGAAACCTATTTCATTCCTGTGTTTGTGACTTCCATCTTAACTCACAGTCAATATGTGTGGGGGGCTGCCTATTTCTTTGGGGAAATTCTGGGGAATTTCTCTGAGGCAAGGTAGGCTGTATTTTCTATCTTTAGGGGTAGTTAGCTCTTAGGCTGTGAAGAGGCGTCTAGGCAGAGTCAGGAACGCTCCACGGCTATTTCTAGTTGTTGTGATAGGATTAGGGGTTGCGGTCAGCAGAGCTCCCACTTCCCAGAGCTCGTCCTGTATTACTAGTTTGCTCATCTGGTCATTTCTAGTGCTCCTAACCACCAGTTCAAACATAACACAAGCCCTTCAATTGCCAACTTAACTTACTCTTCCCTGATCATTTTCGTCAAAACATCAAGAGAGGGGTCTACCCCTGGTTCCAAGAGGTGCGAGTAAATGGATCTGACAACCTCCAGGATCGCTGATCTGGATCGCCTCAGGGACCCCGTAGTGTCGACCAGTCCTGTAACTACTTTACTATTCACTGACATCTTGCAATTTCTGTAAGGGTCGGGCGAGCGGTACTTCTCGTAATCACTCTCAAAAACCAAAGATGCGTGTCTATCATGCTGACACCCCATAAGCAAAGATTTCACTCTGGAGATCTCCTCGCCGCTACCTCCAGTTGAGACAAGATGCTTGAGTTTCCTCCTCAGACCCTGATACAGGCGGTACCTGCTCAGACTCCCGAGGCTCGAGAGCTGGCAGAAGAATCTCGGCACCCTTTCCTTGAACATCTCCCACCACTCTGACTTACTACTACAAAGATCCAGTAAGGGTACCTGGCTCTGAAGAAAATCCTCAAAGGACTGTCTTATCTCCGCTTTTTCCAAGAGAGACGAATTGATCCTCCAAAAGCCTCTTCCCATCTGGAGGGTCTCTGTAACATTCAGAGAAAACAAAATAAAACAGTGGTTGGAGAACTCCACCTCAACAACAGACACTGCTGAAGAGACAGCTTCCTCCTTTAAAAAAACCTATCTATCCTAGACCTACAGTTACCTCTATGATAGGTGAACCCCTCGTGGCCTGGGGTGTGCCGAATGTGGACATCCTCCAGGCGAGCCTCACTAGCTATACTATTAAGGGCGACGCTATCATAAGTCAGCTTGTCTCTGGAACCTCCTCTATCTCGGGGCCTCGTGACAGCATTGAAGTCCCCTCCAAAGACAACCTGCCTACTTGTAAAAAGGTAGGGCTTGATCCTCATAAAGAGACACTTCCGGTCCCACTTAAATTGGGAACCATAGATGTTATTGAGCCGGAGCTCTTGTCCCTTCATGAGGACATCAAAGATCAGGCACCTCCCCATTTCTAACTCAATAACCCGTCGGCATTCCACCGGTGCGGTAAAAAGGACCGACACTCTGCTATACAGCTTGGTCGCAAGAGACCAATAGGAGGGCCCGAGTCTCCACTCCCTCTTAGCTTGAAACACGTCTGCCATGTTTGGCAGCCTGGTCTCTTGCAAAAAGAAAATGTCAGCTTCAACCTGGTTGAGAAAATCAAAGGCTGCAAATCTAGCTGTATTTAGCTTTATGCTGGCGACATTAATGGATGCCAGCGTCAACGGAGTGGGTTCCGCCATCATTGGTGATTGAGTTAGATGGCTTTCTTTTTCCCACTCCCCTTATCCTCTGCCTCAGAGGAGGAATCCTTCCCCCTCTTTAATGACAATGAGGTGTTCATTACCACTTGTTTTTTAATTTTGTCCTCCTCATCTCCGGACTCTGGGCCAGTCCCTCCCTCCAAGGACCTTACATTCCCAGAAGAAAGAGACTCGGTGCCCCCTGTGAGTCCCGCCGAAGCCAGAACCTCACCCTCAGCTTCATCCTCAGAGGAAGAGATGTTTTCAAGGGCTTGGAACCGGTTAGAAAGACCAACCAGAGGGGAGTCGGTTTTTCCTTCCTTAGGTACCTTGGTCAGAGCGGGAGAAGATGTTTTATCTCCCTTCTTTCTCTTCTTTTTGTTGCCGAGCTTACGCTTGTCCTCTACCCACTGCCTATTATCCTCATCCATACTTTCATAATGGGAGGACTCTGAGGCAGTGGCACTTTCCTCCCTGTGGATCCTCCTGACCTCCTCATCCAACTCATCATCCCTCGGGGCCTCAGCAGCAAGACTGGCATCCAGGACAGGGGATGCCGCAGTAGCCCGAGGCTCGCCCAGCTCCCTATCCTGTATGCGCTTGTCTAGACGCCTTAGCTGGGCAGGCATATTTTTATTGCTTTTCCTCCTTGGCCCCTCAGCTCCCTCACCCCTGCTAGTCCCTTCCCCAGCAGAATCAGCCTCACCGCTTTCTCCCACCGGGGTCACAACTGCATTAGCGAAGGAGTGAGGACAACGGCTGAATGGGTGACCTAACTCACAACACAGGTGGCACCTAATCTCCACACAAGATGCAGCAAGATGGCCGCACCTGTGACAGAGCTTCGGTTGCCCCTGGTAGAAGACCAGGATATGATCCCTACCCAGGAAGGCAGATGATGGTATGTGGGCAACCGTACCACCTGAACGCTTAAGTTTTACCATAAACGTCCAGGCCCCTTACCAGATACCAAACTCGTCACGGTTTTTCTTTGGCATTTCTACCACCTCTCCATACCGGCCAAGCCACGTCATGATGTAATAACAAGAAAGCGACTCATTACAAGTCATCATGGTCACTTTCTTGACTTGATTTTGGCGAGACACCACCTGAACTGCAAAGTCTCGCCAGCCGGGCTCATTTTTTGCTAACTCATAGTTTGACAAGAAGAGCTCAAGCCGCTCTGGCCGAACAAAGCTGACATCAAACTTAGGTGTGGAATAGGGATGTATCAAGGCATAGATGTCAATCACCTTGAAGCCCATCCTCAGCAGGAGCTCCACAACTTTAGATCTTGGAGGACATGCATCACTGCCCCTCCACTGAAGACGGACCACATTTCTACGCACACTACCCGGCCCAGCTGTTGGAAGGGACCACACTATAAATCCCCCCTCTTTGCTCTCGGAAGGCCCCGAGGGTATGCCTCTCTATCCAGAAGGATAGATCAACCTCTCGACCCTCTACCATTAGTGATCTCTCTCCCTTCTTTAGAGCCTCCAGGAGACGCCGTTGCAACATGCCGTCCCCAGAGCCTGGCGACGAGGAGGATGCCCTATTTCCCCCGGAGGTGGCAGGGGCGAAACTCCTGACAGGTGCTGCCACCACCGGGGGAGCAACCGGACCAGTGACCACATATACACCAACAGCATCACTATTACCCACCTCCATAACTCCCTCACCCTCTACCAAACCAGCAACCACACCACTAGACAAAGAATTTTCCTCAACCATACCCACCACCACATTCACTCCTGCTGGACCAGTGACAACAGGGGGTGACATTTTGACCTCCGCATCATCAGGCACAAGGGGCTGAGTCTCCTCCACAGAACTGGAGGCGACCTCACCCCTGGTCTTATGTGTGCCCTCCTCATCATCAGTTGATATTTTCCGCTGCTTTACTGTTGATACCAGGCGCCGCTGATCTTTCACTGCTGTGGGGCGCCGCTGATCCTTTATATCAGCATCTTTTTGACCAGTGGCGCCAACACAGAACAGGACTTTCATGGGAGGACCGGAACTCCCAGCCCCAGCAACCCCCTCACACTGCCGCGGCTTCTCAACTAAGTGATCAGCGGCAACAGCATTCAGGGGCAACGAGGCTACCGGAGCTGCCCCTGACACCGGGCCGCTCCCCCCTCCCACTGAGGAGCGGACCACAGTATCGTGGCCTTACTGTTCACCCGCCGCCGAGCCGCCCTCACTGTCCAGCCTCTCGGCTGATGCACCTGCGGCTACGTCAAGCAGAGACGTAGCTCTGCGCCTCACTACCGTGCTTTGTAATCTCCCCACGCCTTTGCACCGGATCCACAGCAGAACCCGGCCTGGGCTGGGCAACGGGGCTTATACAGCGAGCTGACCCTGCAGCCGACTCAGGGGGTACAGGGAGGGGGGCATATACATAGCTTACCGCTTCCTGCAGCTTAGGTTTGATCTTCTTTACCTTTTTCTTCTGGCCCCCAGATGCCTCCTCTGGTAAATCATCACCAAGATGGAAGTTCTGAAGGCACACTGGGGACTCCAGGAGCTTGATCTCTGCCATTAGCGCCCCTCCCTGGCCGCTGTTGTCACTGTCGTCCCCAGAGCCAGTAGAACTGCGACGAGATGCCATTGTCACCTGTCCAGCAGGAAGCTCGCTGCGCATGGCCTGTGAGTGACTTTGCAGGCTGCCAGGTGGGTCTTTCTGCTGGTCATCCTCCTCTTCATCATCATCATTCACCTGGCTCTCAGGTTGCAGCCCCATCTGCCTTTGCTCTCTGTTATCAGCCATTTCTCTGAATCGGTCTTCATTCATAAGCTTTTCCTTAAACGGTCCACTTTTTTCTCTGATGAAAGCTTTTCTGACTTCAAGCTCATTGATCTCAACTTTCAGCCTCTTTACCTCCGCCTGGAGCTGATTCTTCCTCAGTTTGGAGGCACCTGCAGCTTTGTTGCTTGTGCAGCGCAGCTCCTCTCGGAGCTTCCTCAGGGTCTTACTCGCCTCTTCATGCTCACGGAGATGGCTCATGACCCGGGAGGCATAGGTGGACACAGACTCCCAGGGTCTTTGCAACCCCCAAACCTCCTCAGTGAGGTCGGCCTCACCTCTGTGAGCCCTCAGCTTTCCTCTGGAAGGACCGCCATCCTGCACGCTAGCAGGCTTTTCCTCCATGGAAGCCTTGTGGCTTCTCTGGGTCTCTGCAGACCTGGGAGGAGTAGGAGCCACATTGCTGAGACTCCTGGTGGAGTGTCTCACCCCCGAATCCTCTGATGTGCAGGCTGGTTGCTGGTTCCTTCTGCCCCCCGCCAGCCTGGTCCGGGAAGCAGAAGCCTGGGACTTGGCTCCCTCATTCATCCCAGGAAACCAACTCCCTCCCTGGGTAAGAGAGAGAGCAGGTCCCGGGTGGAGAGGTGGTGGTTCCCAGGAGCTCAGGAGCACACAGCAGGTTCAGCAGCGACTGCACCCACAATTAGCACAATGAGCAGCAGCTGAGCAGAGCTGCACTCACTATTCTGCTGGTGCAGTCACCGTGTGCATACATTACATTACTGATCCTGAGTTACATCCTGTATTATACTCCACAGCTGCACTCACTATTCTTCTGATGATCCTAGCGTTAAACAGTTTTGCACGTTACACACAGACAGTCCAGGCAATACTTTTTGCACTACTCTACATTGCTCAGTAGAGGTCGTCACTCTGTCCATATATACCTTCTCATCTTTGCTTGTGTCTCCCCCGCTGACAGGGTGACTCTGCAGGGAAGTTATAGATGAGACAGTTTGGGTTTCATTGGCGTCAGGAGTTTGTGCTCTGAGTGGGTAAAATATACATATAAACGTGTTTGTGCCTCACACGCGGCTTCTTGCTGAGCAGTGTCATGCGGTGGGCTACTGGTGTGGGCTGCTGGCATCTGTTTTCAGGTAGAAGGAATTTATTAGAGCTGACTGGTATATGGCTTGTCCTAAAATCAACAGGATAATTAGTCTGCAGGAAAGTGTTTTCAGTCACCACAGATGGCTTAAAGAAAGTTTTGTATTGAGTAATTGCATTGTCTCAGTAAATTCGATCGAACGTCAGTAAGTGTTCATAACGATGCCTTCTTTTTGTCAGTAAATGAGAACTATTTTGTGTACTTCCATGTTTCTGTTTCAGTATTGCCTTGCGCAGGCGTGTACTCCGGAGGACAGAGAATGAACTTCAATCCAATATTGCGGCCAGCATGCAGCCAGCGGGTAAGGAAAGGGTGAATCAAACACCCAAAAACCCCGCCCATATGACCCAAAACTGGTCCCGCCAAATTCAGGTGACAGGTTCCCTTTAACGAAAAGACAGAAGGGATTTATGACTATTTCCATTGCCTTTTTCCATGCTATAGTGTTCTCAACAGAACCAAGCTTACTACACAGATAAAGCATCAGAACATGCTTAGTACATAGATACAGTATCTATGTATTAAGCATGGTTCTGATACTGCATCTATATACTAAGCATGGTTCTCTTAGGGTACCGTCTCACAGTGGCACTTTGGTCGCTACAACAGCACGATCCGTGACGTTCCAGCGATATACTTACGATCTCGCTGTGTCTGACACGCTACTGCAATCAGGGACCCCGCTGAGAATCGTACGTCATAGCAGATCGTTTGAAACTTTCTTTCGTCGTCAAGTGTCCCGCTGTGGCGGCATGATCGCATCGTGTACAAAGGTGTGCACGATATGACATGCCCGTACGACTGTCCCGTACGACTTCTACATCGCAAATACGTCATGAAATTATCGCTCCAGCGCCGTGCATTGCGAAGTGTGACCGCAGTCTACGACGCTGGAGCGATAATAGAGCGACGCTGGAGCGTCACGGATCGTGCCGTCGTAGCGACCAAAGTGCCACTGTGAGACGGTACCCTAACAGTAGCAAGGTTACTACATAGATATAGTAACAGAACCAAGGTTATTACATAGATACATTAACAGAACCAAAGTTACTATATAGATATGGGAGTAGAATCAACCTTACTGCATAAATACAGTAACATAAGCAAGCTTACTACATAAATATGGTAAATAAAATGTTTAAAAAGTTTACTACATAGATATTGTAACAGGACCAAGCTTACTCCAAAGAGATAAGAACAAAACCAATCTTACTTCATAGATACAGTGATAAAATCAAGTACACTACATAGATACGGGTACAGAAACTAGCTGACTACATAAATACAGTTAAACCACAAAATGCCCGACTATCACAACTGGGCACTTCAACTAGCAATATAACCAAATTTTCCATATTACTCCATATGAAATGGAAATAAGAAAAGATCCCAAAATAACAAAAATTTACTTTTATTAAATGATGTATAAAAACTGATAAAAAAGCAAATGTACTGTCAATGGACACCGAACAGCCGATCACATAGATGAGGTAAATAAGATCATATGGTAATAATTCAGATGTAAAAAAAATCATACAAAAAGTGTTAAAATATAAATATATACTATAACACCCTTTACAAAAAAGTAGCTGTAACTTATACAGTCAATATATATATAGTTTCTATCAATCAGACACAGGATATATGTTCACAATGGGAAATAAGATGCGGGGTATAATGAAAAAAACCATGCAGTCACCGGCCAATATACTCCAATAATGATATATAAGATCTCCACATAAAGCGGACCAGGTCTTAATAAAGTATAATCAATAAAATCAATATCCTCATACACTATGAACTTCCTAATAACATCACTATAAATATAGATTACCTATGTCAGAAAGTGCAATGGGCTCACTCGATTCTGTACACGTGGACCCGTTCGGCGTCCACTCACCCCGACGTACGTTTCTTCCAGGGGCGTGTCAGGGTGAGGGGCAGCCGGGTATAAATACAGCACACCACCAATCAGCGCCTTGTTGGGGGAAGGAAGTCTATACCGCTTCCCTAGTAACGCTCAGTGGCACGCAAGCTGTGACGCCTGTCTGTCAGTGGGAGAGCGTCCCGGGAAGTCCCAGGAGGCCGGAATGCACGCGCATGCGCAGAGGCACATAGGCACCATAAGGAAAGGAAGCTAAGAACACTGGACACTTCATTATGATATCAATCAATAAACAATCAAAAATTAGATACGCGAGCGGGGAGTGCTTATTATAAGATAACCACCGCCAGAATGTATAAATAAAGGAGGAGAATAGTGTAAAATGGTTTGTGCAAAAAAGTGTTAAAGGAAAAGGTGTGAATAGATCATGAACACCCAAGGATCTAAACATATATAATTTTATTAAGCAAGTATATATAAAAATATAAAAATAGTGAAAGTGATTATACGCATACAATAATGAATTAACCCATAGTGGACTTTATAGAAGTGACAGTGTGAATACAGATAAATAAATTAGTGATAAAAAAATTATATTATGGATCAATCAATGACCCAATTTGATATAAAGATATTTTTCAATAAATTAGAGTATACTTTAAATACAATTCACCCCCTAATTCCTATTTCTTAATAATATAAAGTGACAGTGCATATAATTTGATCCCTAAATATATAGTATACACAATTCACCCCCCAATTTAATGTTATTACTATATCTTAAATATAAAGTGACAGTGCATATAATACTAATCCTAAATAAGTACTAAAAATACACTCATAATAATAAATAGATACTTAATAATAAATAATTTTGTCCATTCAGCGCATACTTCCCATCAGACAGTAATGCCGGGATACAGAGGGGTGATAGTATCATGTCAAAATATGGAACACCCTAGTGTATAAAGGACCCCCCATAATGTTATATGTTAATAGTCCATATATATAGACCAACACGCCATTCAAAATCAATGTGGCTAGGAGAACTGATAGCATGAAGAGTCCAAATCCACCGACAGTCGGAAAACCCTGATGTCTACGAGCCATCCTTCCCACAGGCCTTATAGATGAATGATGACTAAAAAGAAAAGAAAGAAATGTTAAAAAACAGATATAATAAGAACAATAACTAACCGGATACCACTCACCCATAAAATAGATGCATCATTATAAAAAAGCATAGAAACCCATAGTTACATTGAGGCCTAAGGGACTAATCGTCCCCAAACGATATATCCAACGGCATTCCAACCTAGCCAGAGCTTTTCCAATATCTCTCCAACGTAAGCCCAAATCCAACTGGTCAATCGCTTTGACCTTAAGACCACGGGAGTTGCAGCCGTGATATTTTTTAAAATGACGTGGTAACGTCTTCAGTTGGGTGTCATCTTCAATGATGCAAGATTTTTCAATGTCCAAAACATGTTCTCTCACTCGAATTTTTAATTCCCGTGTTGTGAGCCCCACATAAACTTTCCCACATGGGCACTCCGCGTAGTATATGACTGCCTTTGATGTACAGTACAGACCAAAAGTTTGGACACACCTTCTCATTTAAAGATTTTTCTGTATTTTCATGACTGAAAATTGTACATTCACACTGAAGGCATCAAAACTATGAATTATCACATGTGGAATTATATACTTAACAAAAAAGTGTGAAACACCTGAAATTATGTCTTGTATTCTAGGTTCTTCAAAGTAGCCACCTTTAGCTTTGATTACTGCTTTGCACACTCTTGGCATTCTCTTGATGAGCTTAAAGAGGTAGTCACCGGGAATGGTTTTCACTTCACAGGTGTGCCCTGTCAGGTTTAATAAGTGGGATTTCTTGCCTTATAAATGGGGTTGGGACCATCAGTTGTGTTGTGCGGAAGTCTGGTGGATACACAGCTGATAGTCCTACTGAACAGACTGTTAGAATTTGTATTATGGCAAGAAAAAAGCAGCAAAGAAAAACGAGTGGCCATCATTACTTTAAGAAATGAAGGTCAGTCAGTCCGAAAAATTGGGAAAACTTTGAGAGTGTCCCCAAGTGCAGTGGCAAAAACCATCAGGCGCTACAAAGAAACTGGCTCACATGAGAACCGCCCCAGGAAAGGAAGACCAAGAGTCACCTCTGCTTCTGAGGATAAGTTTATCCGAGTTACCAGCCACAGAAATCGCAGGTTAACAGCAGCTCAGGTTAGAGACCAGGTCAATGCCACACAAAGTTCTAGCAGCAGACACATCTCTACAACAACTGGTAAGAGGAGACTTTGTGCAGCAGGCCTTCATGGTAAAATAGCTGCTAGGAAACCACTGCTAAGGACAGGCAACAAGCAGAAGAGACTTGTTTGGGCTAAAGAACACAAGGAAAGGACATTAGACCAGTGGAAATCTGTGCTTTGGTCTGATGAGTTCAAATTTGAGATCTTTGAGCATTTGTGAAGAATCAGCCCTAAGATAGGAATTCGTAGCAGTGGGTTTTCTGTAGACGTCTGTATTTATAGTTCCATTTGTTGAAGCCTCAATCCATATATCCAGAAACTCTAGACTCCTGCCAGATTTAAAAGTGAGACGTATATTACGATTGATACTGTTTAATTTCTGCATCAAATTAATAATATAATGGAGTTTTATAATATTTATATTATTTATAATATTAATGGAGTAATATGGAAAATTTGGTTATATTACATAAATACAGTTGTAGAACCAATCTTACTACATATGGGAACAAATCCACAAGTACTACATAGATGTTGGAACAGAACCAAGTTTACTACATTGATACGGTAACAGAACAAGATTAGTACATAACTACCGGAACAGAACCAAATTCACTACATAGATACAGAAACAAAATCAAGGCTACTACATAGATAATGCAGAAGAACCAAGTTTAGTATATGGAAATGGGAAAAGAAGCAAGCTTAGTACATTGGGTAACATAATTAAAGGTAATCCGTCACCCCCTGGATGTATTTAAGGTAATAGAATCGTACAAATATTCTTACCTGTGTGCCTCAAGCTGTCGTCTAGTTGTGGAGAAATAGAGCTTTAATGTTTTATGTTAATGATTTCTTTCATGCTCCAGGGCGTGCGGTGCCTGTAAGAAATCTCTGCCTCCAGACTTCATTATAATACCACCCCCCTCCCATGCATGTCATAGTACTTTGTGACGTGCAGTTGTGGTGCCGTAATTCTGCGCCTGTGCCCTGCACTTATGCTGTTTTGGGTACCTTATCCGCAATTTTTTGGCTAGTGCCTTCATCCTGTTTCTGCGGTGAGTCACTGTGCAGCAATATTTTATTGAAGGCATTAGATACCGTACCACACAACAGCCTGTTGGATACTGTATCACACAACTGAAGGTCCAGAAGCAGAGACTAGGGGAAACTATATACAGATGGGTAAGTGTGGAGACATGGGGGTTCAGAGGGTGCTCTAGTCCGCTAGCCAACACCGCATAGACCAGGATCATCCCACAAATGCCGCTCTCCTTTTCCCATGGGCATAATACTATTCAGACAACACAGGGCGATGGTAAAACAGTATGGCAATAACTTATTGAACCACAAAACAGGCAAAGAACACATAGAACCCAAGATGGTGAATATTACAGAGTCTCACCTTCCTGCTGACTCACCGGGAATAAGATTAAAGCAGCTGTGACTTCCAGCTTCCAAAGTACCCCACCTATGGCACAGACAGAGAGGAGGTATTGAAGAGCTTAGGAAGCCGACAGTCCATTGAGGCACAAGGCCAGGTGACCAG